>NW_027435600.1:0-600000 GCF_044706935.1 Curcuma longa | reverse complement strand
ACTCCGCCGCGGCAGGAGAAACTTATTACCCAAACCCCACGCTCGGTCAGACCCGAACGCCCATCAAGTCTTACAAAATGAAGAAGAAAACCAAATCGCAGTTTTCAGGCGCATCAGCGAGAGGGAAAAAAAATCGAGAACATGGCGATAGGGAAAAGGACCGCACCTGTCGCCGCAAACCGATCAAGCAACAACGAACGAAAAGGGTAAACTGCTCTGGTGAGTCAGTGAGTGATTGATTGATAGTTCATCCCATCGGTCAAGACCCGCATCTTTACGCTTCCCACGGCATCGCGAGGCAGAGAGAGAATCACATGAACGAACCTCCACAGCACGCGATCAGGGACACAAGAGGTAGCTGATCAAACTCACAGCACTGTGAAAGTCCTCTTTTGACTCCGTCTTCAATTTGGATACCACTGGATTATTTTATTTTTTTAATCCTTTTCTCTTTCTTTTTTTTCTTTTTTTTTTTTTTTTGAGGAATATGGACTCGAGAAAACGAGGCCAAAGAAAATATATTCCCTTGTGAGGTGATTGAGCTTGGTCCAAAACGTGTGGCACAAGTCTCAACAAAATAGTTTTGACCCCTTCAAATTCCATAGCCAAAAGAGCATTAGCAACTTGGATTCTTGGGCACGCAGCAGGGCTCGATCTCTTCTCTTTCTGCAGAGTATGTATTCCTGGCATAAATAGAACAGACAAAAAAACAAATCTGGAGAATTATCATACAAGCATCCATCTACCATTTACAGAAGAGCAGCCTAAAATTCTAACTTCTTGTCTACGCGAGGATTGACAGTTACAGCTTTAATTTTCTACGTAGAAACTACAAACTTACACCATCGACAGCACTGTGATTATTACATCTACAGAAGCTTCTCATTTTTTGGACATCAAATAAAATACGAGCACCAATAGAATAGCAGCTAACTTGAGAGGAAGGACATTGCTCTCTTCAAGTCCATGGATGTTAGGACAGATTCGGGGAGGCGAGTGCCTTTAGGAATCCACAAATCACCTTCTTGGGGAAGCAATATGTTTTGACCTTTGCTCTTTGGGTCACTGTTTGTTTCTGCGGATGTAGCTTCTTTCTTTTTCTTCACAAACTCGAAGAACTGAGCAACCTGCCGAGCATACCTACGAGATCAAAGGATCAGATTTTTGACATGAAATGCAATTTGCGATCCTCTGTATAACTGCCACCTTAAAGCAATCTATCCAAACATTCTAATTTTAGCAATTGCATCCTAACCTATTTAAACCGTCCACCGTTAAATTTATCAAGCCACCTCACATCAAGCAAGGTTAAAGTTCCCCACCCCCATTGACTAGCTGATATGAAGTAGCCTGATTTTTTTTTTTTTTTGCTCGAGTATGATGCAATACTCATATTAAATTCGATAAGAGTTATCATATCAAAGTATCAAGTCAACTATAACAACAAATGGATGGCATGCTTATGTTAGGACAGACGATTTAAATAGATTAGGATAAATTATTTAGATAGGAAAATTTTCAGCTTTCCCAATACAATGTTCGACAGGTATTATTTCTTTTAACGTAGTAATATAACCGCTGACTAATTTGTCTGAGATACATATGTTATACTGACACCATGGTAAAATAATTTAGTTGGCAATTGTTTGCAAAACTAACCAACCTCATCTGAAAATTCTCACTGGTCCAATTGGCTCAACAACCAACCACTTAATCATTCCTAATCTCAAGAAACACCAAAAAAAAAAACTAAGTACTAACAGTTGATTTCTTGAACCTGTCCCATGCATGATTTTCATCTTAAGCTCCATTTGTGCAAATGAAAACTATTTGCTAGAAAATATTTCTGCATGCTCTTGCATTGGATATACAATGTTACTTTGGTGAGCAAACATAGTTGACACTGAATGATAATTCCACATGGAAAAAAAGACTTCAATACAAGACAACCATGCATCCTAGATATTGTAAAATAAGGCATGATAACCAACTAATAAATGCTAAAGTTATTGTAAATCAAATAGATATATATAAATATAAATGAAACAAAAACTTAAGTTCTTAGATATATAATAGAGAATGTAAAATGAACTAACATGGCTAGCCATCTTAGGCCATGCTTGGTCTAAATTTAAAAAAAAAAGATACTTAAAAATAATGATGATGATGATTAAAAAAAGTATAAAAAGATCTAAAATATATGGTAATAAAAAAAGTAGATTAGGATGATTCGACAATATAAATTTTTATTGTAATGAAAATTATATTATTAAATATTATAAAAAATACTAAATAAAATAAAATAGCATGGTTCATTAGTCATGTTTGATCTAATCTGGCTATCATCTCTTTTATATCACCAATAAAATCCAGTTAAAACAATTTGAAATTTCTTTACAGCAAAACTAAACATACAAGGATAAGTGACCACCCTAAAACATATTTTCTATTTCCATCCTCTAGATAATATTTTTTTCTAATGACACTGTTTTTAAATGGTTTCTATAGTAGATAGATGATCAAATGAACAATAGAGAGAGAAGAAGATATTAGACATGTTTAAAGGCAACCAATGAATTATACAATTAGATGAGTTTAAAAAATTAGAGCTGATGAGGTATAAGAGAGAGAAGGAAATGAAACAAAACTCTAGCTGGTGTAGAATGGTAATTTAATTGATCTGAATATTATTAGTGGCATACTTGGATACACTCCATGTAACCAACTCCAAGAAGTTGGGATTCCCACAGCTTGATGATGATGATAATGATAGTTTTTAGGTGTTTGTTTATATTGGTTTTTAGGATGCAGCTCTTTTGAGTGCCTAAATGCTCATTCTAGTTTTTTGAATGATGTAGAATTAGCTCTTGAGGAAATTATTTCAACCCAATAACTAAGGAGGCACAAAAATGTTGATCTAAATGGGCAGCGAGCCCCGTTCAACTAAGTACGCACAAGAGCTGACGACTCTAAGCAGGCTAAATAATGAAACAGATGAAACTCACCGGCAATTCTAGTATCCAAATTATGCATGGCGGTGGGGTGTGTTGATTTTGCATCCTAGTAATACTAATGACAGCTTTTAAGTTGAGGCACTAGACATGATTTAGATGAACAACAAAAGAGAGTAGTGGACATCAAAAATAAAAATATTAAAAGAAGATGAACGAGAATGGAATTGCGTGATCAAAAACAGGGAAAGAAACAGTCAGACCACAATATTTGGTGAAAATACTTCAGAACTTACTGCTGTTTGGCTTCAATGTCCCTGTTAAAATCAATGTTGGGTTCACAATCCAGAACTAAAGCTGGAACCTGCTCGAGAATAAAACTCTTAGATTCACTGGATAATTTTCTTTTATAGGTAAAAAAAAGTGAAAGTCACCTTTTGGATAGTTGGATGCATATGATCACCTTCTAAAAGAAACACACGATCTTTAATATCCAAATGTACAGATTTATCCATATGCAGAGGCAACTGACTGACTGACAATACACCATGGTTTCCATTTTGTGAAGGGAACAGCCAGCTTTCGTGTTTCTCATGTAGATCCCTCAAGTAGTCCAAACTGACACCTCCTTCCTCCGCTCTCTTACGCAGCATCATTCGCTTGTGGCAAGTATCAGGGCTAGCTCTAAGATAAATGAACCCGTCAGGAATTAGCCCTGGAAGGCTCGATACAACAGGATCAAACCATGAATCATAGATGCTAATTTCCATTTCATTCATCCATTTGGCCTCATAAACAGCTCTTACAAATACCTAAACATAGAAGATAATCAGCATCAAGACTTGACAAAATCCAAAGAAGAATTAAATGACCATGATTATCAAATGAAAATGTTGCTTAAGTTATTAATTTATCACACAAGTATGCTTACCATTCTATCACTAAAGACACTTCTTTCCATCAGCCTGAGAGGTTTTATTCCAGAAGCTGATTCTCTTTCCTGCATGACCCTGGTTACAAATACATAGTTCTGAAAGGTGTATGCATACCTTTGTGGCTCAGCATAAAAGGCATCCAATATATTGAAGTGATCAGGACCAACATCCTGCCACTTTGCAATAGGTTCAGGAACTATTTCCACTAGATCACGTAGTTCGATTGTTTCATTAGCTATCCTTTGAAGAAAAGTAGTCTTCCCCACACTGATATTCCCTTCGACACAGAAGGTAAGTCTATTGTTCGGTGGAAGCCTGACATTAGATTTGGTAGTATCATCTTTCAACTCTTCTTCCACTTTTTCTTTGATAAAGGAGGTTATGCTCTCTGCATGGTTTTTGTGGATGATACCTATGGAGCTTTTTAGGTATTCAACCATCTTCTGGCTTGATTTACCAACAACCTGCCAGGACAAAAATTATGTAAGGGAAATCACCCGACCATTCCGAAAGGAAATTAAAACAGTGAAGGATGGACACGTTCCAGAAGATTTGCTATAGCATACGCAGTGACTTGGAAGAAATTCAGCACATCAAATTGTCATATTAGCAATTTAACTTCAGGAAACATAAGAAAGAAATCGATGATATGCAATGCAAAGGGCAATGAATGCAAATGCATATATCAACCAAGAAAGTGGCATCGAACAATGAAATTGTACCAAGCCAAGTTATCATAAAGATACCCTAGTTTTATCACACCAAGCATGTGAACTCATGAGCAAATGAACGTAACAGGAAACTTGTCCTTATTCACAAATTCACAGGGAATTCCAAAAGGGACGTATTAGTTAGACTTTTGAAGTTTGTTCATGTGCGCGTGCGGCATAGTGCATAGAACTCCGAGCACAGGTTGCAACAGCTAAAATTAACTCAATGTGGAAGCACATCGTACACCTTATCTATGTAAAGTTGTTTGAGCTGATCCACGCCTTCAAAACCCTTATCGACCAGCTTCCTTAGATTCCGAGGCCCAACCCCAGGAATCGCTAACAACTCTAAGCTCCGTGACGGGGGAGAGGGAGCATCCAATGAAGCTCCTTCCCGTACCCTCCTGTCCACTGGCTTTAAGGTTGTCTGCTGCGTTGCCCAACTTCTTTTATCCCTGTCCATAACCCCATCCTTCTCCTCCTGTTCCACTTCAGCAGTGCTCTCCAAGTCCCCACCTTTCTCCCGTGTCCTCTTAGCTTCGACCGCCCTGAAACTCCTCGACCATCCGCCGCGGGAAAAGGAAGCCGGAGCTGACGCTCGAGCCGGTCCGAAGAGACTGAGCGCATCTTCTGGAAATCGAGACGCAGGGGATGCTTTCCTGCAGGGATGACGGATAGGAACGAGAGTGGAGACGGAGCTAGAAAGAGGGAGGCGGAGGGATTGCATTGGAGCGAGCAGGAGCGGTCTGGCGACAGCGGCCTCAAGGAAGCCAGCAGCAGAGAGGACGGGTGTTCCACGCCAGAGCTTGACCATGGCTTCCGCTGGTGCTACATGAAGAACCGTAGAAGGAGGAGGGAGATGAAGTCGCGAAGGGGACTAGAGAGGATTAGGGTTTTCGGCGGGAGGTGTAAAGTAGGGTCAGTCCCCATATTGATCGTTCCTTTATTATTTAAAACGGCAATTTACTAATGGCGGCCAGATTTCCATTTGTATTTATCGACCGATATAGTTATTTTTTATTATATTTCTTCTTTATCAATTGTCACTATTATTAGATAATAGCCCCAGGTGATGGTAAGCGATCAGGATAATTCTCAGTCAAGTAATATCCTTCTGCATCATGACTAACTGTAGTTTCTAGTTTCTCAATTTATCTTTTTATAAATGATCGTGAGGCCGATTATATAGGACTGCTAAGGTGCCAGATTCCACCTCTATGCAGAAGATAGAATAATTCGCATTTCTATCTACGTTTCTCGAATTTACCTAATGGTCAGTTCATGAGATTTGACTGTCCACTTTCAATATTAATCGAATTACAAGATCTAAATACTTGAATTAATAAAAAAATTTATTATTAGATAATTGAGTGTATTAATCAATTTCTAAATTTATTGTGTTTGATTTGTGATCAACAATTGAGTATTTGTAATTAGTCAATCAATTATTAAACTTTTTATATTCTTATTATACGGTGGAACTATTACACAACTCTTAAAATATCTTAATATCAATTTCAAAAACTTATAACTTTTTATTTAAGTTATAAAATTCTTATCTAAAGACATAATTACACTCGTGATAATATAAGAAGTATAATGAACTTAATTTGAAGTGTTTCTAACTCTTTAATGGTCTTACAAATTTTAGAATCATTTCAAACTATAACATTACATTCCTAAGAACCTCCTAAGTGCAACCATGTACTCAAACCAAAACTCCACAATCTAGATTGAAAGATGTGGATTAATTTTCATAATCTTGAAATAATTTGGCATAAGCTCATTAAAAATTTAAGTCTATCATACTTACTCATTCATCAACGCCATCAAATAATTTCTAATACTCTCTTACTTCAAACTCTATCAAGATTTTAAAATTTTGAACATTGTAAAGTCATAAATGAATTTTTAATTAAATAACTTATTATTGGTCTTAGAAACCTTGGAATCACTTCAAAACAAAATCATTATTTTTGAGAGATCTTTTGAGTGTAACCATGCTCTCGAACTTAGAGCCTACATCTTAGATTGAGATATTTGGATTTTTGTAATCTTTACAACTTTAAGATAATTTGATATGTTAAGAAGCTTAGATCTATCATATTTTCTCACCAACATCATCAAAGGGTTCTTAAAACTCCCCTAGTTTAGACTATATTAATATTTTAAAATTTTAAACATTGTGTTAGAAATGTGAATAAAAAAGAGGTGGAAAGGAAGAAGGAAACTTTATTTAAAATGAGACTTTAGTCCCACATTGAAAAATTTTAAAGTATTTTAGTTGGTTTATAATGTATCACAAACATAAATATTATGAACATATGTGGAGAAAGGCTCCTTCCCAAGCATGGATCTGTAAAAGGGTACAAATTAGATTGGAAACATATATTATTGATTGTTTGGTGAGAAAAATATTCTTCATTTTTTTTTTCTTTTTTTATTTCACCATTGATTTGTAATATGCAATCAACTATTGTAAAAAAAAAAGTTTCTGTATATCAGGATTTTATCCTAGAAAAAGAAAAATATTAATGATGTAGAGCACTAGTTATTCTTTCATTGCATTAAATCTCACAATTTTCATTTTATTTTTCATTCTATTCTATGTGTATACTATGTGCATGAAACCTTCTCTTGTGTCCATCATGGATTCGTTACCTAGATTAGATAACCTCAATTATTAATGAGTCTAGTTCAACTGCAAGTCTGCAACTACTGGGATCTGGTTAGGCTATTAAAATTTTAATTACTTCTAAAATTGCTTTCTATATTCATAAAATTTATCAAAATTGTTCTTATAATTTATTATCATTATTATTTTATCTGATAAATTATCATTTATCCCTTTTATTTTTTTATTTATAAGAAATTCGAACGAGGATAAATGGGCAATAATTATGAAGCTGTAGGGTTTAAAATGAATAATTAAACTCCAGGGTTTAGTTATAAAGAAATTAAAATGCGGGCTAAAAATGAAAATTTTCTCATAAAAATATCTCACTGCCTGTAAAAGACTCACGCTGACTGCACAAACCCCCTTTCGCTTCTCTGTCTACGCTACAACCCAATCCCTTCGCTTCGTGCAACCTCTCCCATGCTCTCCTCCGCCTCCTGCAACGCCTCTTCTGCTCTCGTGCTTCGTTCCAGATAACACCTTGCCTGGATTGCAGAATCGGCCCTAAGATGATTGGCGTTTCCGCCGGCACCTCGCCCTATTCTTGCTATCTCACACTTGCTAGACCTCTTTCAACGCCGCCGCGCTTTGCGATGCGCCAGGTTTCGGCCCGTGATTCTAACCCGAGGTCCGGGTGTTCGAGATGCTTCGTACCCTGCTGCGCCACGAATCAGCAGCAGCAGCGGCAGTCTCGGCCTGCCAAGAAGAAGGCTGGGCGGAGGAAGGCACCGGAACGGATGCCGTTGGATGACAGCGGAGATTCCGTGGAGGTGGTATCCGAACCTGAGAACGTGTGGAGTCGGCCTTCTCCGTTGCCCAAGCCCCCCGCTGGCTTCGTGCTCGACGAGCATGGCAGGGTTCTTCTTGCCTCCTCAAAGCGGATCACAACTATTGTACATTATGCATCCTCTCTCTTGCTTTTGTTATCCTTTACGATTTCTGAATTACGTTGCCTTTTGGTGGTTATATTCGTACTTAGTTTCTGTTTGTTCCATTGTTTATTCTTGCATAGAAAATTTCTAAAGCTTTAGATTATACCACTATTTCTGTTTTATTGAGTGGAAAGTTGAAGGGGTGCTAAGTGAGCAAAAGTATTGAAAAATAAGTGAGATGAAAGAGTAGCGTGGATGGAATTTTGTGTTACACTCACGTATTTGCAATTGTGATCTATTGTTAATGCGGATCAATATTGCAGAGATGGTTGGTTCTGTGATTGCTTCCTTTATGCAAAACAGCCTGTGGTATTATACTCATCATGAGACTTTTTTGGATTGATATCAAAGATACATCAGTATTAATGTAATGAGACTACACCTCAAAGTTGAAGTTGATAAATTCTTCAACTTTGTTGGTCATAATATTTTTTCGATGAACATCCCTGAAGTTGTGAAACATTCAACTGCATGAAAAGAAACACAAGATACACTGCATGGAGATCAAGGAAAACCAGAGAAAAATGAGAATCAGGATTGGAAGTGACAATGTACCAGTGTCAATCGATAAAAATGTAATTGTCTGTGTGCACCTTTTTCTGTTGTTTCTCAATGAATGAGAACACACTGAAAATAGGAAAGAAACAATTCGTTGAAAATAAGAAGAAGCATGGACCTTCCCTACATCATCTGGGTTAAGTTATTTTAACTGGGAAGCCTAAACTCATTCAGTCAACTACCCATCTTATATATAGATCCCTCCCAGTTTTGAAAATGGTGTCTTTTGGTTTAATGTAGCAGTGATTTTTGTTTGCTGTATATGATTAGTTTACACCTATTAGTGGATGTTTAATGCTGTTCTTATTGATTTGATTTGGATGCAACAATAGGATTTGCTAGAGTTGTCGCATGATAATTATTTGTCTAAAATTACACTGGAATTTCTGCATGTATATATATTTTCTCTTTACCTTCATTAATATGTGTTAGGAGATAGGTATTGCTGATGCAAGCCTAGCTAGTTTTTTGGCCTTACAGACTTAGCTAGTTTTCCGGCTATTCAATTTATTTGTCTGCATCCATGTGCAAACTATTCTTGTTTGTGTTTTTTTGCATCTCATGATGTGCAAAAGAAATTATTGATCGTCCTAAGCATAATCAAGAAAAATGTACTGTCTTTTTTTTTTATTTGGCAGATTGATGCTACAAACAATTTGCCACTAGAATGTGTTATTAGGAGGATTTTCCAAAGTTCTGCAGGGGATGAGTGCTTCTTGCTCTGCCCACTTGATCCGTAAGTATAAACTATAATATTTTTTGTTAATTTTGAAATATGGTTATTTCATAAGATTTACTCCTTTTCAGGCCTATACAGATCCTGAAGAGCACAAATTTTGAGGGGTGGTCAGCTGTATGATTTTCTTCCTGTTTAAGTCATATTTTTTCCCATGATAATGCATGAAATGTATCTTATGATGTGACTTCGGATAAGAAAAAGATATTTAACATGTGTAAATTTTTACGAGGCATGTAATTAGAAGCATCTAAAGTTAGAATTCAAGGTTTGGAGTCAGATGCGTGCGTCATAAGCGCTTGAATGAAGTACCTATATGCACAAAGGATGTTGCAGGCTGAGATAGTGGATAAGCACTTGCATGAAGCTACTTCATCTAATATTTGAACTGTTCAGCTATCTCAATTGGATGTAGGAACAACAAGAAGTTGAAATACTGAAGAAGAGAACCTTCAATGCCCATCAAAGGAATAAAACAAATTGTCTAGCCAGTAGCTAGAATTGGTCTCTTTGACAAGGCGAATTCTCTTGGTTTCCTTGTGAAAGGATGTGGATTAAGTTACTAGAATTGAGAAGTTAGACTTCCAACAAGTTGCTTTAGATGCACAGGATGACACAAATTCTTCAGGGTTACTTTTCTGACCAGATTCAAGACAAACTAACCATCAAGAGAATTGCAAAAAATGAATGAAGAATGACAAATTCACATGTGACATTTGACTCCACCATAAAACATATAAAGACTGATTGCCACTTTGCCAGGGAGACAAAATAGAATACAAGGAGATCATTAGATCATTACTTCATTTGTTAATTCTAACTTCTAATTGTCAGTTATTAGATTTGCTAAGGTTTTGAGAGATAATATATTTGTAATAAGCTAGAGGTTTATATATTTTTGGACCAACTAGAAGGGGCAGGGGTGTTAGGAACCTGTATGTACATAGTTAGGGACCTATAAGTTGATAGTTAGATGCCTATTAGTAAATATCCAAATAGACAGGGATGCACATTTAAGGTGATAATAAGTAACATGGATATAGGTCAGGGGATTATGAGGGCTAAATTCAAATAATCTTCTCCAAGATCAACCTTATCCTCTTACTGTTTATGCTCAGATGTTAGTAATTACTTTCCTTGAATTATTTGATTATGGTGTTTGATAAACTAAAGTTAATCATACTTTTGGCTTGCACATGCCTAAAGTTCTATGCTTACAGAAAAGAACATTGCTTTGTCTCTTTTCTGGAATTCTGAAAGTTTGTCCTTTCACATCACTTTCTTGCTCATTTTGGACTGATTATTCTGTAAATAGATATCTTCAATATGTTTCTCTCATACGCTCCAGTCTGTCATATTACCAAGCACTCTTATGTTCTGTGAGACCTGTTGATTCATTATTCCTTTGCAGGTTGATGATGAGGAAGTTGATGCTGTAACCCCTGCTGCTGCATATGCCCTTGCCAAAATTCATATGCATCTTGTACTTAGTGGGTATGCATTACTTGACCTCTTCTATCCATTATTTATTTGATTCCAGATTGCTTTTATGGCGTGTTTGATTCATGAGAGTAGCTATCCTATTCTCTATGGATTTCCATGGAATGAACATCCCAATGTTTGGTTGCAAAACTGACCTTGAAATACCTATTCTCGCAAAATAGTTATTCCAAATTCAAGAGGAATATGTATTCCTTAATCCATTCTAGGGATAACTGGGTCTGATGAGCTAGTTGGTTTGGTCAAGTAAGTTGGGCCAGTTGGTCCAACTGGATCGGTGAGCTGATTAGGCGGGACATACTGGGCTGGGGGGGGGGGGGGGGGGGAGCAATCGGGGATGTCCACGTAGCTGGATCAGGTTAGACGGGTTAGTCAGGCATGTCAAATCTTAATAGCTTGGCCTACCCCATATTCATTGTGAAAACTATTCCTTGTGCGTTCATTATCACATTCCTACCAATCAAAAATAAGAATAGTTATTTTATGCGTATTCCATTGCATGAACCAACTTAATGAATACTTCTTGTCTATTTGAGTTCTTGAAAGTTAGAAATAATTATTATATTCCTTGTATATTCCATTCCATGAACCAAACACACCATTGGTGTTTACTTTCTTTGGAAAATTAGTACTTAGAAGTCTAAATCAATGGTTTGGAGGATCATGTTTCTGAAAGAAAATGCTATTATAAAAATGATTTCCTTTTTCCTGATTAGGTTTTGTTACACTGCAAGAGGAGGCTTCTGCTACTCAGACGAAGACATTCTTGAATTTCACACGGGTAACTTGTTATATTGATGCTTGTTGACATGAAGATTGAATGAATTTTTTTTATTAACACAAATCCTTATGGTGATTTGGTAGTAGGTTGTGCATATTAAGTGAAATCTTTTCCTGAGCTTAAAAATCTTCATTCAGTCAACCCTTAAGTTTCTCTAAAATCTGACCACAAATTTCTTACAGGACTATCAGTATTATGGAACTTTCTGTTATCTGTTATATCCATTTAACGGGGACATCCAGTATTTAGTTTAGCTTTAACTATCCGGCTCATGTCAGTTATTTATATTGTAATACTAGATTTCTGTTAAAGGATTTTCCGATTGGAAGCTGCTATTTAAAGATGTTAATTCCCGCAATTCACTCCATTTGTCATTTTCCTGCTTTTATACTGTGTCCTAGGAGTTCTATACTGCTAACTTGTGCCCCTCTTCATTTGATGCTGATTTTGTCAATTGACCCGTCAATTTGAATATTCTTTTTCATCATTAGCACAATATCTTGTTCACGTTTTTCATATGTTTGTCTTAGAAATCATATTTTTCATCATAAATGTTTGCCTAGTAGCATGGATCTTCCTAAATATCAAAAGCATATATATAGCCAATAAACTGTCAATATCTTATGATTGACCATGGCAGTAAGTTTGTTGTATTTCCATACATGAGCAGCATCAATATATGTGTGACACAACATGAATAAGGGTTTGCGCCTCAGTTGACCATGTCACTAGACTTGACAGAATGCAAGGATAGGTTCATGTACCTCAACAAGCAGTCTCCGTGTTACATGCCTCAGTCGACAATCTTCATAGAGAGGAGATCACTGGCTAAAAAATGTTACTATTGATGGAACGATTGAGTGTTTGGAAAATAGTTGGGTTTACCGTTAAGATTCAGTGGAAAATAGACTAGAATTGCTAGAATAAAGGTTAACTTTTTTTTTTGTTAGTTTGAAATTTAACCATATACCGATTTAATTTTTTTTTTAAAATTTTTATTCTGCATCAGTGTGATTCCACTTGCTGCTGTTCTATAGCAATTCATTCTTATTCTCCCTAGACCACCTCAACAGCTTGTCAATAGGAAATACCATTGTGCTTCTCTCTTGGGATGATCATGATTGGATTGTGATAATTTCAAATTTATAATATAGTCTATATGTAGATTTGATTTACATTGATTTTCTATCCCAACTAGATGTCACTAGCGGTTAGAGTGCATCTAGTTCATAACAAATTTTTGCAAGTTTGCTCCCCTCAGTTTAAAATTCATTATTTACACTAACTGTTTAGAGATCTAGTTCCTACGCACTAACATCCATCAAAATTTGCAGATGATGGTGAAGCTGTTGATGGTATGCCGGCGGAAGGATTGAAGATAACTTGCTTCACTATGGTGAGGCTGTTAACAGCTATGTTTACAGACTTGCCGATATTCATTATTATATGGAAAGGATGTAAATTACGGAATTATATCAGTATACTTGTTCTATGATTTGAATTAAGATTCTAAAACCAACACAATAAGAAGCTAAGGCAAACTGTATGCTTCAAGTATTTGGGAATCAACTTTCCAACATATAATTCTTGAACAGTTGATATTTAATTATGGCCTATTCAATAGCATGAGATTAAAGTAACCATCTCATATGCAGATGTGTGGGCATTTCATTTAGGAATGATTTATCTCAAGTATTTGTTTTTTTTTTGTTTCAAGTCAATAAAAAAAGGAATAATGTGCTTTATGTGATACATAAGATGCTAATTTCAGTTTGCTGGGAGAGAATATCTAAGCAAACTTGTTTAAGTTCAAAAACATCGGCTGCTTTATTGGTTATATTTTAGATCACAGTGTTGAGTTTGTGAAACTTTTATGGTTCACCATGGCTTGATTTACATTGGTGGAGAATCAAGAAGGGGAGGGAAATGGAAGAAAAATAAAATTGCACATGGTTCATGAATCATTTATGGAATTTTTTTGTTTTCCTTCCCCCCTCCTAATCTTCCTAGTTATCCACCCAGGTAAACTTAGCAAAAATGGGAAAGCATATCAGCATATTTGTTTTGACTGATTTATTTTCCAATATCATGAAAGTATGACCAACCTGATATTTGTTGCCGGCCATTAGATTTTCCCTGGAGCTTAGCTATTCTCCTTTTGGTAGATGAATCTTTTAGTCTGACAGAACCACAACATATTATATTGAGCAGAAGTGTTTAGACAGACAACTTCAAAGATTGTGAATAGTTTCTTTAGTTTTTGGCGGAGATGAGAAAGTAAATCACAATTTCTATGCAAATTTGCTGCTATGGGTCATTCTATTGTGGAATACCACTGGCTACCAATATGACAATTACCTTATTTCTCCTCTATGATTTTGACTCTGCTTACCTAAATTTTTAACCTATTTATTTTTAGATTAGCTGTTATCACTATTGATGTTTTTCTTTATTATTTTTTTACTTTTGTTCATTATTGCTTTCACTGTTAGACATTTGAATAAAATATGTTATACTTAGCAAGCAAATATTCATATAAATTATTCTGATAACAAGATTCATGTTTGATTTACAGGATGGAACAAATTACATGATCTACACACCCTCAGACCCGCTCTTGTTTGTTGCTGTGAAGGTGGGTTCTTATTTTTCTTTAGAACTGGATGTTTTGGCATAGGAATTGTCTCTCTCTTATGTTTGAGTTTTAAAAATCAATGTAATATGCCACAATTATTTTATTGTGCAGGACAAAAATGGTGTTCTGAGAATTGCTAATGATGTAAGCAAGCTATTTTGGTTATGAATGCCTAAGATGACAAATGCTAATTATCCTGCAATTTCTTTATTCATGATTACCTTGTTTTAGTGGCTTTGTTTGTTGATGGTTTCTATTTTGAATGTTATACTTTTGGAGTACTTTGTCTTTGCACTATATAAATTATTTTGGCATTTTTCCTAGGCTGTCATGAAATTTCCCTCGATCATTTTGGCATTTTGGCTTTGCCATGAATTTATTTTGGCATATTCTGGAAAATTTTTAATCTAAATTTCCCTTGACTGTCCATACAAACACATGTACCTTGATATTTATTACTTGAACCTCCATAAAAATGCAAAATCTAACTTCGTTGGAGTTGTAACCAAACCTTTTATCTATATTTGGAGGGCAGGCTGCTATACCTTTGGTCATTTACTTCTGTACTAGTAGAAAATTGCATTTGTTTTCTTTCTTTTGTATGAATCATTTGAATTACTGATAGTTGGAAATTAGATTAGATTCAGAGATCAATAATTTTTATTCTCCTATATTTAGGTTAATAAGTACATCTGACAGTTTATCAACAAAATAACTTGTTTTTTTTTTTTTTAAATTTCCTTCTGCATTTAATTGGCTCTCTGGGAAACAGGATCTCTTGGATGACCCTGCTATCATCAGTGCCATGGACGAGGAGACGGAATTCAATGCACTTGTGGTATGTTTTGACTTTTTATTTGCTGCTTCAGTGAGTTGTATAAAATGTTCTAGCCATTCTGAACACTAAACTGCATTGGGAAATACAAACTCCCATATATCCAATTCACTTTTCTGGGTGGTCAATGTGATCACACAGCTACAAAACCCCCAGCCCCCAGCTGACCTCTTATTTAGCGATATTGGTTAAGCTGATCAGGCAGTCTCCAAGTAGCTGTCTGCTTTCTTGTTATTGAGCTCAAATATATGTTCTTGATTCAAAAGTTAAACCCTTGGCTTTAGATATATACAACTTTATGCATTTTTCCAGTAATACACATTTGAATGCTTAAAAAATTTGCTTGATTCATCTGCTAAATGCAATATATATGACATGTTCTAACCTGAACACCTTTGACTGGTTGCCTTCTAATTCATTTTGAAGCCTTTTCTGATTGCTTGATTATTTTATTTCCATACCTCTACATTCAGCAACTGACCTTTGTAATTTCTACAGGAGGAAGAGACTGCTCTTCTTGAATCATCGATGGGGGAAGGATGAGTATTGGCATATGGACGGAAATGGCAGTGCAAAGTTTATCAGAAGCTAACTTGTGTGCAAATTACGTCAATCTATTGTCAAATTTAATTACGATAGTCTGTCCCTTTACGATCTTTTTTTTTTTTTTTGTTATAATGAATAATAGTTATATGCCTTTTGTCTTGCCATTCCTGTGCCAATGTCGAGCATCGTGGGCAGAGGACGTTAAGTAACTCTACAGAATTGTGTCCCTTTTCACAACAAAGGGAGATCAATGATAATATATGATAATGGATGGAGGGTTCTATAGGGTAGTTCCACAGAATTGTGTCCCTTTTCACACATTCTGTTAAAAACTTAAAAACTATGTATGATGTGGCATTAGGTGAGGCTGCATCTTCTAGGGATTGGTTGGAAAAACATCTGGATTTCATTAAATTCATTGATCTGCCGGGGTCATGATGGAGTCTGCCATTATAGCATGATTCAGTCAACTTCGTCGCAGAAGGATAATTTCCTAGACCTTCAAAAAAAACATAATCTTTGTAAAATTGAATTTATTAGGCTCATTTTTTTAAATTTTTAATGCGATGAAAATCATTGGAAAGATCAGTAAAAAATATTGACATTTTTAAAATAAAATATTTTTTTAAAAATAATATGTGAAAACTTTTCACTCAATTATTATTGTTTTTTTTATTCTCTATGGCCATCTCGGTAGCTCAATTGATTTGGGTGTTCCAGTGAGTTAAAGAGATTTAATTGACAAAGCTATTAATTATTTATTGTCTTTTTAATGTCAAAATAGTTTTTTGTTTGGCAGTGATAAAGCAGAAACACCTTCTTATTGATTTATTTATTATTATAATTTTATCTTTTTTTATATTAATATATTTTCTTATCTGCAATGATGATTATGGAAATATCCAGCTAAGCCTTTGGACCCGATGGCCTGCGCGCCCACTTGATAGTTACCTTTTTTAGAAATATCGCTAAGAGCATCTGCAATGTTACCATGTTATAATACTAAAAAATTTTAAAAAAAATACCTGTGAGTGGACCAATCAAAGACTGATCCATCTTATTGTATATGAACACATTTAAAACATGTTCACATTGAACATGTTCATGTCACATCATTTTTTTTCTCTTTTTGACTGTTATTAACACCCATCAATGCCGCAGCGTTGTGGCTGCTCTAATCGCTTGATAGGACCATAGGAAAGGTACAAGAAAATACAGTACATAGCCCAGTTAATCTCAACTGTCAGTACACACACCTTCCTTCTCTTCGGTTTGCCCTTCCCTATGCAGTCGGCAAGAGATCAGAGTGCGGCACTGATGACGACGAACCACCGTCGCCTCTTCCTCCTCCTCCTCCTCCTCCCTCTCTCCTCCTCCTCCTCCCTAGAAGCCACCTCTGCCGCCGGTACCATCATCTTCACCACCTTCGGCCGCAGCCGCTACAACTTCGACATCTTCTCCCTCCCCCTCACAACCTCCTCCTCCTCCACCCTCCCATCTGACAACGACCGTCAACTCACCGACGGCGTCTCCATCAACTTCAACGGCTTCTTCCCTTCCCTCTCCTCCTCCTCCTTCCTCAACTCCTCCTCCTCCTCCTCCCTCGACTCCCTTCTTTACGTCACTGAGCGCAACGGCTCCTCCGCCATCTATCTCGACCTCTTCCCTTCTGTTTCCGCTTCCGCATCTCCATCCGCTCGCCGAGCCGCCCTCCAGTTGCCGACCCGCCTTCAATTCCCCCTCCTTCCCACCTCTGGATCACCTCGCGGAGCGCCTCTCATCTTCATGATGGATCGCCCCTCCCTCTCTGGCGATCTCCTTGTCTACGTCTCCACCCACCAGCCGAGTTCCTCCCCCAGGACAAGCTGGGCCGCCGTCTACTCCACCCACATCCCCACCGGCCGCACCCTCCGCCTCACCCCCTCCGGCGTCGCCGACTTCAGCCCCGCTGTTTCCCCCTCCGGCGCTTGGACTGCCGTCGCCTCCTACGGCGCCGAGGGTTGGTCCGGCGATATCGAGGAGCTCCGCACCTCCATCTACCTCCTACGAACAGAGGACGGGTCGCGCAGGTCTCTCCTCATCGATCATGGCAGCTGGCCGTGCTGGGCGGACGACTCCACTCTTTACTTCCACCGCCGGGGTTCCGACGGGTGGTGGAGCATATACCGCGCCACCATCAGCTTCGCGTCCACCGTGGTATCCGTCGAATCTGTTGTCCGGATCACACCTCCCGGTTTCCATGCTTTCACACCGGCGGCCTCCACCGGCGCTCCGGGAGTTATAGCGGTCGCAACGAGGAGACAGACTTCCAAATTCCGTCACATCGAGCTGATCGACATGAGAGGCGGAAGCAACGTTTATGTGGAGGTGACACGGCCTGTCGTCCCCTACTCCCACCACTATAATCCCTTCATATCCCCTGATGGATCCAAAGTTGCGTACCACCGATGCAGGGGAAGCAGCAATGGAGATCCATCCTTGTTGCTGGAGAACATAAAGAGCGTCGCACCGGAAACCTTTTCACTCCTTAGGTTCGATGGCTCCTTCCCTTCCTTCTCGCCCGACGGTAAACAGATTGCTTATGTCAATATGCCCGGGTTGTTCGTGGTGAACTCCGATGGCTCAAGCAAACCAAGGGAGGTTTTCTCTGGTAATGCTTTTCCTACGGCGTGGGATTGGAAGAGGAAAGGTGTTATCTACACAAGCACTGGCCCCGTATGTGCCGGAGAAAGCACCAGAGTGGATATCATTTCCATCACTCTCCCTGACGATGACGGAGATAAGGACGCACAGCCTTCGATCAAGCAGCTGACAACTGGGGGCGAGAATAACGCGTTCCCTTCCCCATCACCAGACGGCAAATGGGTCGTCTTCCGATCAGGCCGTTCTGGGCACAAGAATCTGTACATTATGGACGCCGAGGAGGGCGACAGTGCTGGAATTCATCAGCTAACTGAGGGATCTTGGACTGATACCATGTGCAGCTGGTCACCTGATGGAGAATGGATTGCTTTTGCCTCCGACATGGATAATCCAGGGAGCGGAAGTTTCAGTATCTACATTGTGCATCCAAATGGCACTGGGTTGAGAAGGGTGGTGCACAGTGGAAATGGAGGAAGAACAAACCACCCCTGCTTCAGTCCTGACTCCCAGAGCTTGGTCTTCACCTCAGACTATGCAGGAATTTCAGCAGAACCCATTTCCAACCCCCATCATTACCAACCTTATGGGGAAATTTTTACCATCAAGATCGATGGTTCTGACATTCAACGCCTCACCCACAGCTCCTTTGAGGATGGCACTCCAACATGGACACCCTTTTTCTTGGAGCCTGCCGACGTTGCTGAAGCTCTAGATGGCAGCGCAAGATGCAGCTTTGATGACTGTCACTGGCTCAATATAAGTCCCCAACTTAATGAACTCATTTCTGCTACTGCCTGCTAATGAGGTATTCATGTTGAACCCTGCTCATACTAGTGCTCTTGATGGTAATGTCAACGATAATATATACTTGTAATAATGCACAGGGACAGAAAAACTCAAAACTGATGAAATATACTTTTGTTACTTGTATATTAGTTTTGCATTGTATAAACATAGCTTAAATATGAGACTTGGTCTATTCTCCTTGTCGCTATCCCAAAAACATGTTCATCTCAACATATATTTGTTGTACCTAACAAATGGATAGTTAATTCCTCAAGGAGATAAGAAGGGAAAAGGAAAATGAATTACTTGTGCCGTTCCTAATCTAAAAAATTATAGTTGTTGTTCGATTACCTTGCTTTACTTTGGTGGTCTTATGTTGATTTTTACTTGTCCTAGCATATAGATTCATATGCTAGTTAAAATAAGGTTTGTGTTTAATGTCACTTATGTTATTTCTGTTGTTGAAGTATGTCATGTTATATGATTATCTATCTATTTATTGTGTGGTACAGATAGGACTACTGTTGATCAGTAGTATAATGATGTGAGTAATATATGTCTTAATTGTTAACCCACCACGTTGTTGGAGCCTGTGCAGTATGTCTTGTCTGATCCCTCAGTTCACTGTGCTCTGGGAGGGTGACTGGAGAATGTAGAGTACGGACAGAGACTTGCATTTGTTTGCGATGTTTGCTGCGTGTTTTTACCTGCATTCGTTGGTAGGATTATTACATAGTTTAATTTACTCATATATTACGACTGTTGCATTTATTTGTTATAATTGTTGCACTTGTATGTCATTATATACATGAGTATATGTACATGTTATCTATACCTGTTGCACAATATTACTTCTCTATTGTTTAGTTGATATACCATGCTCGACTACCATGATTCATGCTATCTGCTGATTATACCTACTACCTGTTGACTAGTGTTTATATCTCTTGTACTTATTCTTTCTAGTTGTTACATTCTTGTTACTCCTGCTAGTTTATCTTACATGACTTCTATTCTGTACCCACTGAGTATCTAATGCTCACTACCCAGATCCTGGGGTTACTTTGTTTTCTCCCCAGGTAGCAGATAGATTATTTGGAGCTTGGAGATTCTGTCGGCTGGTTCTGTCTCACTGTCTCATTTTAGGGAGTTTATGTTGTGGTTATATGGTTTATAGTTGTATACAAGTATGGATTTTATATTTTGTGGACATAGACTGTTGGTATGTTGGGTTTGTATCCGTGGTTGTTTGTTTTGTCGAATGTTGATTCAGATTTTCGATGCTTTCGTTTCCTACGTGTTTCTATTGTTGCATATCTGTGATTTCGTGTGTGTGATAGTAATGTGTGGTCTTGTAGGCCTTATGTTATAGTTTATGTTGCATCTGTGGTGTATGTTGTGACGTGTAATCCTTATTCCAGTTGCATGTGGCTGAGTATCATTGTATGTATTTAGGGAAGATCATTGTTACTGAGCAGATGTTGTCGAAATTTTTCGGACAGCCTCCCGAGACGTGACAGGGAAGATGAGTTCAGCCGATAATGAAGCCATCTAATTGAGAAAGGAGCTTCGTCTGGCTCGAGGTAATCTCCTTTCAGATGAACCATCAGAAAAAATTGTAACACCCCGATTATTTCTCCCTATTTTTAGGAATTTTTAATTAGATTTAAAAAAAAAATTATGATAAAGGTCCTTTAGTTAAATGGTAGAAGGGAGTTTGATAAAATCAAATAGATGAAAAGATTCGTCTTGCAAAGACGAATCCAACGAGACCAGTTTTGACTAAATCGGAGGTCGTTTGATGGCCGAACCACGCGAACCAAAAACGAACCCGGTTCGCTACAGTAATAGATTTAATTGTTTTAATTGGGTTAATCGGTGGGTTAGGTTTAATCGGGTTACTGTGCATTCCCTATTAAAAATACGCCGACTGTTTCTGTTCACGCGCCCGCGTCTCGCGTAGACGGCGCTCGGCCCGCCGCCGCCCGTTTCCGCCGGCGGAAAGCTCGGAACGGACCGAGGATGAGGGCTATAAGAGGAGGCCGCGACCAGATCCCTAGCCACCAGCCCGCCTCCTCCTTTCCCTCTGCAACGTCGCCGCCTCTGTTCTGGACCATCCGCGCGGAGAAGACGAAGCAGAGCAGCCGCCGTCTTCCTCTACCCTTCGCCGCCGCTCACCTGCGACTGCCGACGCCAGCACCGCCTCCCTTCTCCCTCAGCCGCCGCCTTCGTCGTCTGCATCAAGGCAAACCCGAAACCGGTGCCGCCCCCTGTTTTCCTTCACCCCCTGCACAGCACCGCCGCACCTCCGTCGCCGGAAGACGCCGCCGCCAGTCTTCCCCTGCACGCGCCGCCTGCGTCCTCGTCCAGTCGACGCCGGAGCTCCAGAGCCGCTTCCCCTGTTCTGCGGATTCACGCGAGGAAGAAGACGGGTTAGTTAATTTTAATTAACTGAGTTAATTAATTAAGGTTAGTGAATTAATTACTAGTTAAGCTAATTAATCAATTAATTGATTAATCAATTAGTTAATTAGGATAATGATTGGTAATTAGATTAATTAGTTAATTAACATTATTTGATTGGTAAGTTAATAAGTTGTTCATCTATATTGTTAATTAGGATATTTAGGTTAATTAATGTAATTAGAATTAATTGGTTCAGTTAGTTGGTTAATTAAGTAATTGAATGTTGATTAATCAATGATTCAGAAGTTAATTATTAATTGAATTAATAGACCTAACTAATGATTTAGTTAATCAGTTTAATTAGTTAGTTACTTGTTAATTAATTAAGTAGTTAATTAGTTGATTAATTAACCCGTTATGGTTAATTAATGTTCCATTAATCTTAGTGAATTGGTTAATTAAATTTATATTGAAGGATTAATGAAGTTAATCAAATTAATTAGATAAATGAAATAGTTAGATTTGGGGTAAGATTAACTCTTGACCCAATTGAGTAATTAGATTAGGTTAATGATTTTAGTTAAGTTATAGTTATGATTTTTGTAGGTCGTGCGAAGAAGGTGCTAGAGCACATCGGAGAAGGTCTCCGGTTTCACAAATCTTAGCATTAAAACCTTAGTGAGCTGACAAGGTAAGTACATCTCTCACCTGCAGTATGAGTTGCTCCGTTGTTTTCTTTATTCTGTCCATAGTATGTAGAGCATGCATAAAGTATTATTTCCATGACATCATTTTAAAGCATGTGTAAATTGTTTCTTTCCAAATTGCATGATATAAGAAGTATAAGAAAAGTATTTTACTTTAGACAGGCGGGTATCGGGCGCAAGGCCCACGGGCACAAGGCCCATAAGAAAAGGAATTCTGGGCACAAGGCTCACAAAGAATTCTGGGCACAAGGCCCATAAAAAAAGGAATTCTGGGCACAAGGCCCACAAAGAATTCTGGGCACAAGGCCCACAAGAAATTTAAGTGATACCTCGCTGGACCCAAAGAAGGATGTTTATTTATTTTCACTTATATATAATATAAGTTTTTCCCATGTCATCTCCAACATTTCTTTCATATAATAGCATCAGTTATTACGAAGTTTTCTATGGTTTTTGTGAGTTAGATGATGTACTTACTAAGCGTTGCTTATAGTTTGCATTCCTCATATTGCAGATAAATAAAAGGAAAAGTTTTAGGAAAGAGGAGGCAGCTGGAAAAGTGTTTGATGTGTGGTGTCGACGGAACCGCGGAATAAGATCCACAAGATTAAATTAAATAAATATTTATTTTATCTAAGAAGTTATTTATTTCTTTTGCTTCCGCATGTTAAACAGAAAAAGAAAAGTTATTTGAGTTATTTTATTTAATAAGTAAAAGTTAAGGAAAGTTTAAAGTACGTAACGTCTCCCTATTAGTATAAGAAAGAGGGGGGGTGTTACAAAAATATTGTTATATCTCAAAAGCATATATAAATTGCAAAGAGATTAAATCTTATTTGTAATCGAGCCAGCTCCAAATTTAAATTAAATTGAATAAGTTGAAGTTGAACCAATTAATTGATTTGGACTGATTTGAATAAGTTAGGGTGAATCAAATTAGGTTTGGTTTAATTATATTTTTGGTTTATATGGTTTAGGATTTTTAAGGTCAAATTAGATAAATTGGATTTTGTTCAATTATATTATTGGTTAAAGTATTTTTATATACGAAGAGTTTAGGGTTAGGCTTTATACTAAGATGTTCTCTCTCTCTCTTTTTTTTAAATGAAAACAATTGTGGCATTTCTGGGAAGCCACAGCTATCCCGATGGAAGAAACACTTCGTCTAAATGTATCTTAATCGATCTTTTCGCTTCTAAAGGTAAGTCCTTTATGATGATCTGTATTATTACTATTATTATTTGACATGCTAGAGTTGAACCCACGTTTATATTGATTTATAATTTATGGGTCTAGTTGAGAGAGCATGAAGGTGGTTTTCGATTGATCGTTGAGGATTTGGATTTCTTCAAATGAGGTGGGTTTTTTTTTTCTTGATTCTATTTAACATTTTCCTCATATTTGATTAAAATCGACAAATTATAAGTATGAGATTAAACAAATATATGCCCCTGGAGCATAGCTGAGTTAGTTACGACGCAGCAGAGTTGCAGAAGAGAGCAAGAGTTCGAATCATGGTGAAGCCAGACAATACTTTCCTGCGTCGTGATCAATTGCAATTTTTTGATTTACCTCCTCACAGATGATCGTGGGGTCGACCATGTGGGGCCGCTAAGATGGCGAATTCTACCTTTCTTGTAGAAGAGATTAAACAAATATATAATTTTTGTTGGTGCAATTACACTCCGGATGAGAAATTTTAATGTTTGATTAGTATTTAAGTTTAGGTACAGAAGTTTGATCTCACCTGTGTTAGAGTGTGTAAGAAAAGCTCTCGTAGGTTTGGAGATTGGATGTAAGACAAGAGGAGTCTAAAAAAATTGAGGATTAGATTCTTGGTAAGAAGAAATCCGTGTAGGTCAAAAAATAGGATACAAAGTAAGAAAAGTTCAAAAAGATCAATAATTGAATTCTTGGCAAAAGTAGAAATGCTAACAGATATGCAAGGATAGATGAAAATTAGAAGATGAAAAAGTTCTAGGCACAAAAGTTCAAGGAGCAAAAGGTACATCACATGAGATACTTAGAAAACGAGGATAAAAAAATTTAGATGAACCTTAATTATTAAAAAAATGATAAATCTCAGTCAGTCTCATGGACTCAATCCCTGGGAGTGGTCGGTCAGGTCCCACGGAAGTTTTTCATCGACCACTAGGGTAAATCGGGAAGCGCATACGGCGGCCAATCCAGATGCCCAACATCCTTTGATTGCGTTTCCCATTTGAAAGAAAATTCCTACAAATATGTCGTAACTGGGGTTCGATCCGCATATGCCTGGGTTCCACATCCTTAATTATTAGAATGACTGAAATCAATATGTCAATTAATTAGTAGCATTATTAATTAGACTTCTTGTTTGACTTGATGTTGCTTACTGTTTGACTATTTTCATTTGAACTCATCTATTAATTTCTTATTTGGACTGAATCTATTTTTTTTTTAAATGATAAATCTCAGTTTGTCTCATTGATTATCTCTGAAGATGACTGGTTTGGCCACATGGAAGTTTTCCACCGGCCACCAAGATAAATCGGGAAGTGCATGTAGCGGCCTAGCATCCTTTGATTGTATTCCCCATTTGAAGAAAAATTTCTGCAAGTACGTCGTAATTGGGATTCGAACCGCAGATGCTTGGGTGATAACCTAGATGTCCAACCGTGGCATCATTGCTTCGGAAACGGTCTGAACCTATTTTAACTTGCTATTATAGTTAACTTTAATTGACTTAATATTTTGATTATATTTGATTAATTTTGACTTTTATTTGACTTTCTTTATGTGGTTCGATGGTCAATTTTTTTACTTTAAGTTTACTTTATTTTTTAATCGTTGACTCTACTTGATGTCTACTGACTCCCTTTGAATTTACATCGACTTCAATTGATTTCATTTTTTTAATTAATGCAAGTTTAACTGTGTGATAAATGCTCTTACTTTATATTCATTGCATGCATAATTTTAAAAGTAACATGATTTAAAAATTTTAGATTAGAAAATTTAATTTTACAAAACTTTCTTTTTGAATCAATTTTTAATGTATGTAAAAGGAAAAACAAGAGAAGATTTAAGGTAGAAGAAGTTCGAAAGAAGTGAGAAAAGAGAGAAAATGAATATTTTATTAAGAGAGAAAATTAAATATTTTATTAAGAGGGAGAAATAATATTTTATTCAAGAGATAAGAAAAGTGCATTTTAAGGAGAGAAGAAGAGTACCTTTCAAAAGAAGAAATATTTTATACATTAGTGCATTATATCTTATGAAAAAGAATAATTCGATATACCAAGTTTTCATTAATATGAGATGTTGAGAAAAAAATTAGATCACACTAAGTTTATTATATATAATTTTATTTTACATTTTATAAGAGATTATTTTCATGATTTAAATCTGACTTAAAAGTGATAGTAATTTTACTATGACGTCGAGGCTCCTCTTTTAAATTATATCTTATAACTTTAAAAATTAATTTTCTAACTTAAACTTGATTTTTACACATCAAAAAATGAAAAATTATTAGAGTACCAAGCATCACATTAAATCTATATTTTGTTATATAACAAGATATTTTAATATATGACAAGTTTAACATTAAGTTATTTATGGATTTGATGTGCTTGTTAAGTATACACATTAGACAGTCGAAGACTTATGGATATCAAACATAAGAAAAGTAGTCATAGTGGGTCAGGTGACCAAATACTAGGTAGTGAAACTTCTGATAAATCTGATGACCAAACATAAGAAGATGTGAAAATCTTAGTGAATCAGTAGGGAGCTGAACTAGACACTTGATAAGGCAAGACTGGAGGTATCACATAGGTAAGTTGAAAGACTTTCTGACAAAGAAAGTGATGAGGATTGCATCGTCTTTTTGGGATCGAGGATAGTCTAATAACTAGGTATAAATCTGACTACTAAACTGCTCTATGTTTCTCAATCTAGGTGGACAATAATATTGTCCAAAGTTTAAAAAATATTTTGAGGACAAACTTTGTGGTGTAGAAAGCAACTTAGTGATCCAAGTGACTATAAGAGTTCCGGGCAACCTGATGTATATTAAGTTTGATTAGACAAAGTCATGGACTTCAGCGACCGAAACAAGATTCGAGCTATTTATGTCCGAGCGATCGAAGTTCTTTCAGGTGACTGAAAGTTGAGATCTAGCAATCTGGATGAGACAATCAAGGGATAAAAGTTGATCCTTTTCCAAGCAGTACTCGAAAGGAGTTCAGGTAATCGGTGATAAAGCTATTAATTATTTATTGCCTTTTTAATGTCAAAATAGTTTTTTTTGTTTGGCGGTGATAAAGCAGAAATATCTAGCTAAGCCTTTGGACCGGATGGCCTGCGCGCCCACTTGATAGTTACCTTCTTTAGATATATCGCTAATCGCTTGATAGGAGGATCATAGGAAAGGTACAAGACAATACAGTAATAGCCCAGTTAATCTCAACCGTCAATACACACAACTCCCTTATCTTCGGTTTGCCCTTCCCTTTATGCAGTCTGCCACTCTGCCGACTGCAGAGAGATCAGAGTGCGGCACTGATGACGACGAACCACCGTCACCTCTTCCTCCTCCTCCTCTTCCTCCTCCTCCTCTTCCTCTCCCTCCTCCTCCGCCTCCTCCCTAGAAGCCACCTCTGCCGCTGGTACCATCATCTTCACCACCCTCGGCCGCAGCCGCTACAACTTCGACATCTTCTCCCTCCCCCTCACAACCTCCTCCTCCACCCTCCCACCTGACAACGACCGTCAACTCACCGACGGCGTCTCCGTCAACTTCAACGGCTTCTTCCCTTCCCTCTCCTCCTCCTCCTTCCTCAACTCCTCCTCCTCCTCCTCCTCCCTCGACTCCCTTCTTTACGTCACTGAGCGCAACGGCTCCTCCGCCATCTATCTCGACCTCTTCCCCTCTGTTTCCGCTTCCGCATCTCCATCCGCTCGCCGAACCGCCCTCCAGTTGCCGACCCGCCTTCAATTCCCCCTCCTTCCCACCTCTGGATCACCTCGCGGAGCGCCTCTCATCTTCATGATGGATCGCCCCTCCCTCTCTGGCGATCTCCTTGTCTACGTCTCCACCCACCAGCCGAGTTCCTCCCCCAGGACAAGCTGGGCCGCCGTCTACTCCACCCACATCCCCACCGGCCGCACCCACCGCCTCACCCCCTCCGGCGTCGCCGACTTCAGCCCCGCTGTTTCCCCCTCCGGCGCATGGACTGCCGTCGCCTCCTACGGCGCTGAGGGTTGGTCCGGCGATGTCGAGGAGCTCCGCACCTCCATCTACCTCCTACGAACAGAGGACGGGTCGCGCAGGTCTCTCCTCATCGATCACGGCAGCTGGCCGTGCTGGGCCGATGACTCCACTCTTTACTTCCACCGCCGGGGTTCCGACGGGTGGTGGAGCATATACCGCGCCACCATCAGCTTCGCGTCCACCGTGGTATCCGTCGAATCTGTTGTCCGGATCACCCCTCCCGGTTTCCATGCTTTCACACCGGCGACCTCCACCGGCACTCCGGGAGTTATAGCAGTCGCAACGAGGAGACAGACTTCCAAATTCCGTCACATCGAGCTGATCGACATGAGAGGCGGAAGCAACGTTTATGTGGAGGTGACACGGCCTGTCGTCCCCTACTCCCACCACTATAATCCCTTCATATCCCCTGATGGATCCAAAGTTGCGTACCACCGATGCAGGGGAAGCAGCAATGGAGATCCATCCTTGTTGCTGGAGAACATAAAGAGCGTCGCACCGGAAAACTTTTCACTCCTTAGGTTCGATGGCTCCTTCCCTTCCTTCTCCCCCGACGGTAAACAGATTGCTTATGTCAATTTGCCGGGGTTGTTCGTGGTGAACTCCGATGGCTCAAGCAAACCAAGGGAGGCTTTCTCTGGTAATGCTTTTCCTACGGCGTGGGATTGGAAGAGGAAAGGTGTTATCTACACAAGCACTGGGCCCGAGTTTGCCGGAGAAAGCACCACAGTCGATATCATTTCCATCACTCTCCCTGACGATGACGGAGATAAGGATGCACAGCCTTCGATCAAGAAGCTGACAACTGGGGGCGAGAATAACGCGTTCCCTTCCCCATCACCAGACGGCAAATGGGTCGTCTTCCGATCAGGCCGCTCTGGGCACAAGAATCTGTACATTATGGACGCCGAGGAGGGCGAGAGTGCTGGAATTCATCAGCTAACTGAGGGATCTTGGACTGATACCATGTGCAGCTGGTCACCTGATGGAGAATGGATTGCTTTTGCCTCCGACATGGATAATCCAGGGAGCGGAAGTTTCGGTATCTACATTGTGCATCCAAATGGCACTGGGTTGAGAAGGGTGGTGCACAGTGGAAATGGAGGAAGAACAAACCACCCCTGCTTCAGTCCTGACTCCCAGAGCTTGGTCTTCACCTCAGACTATGCAGGAATTTCAGCAGAACCCATTTCCAACCCCCATCATTACCAACCTTATGGGGAAATTTTTACCATCAAGATCGATGGTTCTGACATTCAACGCCTCACCCACAACTCCTTTGAGGATGGCACACCAACATGGACACCCTTTTTCTTGGAGCCTGCCGACGTTGCTGAAGCTCTAGATGGCAGCGCAAGATGCAGCTTTGATGACTGTCACTGGCTCAATATAAGTCCCCAACTTAATGAACTCATTCCTGCTACTTCCTGCTAATGAGGTATTCATGTTGAACCCTGCTCATACTAGTGTTCTTGATGGTAATGTCAACGATAATATATACTTGTAATAATGCACAGGGACAGAAAAACTCAAAACTGATGAAATATGCTTTTGTTACTTGTATATTAGTTTTGCATTGTATAAACATAGCTTAAATATGAGACTTGGTCTATTCTCCTTGTGGCTATCCCAAAAACATGTTTATCTCAACATATATTTGTTGTACCAAACAAATGGATAGTTAATTCCTCAAGGAGATAAGAGGGAAAAATGAAAAGGAATTACTTGTGCCGTTCCTAATCTCGAAAATTATAGTTGTTGTTCTATTTCCTTGCTTTACTTTGGTGATCTTATGTTGATTTTTTACTTGTCCTAACATATAGATTCATATGCTAGTTAAAATAAGGTTTGTGTTTAATGTCACTTATGTTATTTCTGTTGTTGAAGTATGTCATGTTATATGATTATCTATCTATCTATTGTGTGGTACAGATGGGACTTCTGTTGATCAGTAGTATAATGATATGAGTAATATATGTCTTAATTGTTAACCCAACACGTTTTTGACAAAATCTAATGACCTAGGGGGGCTATAGGCTCACAAGGCATGCTTAAACAACCATAGTAGAGATCTTCAAAGTCATGACCAACATGTTTTCGAGTGATCCAATTTGAGTGGAGTGACTATAGTTGTTTCTATAGAGGTGGAAGCTTATCTAATGAGTTCCACACTACAAAGTCCTCAGAAGCAACTTCTTTATTGCTGCATTGATGCCTGAAGTCGAAGAAAAATTCTTGATTGACAGGACCCACTTTGTAAGAGTTTTGATTCTTACACTAATCAACAAGATTGGCTATAGAAAAATACCACATCGCAAAGCATCCTACAACCCTTGAAAGCCATGTTCTGACCGTCCATTTAACCGACTAGTATCAATTACCTTTTATATTCCAGATAGCATACAACATGATAAAACAATCAACATTGTGGAACATGTGAATGTTTCTTAAACTTTGATGTCATGTCTGTGTAAGCAAAACAACAGAAACACTTACGCCTGAGAATTTACAGCTATGTTGTGTTCATATTCCTTATTTTTGTTTGAACATTTCTTTGTTAGTCAGAATCGCTTCATAGAAAGTGTTCCCTCAAGAATAACTGGATGTCTTACTATTGGTCAAGCAAAGGGAAGACGAGTTCAGCCGATAATGAAGCCATCTAATTGAGAAAGGAGCTTCCTCTGGTTCGAGGTAATCTCCTTTCAGATGAACCATCAGAAAAAAACATTGTTATATCTCACAAACATATAAAAATTACAAAGTGATTAAATCTTATTTGTAATCGAGCCAGCTCCAAATTTAAATTAAATTGAATAAGTTAGGGTGAATCAAATTAGGTTTGGTTTAATTATATTTTTGGTTTATAGGGTTTAGGATTTTAAGGTCAAATTAGATAAATTGGATTTGGTTCAATTATATTATTGGTTAAAGTATTTTTATATACGAGGAGTTTTGGGTTAGGCTTTATACTAAGATGTTTTCTTTATGTCGGCTCCTCTCCCTCCCTCTCTTGCAATTTCGTCTAGCATATGCCGCTTCTCTCTCTCTCTTTTGTTTTTTAATGAAAACAATTGTGGCATTTCTTGGAAGCCACAGCTATCCCGGTGGAAGAAACACTTCGTCTTAATGTATCTTAATCGATCTTTTCGCTTCTAAAGATAATATAATATATGAAAATTTAAAAATAGGAAAAATTATTTAGTTTATCATTTCTAGATGCAGGTATAAGGTATGATCTGTATTATTACTATTATTATTTGACATGGTTGAGTCGAACCAATGTTTATATTGCTTTATAATTTATGGGTCTAGTTGAGAGAGCATGAAGGTGGTTTTCGATTGATTGTTGAGGATGCGGATTTCTTCGAATGAGTGGGTTTCTTTTACTTGATTCCATTTAACATTTTCTTCATGTTTTATTAAAATCAACAAATTATAAGTATGAGATTAAACAAATATATGATTTTTGGTGGTGTAATCATATTCCGGATAAGAAATTTCAATGTTTGATTAGTATTTAAGTTTAGGTACGGAAGTTGGATGTCATTTGTGTTATGAGTGGGTAAATTTGGAGATCGGATGTAAGGTAAAAGAAGTCCAAGAAAATTGAGGATTAGATTCTTGACAAAAAGAAATTCATATAGGTCAAAAGATCGGATACAAAGTAAGGAAAGTTCAAAAAGATCAATGATTAGATTCTTGATAAAAATGAAAATCCTAACAGATCATGAGATTGGATGCAAGGATAGATAGGAGACAAGGAAGCTCCTGGCATAAAAGTCTAAGGAGCAAGAGGTTCATTTGACATGAGGTACTTAGGAAACTAGGATAGAAAAATTTAGATGAACTTTGATCAGACTAAAATTAATATATCAGTCAATTAGTAACATTATTAATTAGACTTCTTTTTGGACTTGATGTTGATGACTGCTTGACTATTTTCATTTGAACTCATCGATTAATTTCTTATTTGACTGAACTTATTTATAAAAAAAATGATAAATCTCAGTTAGCCTCATTGACTATCCCTATGACCGGTTCGGTCCTAAAGTTTTCCACCGGCCATCAAAATAAATCAAGAAGTGCACGCAGCGATCAACCCAGACGCCCAGCAACTGAACCTATTTTAACTTGCTATTATAGTTAACTTTAATTGACTTAATATTTTGATTAATTTTGACTTTTATTTGACTTTCTTTATTTGGTTCTATGGTCAATTTTTTTACTTTAAGTTTACTTTATTTTTTAATCGTACGTTAACTCTACGTCTACTTATTACTCCATTTGAATTTACATCGACTTCAATTGATTTCATTTTTTTAATTAATGCATGTTTAACTGTGTGATAAATGCTCTTACTTTATGTTCAATGGTAGCATGATTTTAACAGTATCATGATTTAAAAATTTAAGATTAGAAAATTCAATTTTACAAAACTTTCTTTTTGAATCAATTTTTAATGTATGTAAAAGGAAAAACAGGAGAAGATTTAAGGTACGTAGAAGAAGTTTGAAAGAATTGAGAAAAGAGAGAAAATGAATATTTTATTAAGAGAGAAAATTAAATATTTTATTAAGAGGGAGAAATAATATTTTATTCAAGAGATAAGAAATGTGCATTTTAAGGAGAGAAGAAGAAACATTTCAAAAGAAGAAATATTTTATAAAATATTTTACGCATAAGTGCATTATATCTTATAAAAAAGAATAGTTTGGTGTATGAAACTTTCATTAATATGGGATGCTCTAAGAAAGAATCAAATCACATTAAGTTTATTATATATAATCTTATTTTATATTTTATAAGAGATTGATTTTGTGATTTGAATTAGATTTCAAGATCATATTATAGTAATTTTACTATTGTATTGAGGCTCCTCTAGATATGACTTTAAAAATTAATTTTTTAACTTTAAACTTGATTTTCAAACATAAAAAAATGAAAGATTATTGGGGTATATAACAAGATATTTTAATATGACAATTAGTTGAAAGTTAGGTTATTTGTGGATTTGATGTGTTTGTCAAGTATACAAGTGCAAGAAACTTGATAAGGAAATAAATCTTGATAAATTAGGTGATCAAATAATAAGCAAACATAAAAAGTCCTAGTGATCCTAGCTAGTGAGTCTAGTGATTAGACACTAGACAATTGAAGACTTGATTAGTCACATTGAAGTTGAACCATGTGAAATGCTGTGGTTGTATATGGTATCTTTTATTCTATTTACCACTGCATATTGTTTAAACAAAATTGTTATTTCAAATTATTTAATTAAATTTACTTAATTATTATTCCACTGTAAAATACTTAGTTATTATTCCGTTATAAATTCCTGTAATTATTTTTATTTTTATTATTACTATCGTCTCAAAAATTATTAAACATGTTATTTACCCACTATAACATGCTTACGATCCTACACATCACTTTGGGAACATCTTCACTCGGAAACATTCCTAGAAAGATCATATAGGATTCTAATCATGCACATCACTTTGGGAACATCCCTACTTGAAACATCTAGGAAAGATTGCACGAGACTCTAACCATGCACATCATTTTAGGAACATCTCCGTTCGAAAATATCTCAAGTAAGATCACACAAGAGTACAAGACTCTAGTTGTGCACATCATTCTTGCTTGAGAATATCTTCGGAAAGATCACATAGGACCTAATTGTGCATCTATTTTGGAAACATATCTAAAAAGACCACACAAGCCCTTAGCCTTGCGCTCATCTCGGGAACATCACTATAAAGACCAAGCGAGCCTTCAATCGTGTCCTCATTGGGAGCATCCCCAACTGAGAATATCCCCGAAACAAGACACACTATAGAACATCCTCAACTGAAACCATCCTCAACATGCCGCACTCGAGCCATGGGAACATTCTCAATCGAGCCATGGGAACAGTTGATTATTGACGTGCAGGCTCAAAAGTCATTGAATATAGAAAAATAGAAGCTCTATCAAATTTGAATTAGTAAAAAGAAATACGGTCGAGCAGTGAAGAAGCAATAATGATCGGCATCAATCAATACTGCAGTATGATTATCACCGAGCTCAACGATAAACAATACCGACCTGGCATCTGTCCCTCACCTTCCTCTCAGCATCTCTCCTACGTACGCCGATGCTCCACAATCAATGTCATGAACTGGCGATCGAGTCAGAAGGAGACAGAAACCGTGGCATTCAATTAAGGATCGAAGCCTGATACAAAAGTTTGGTTCATTTTGTCCCCCCTAAAAATTAACCTACTCCACATGCATGCCTCCTTCTTCTTCATTCCCTTCTCCTCCTCAGTCCTCATGAGGAGTACTCCTCATGGCCTTGCCGACCGCTGTCATTTCTCTCCCATCATTCATTTCTCGGACCCCCTCCTCTTTAACCATGCAATGAATGGCCCAAATTAAGTCATCCATTGGCCGCGTAATATTCTATATTCTATTCGCAGGAACGGGCGATCGATCGATCGATCGATCGATCAGTTATTCTCCTCTTACTCCCCCCTTAATGCCTTTCGTACCCCCTCTGACATCTACGCGCCCCGGAGCTAGCGCATAAATGAATAATGTCCTCTCCCCCCATGCCCATCTCCTCGCTTGGCTCGCGAGTGGCGCGAGGCATTTGGCGGAGCCATGCACGCAAACAAAGAAGCGGACGACAGATCGTCAGTAGCGTCAAACTGCATGCATGGGTCACATCCAGTGCCTCCCCGTCCGGTGGGAACCACCGCTGGCGCTGAGGGTGGTGGCGCAGCTAGCATGCATGCAGCGTGCCCAGGGAGGAGACGTGAGCAGCGGTGAATCGCATTAAAGAATCCATAAAGCCATCATTGCTCCTCCACCTCACCATCGTCATCCATCTGATCTACCTGTGCCTGGCTGTGCGTATCCGTATCCCTCTTTCTCTCTTCCTCCTGCACGCTCTTTATTGGGTTGCAGATAGGCCTCGCTTCCTCCTCTTTGCTCAGTTTATTGCCGAATCTCCTAAGAAATGCTAGCTAGCTAATCGAAGAAAAAGCAAGGGCGCCAGTGTTACATCTTAATGATGGCCTTGTCTAGGTAAGTGTTGAGCTAAGTGCTTCTTATTTGACCTTCTCGGGATTCCAATAACAATGCTGCAGATCCACAAGACAATGAAATGACTATCTTACTTTAATGGGGATTGAGTCCTTGTGTATGTTATCCTTTTTGTTCCCCTTGAGTCAACTGTAAACTGGCTAGCTAGGCCTTTCATAGCTACACAATGCCAAGATTTGAACAGTATTTGAATCCCAGGTGAAAATATAACTTTTTTCTTCCTTTCTTTCTTTCTTATTTAATTTGCTTCAAGTTAAAGCGAAGAAAATAAAAGGAAAGGAAATGTAAGATAACTGGACAGAAAATCAATTGAAGGAATACATGCAAATTATATTGTTCGCTTGGGATACAGAAGAGATCAGTAATGGACCAAGATATTATTAAATCAAGTGGTAGATATATATAATGAAAGACAATTGCGTTCTTTGTAGTTTGACTAGCTAAAGGTGAAATGCCAGGATCGTCGATCGGGATTATCTATCTCACTTTGGTCTTCAGCAAGTCATATGCTCTCCGAATGTTTAATCTGCAACGAAGAAAACGAAAGTAGAACTATAGATACAACAGAAAATGACTGATTATGTATAATGTTTGTATTAGTAATTAAAGAAAGCAAGTGAATTAAAGAACAAGGGACTGCTTAGTATAAAGTATTGTGAATACTCTCGAAAAATAATTTTAAAGACGTTTCAAAAATAGCATGTCTTTCTTTTCATCTTTTTTAGCTTCAAAGAAAACACCTAAAGGCAATTGGATATTTCTCAATTTTGATCGAGAAGACTCGATTACATATAAAATTAATATACAAAATAAGGGAAATGTTTGAGGTGATATTATAGAGGGATCGTTATCCCTTTTCAGAATTACTTCACTCATAAAGATGTCAAATGCCTTGCATCTAATTTCACTTGCTTGAATTTACATACCCTGGAATTATCTTCCTTGAATCGATTGAAAAAGACTAAAACATAAAACCGATACACAGTTCTTGTTCAATAAAATTAAAAACACCGAAATCTTTTGCTGTACTGACTATTTACTTTCAGTATATATTCATACTTAATGTGCCAAACCAGCATATATGATTTCTACGCTACTTAACATTACAATAAAAAACATTTCTTCATGTTCATGCAGGTATAAGATTTCCTTGAATTAATTATATTAAAGCATTTGATTACAGAAGAAAATAGATCGATTCCAAGATTTGTTTTTTCTTCAAAGAAAAAAAAGAGAAAGAGTTCTTTAAGTTTTTTCAAAGACCTATATTTGGAGTTAATATATTTCTGCCTGAAACCCTAGCCTAGAAATATGTGCCAAAGGGGGAAATTAAAGAAGATCCATAAAATACTAAAGCCTTGGCACAAAAAATTAAGTAATGAGTAGAATTGATCAGGAAAAATGAGTACCTGGCAACGTGGATCTGTAGATGTGGCCAACGCCGGAGCGCTCGTGGCCGCCTGCAGCGCTGGGCTTGGAGTACTGCGTGCCGAAGAGGCCGATGGTGGCTGCCGTGGTGGCGTTCATCGCCGCCGCCAGGCCCGCCTCCCTGGCCGCCAGATCTGCGTCGCTTTTTGGATTTCTCAACGTCCATTGATGTTGGCTAACGCAATGGCGAACATCCCTCGCCATCGGATCCTGCCAGAACCCGAAACCCGTGACGTGGTTGTGATGGTTGAGGAAGGCAGCGGAGGGCACGGTGGGAGATTGGCCAGAAGCAGCAGCGGCGGCGGCGGCGGTGGCGGCGGTGGCGGCGGACTGGTACTTGGAGAGCTCGAACTTGGCGCAGGAGAGGTCGATCTGGAGCTGGCGGAGCTGGTGCTGGAGCGTGGTGATGACCTTGACGCAGCCGTAGACGGGGTCGCGGAGGCGCATGTCGGCCTCGTAGGCGAGGGAGTTGACGGCGTCCTCCCGCTGGTACGGGTGCAGCTCGTTCAGCAACTTGGTCACGTTGCTGGCGCCGAACACCCGGTGCACGTGCACGAACTTCTGCGGCTGATCCGGCGGGAAGTACGGCGCGAACACGCACTCCGGCTGACACTTGCGCCGCAGGAACTTGCACGCCGCACACGGCGATGAAACCGAGGTCGTCGACACCGACGACGACAACGCCACCTGCGCCGGCGACGACGACGAAGAAGCCATGATATGATCGATCTCGATCGACAGGGAAACCGAGCAGCCAGCCAGGAAAAGGACAGTTACAAAGAATATTATACATGTATGCTTAAATACCGCCGACGACGGTCAGTTGGCATTAATTAATTTATTAATTAATTAATAAATGTACGTAATTTATGTCCTCATGATTTACCTATAAATTCTATTTTAATCCTTATTTTATCCATCCCTTCTGTACAAAAGTAGAAATTGATTGATTTCTTTAATCTTGATTGGTATAGATTCCATTTATTTGCTTATTGCTGGCATCGAATACCATATTATCGGCTTAAAATCTTTCCTAATTTAATTAGTAGGGTAATTATAAATGTGACTAAACAAAAACAAGTAATTAAAATGCATATCCAAGCCTATTTAGATTTCATTTATGAATCTACGGAGCAGATTTGTATAAGAGGGTAATTAGGATTCAAATCTCGACGAAGCTGAGACAATACTCTCATCAGTCGTGGTCAATTGTAGTTTCTCGATTTACCTCCTCATAGATGATTGTGGGACTGATCTAGTGAGGCCGCTAAGATGACAGATTCCATCTTTATATAGAAGCAAAAGAGAAGCATATTAATTTAGATGAATGATTATCTATCGCAATTTTAAAGTTCGATGTCTGAAATTTTTTGGAGTGTCAGAGTCCCCAAAAAAGCTTGACTACTTCATCTACATTACCTTCAATAATCCAAGCTTAAGGAACTAATAATCCAAGCCACGTTCCCTCAAGGGTGTCTCATAAGAGTATGTGACATATGTGTGTTCCTTAGGTCCCGACCCCTTGAGTAAGCCCCTATCACATATGCTGGCTCACCCTGGAGGGAACTCAGTCCTTGGCATATGAGATAAGGGGCTTAGATTATTAAAGGTCTCAATTTTTGTTGAGATGATTATAATAAAAATCTCACATTAAAAATGTATGAAGAAGATTATAAAAATTTATAAGATAAAAAATATCTTCATTGGTACGAGACCTTTAGAAAAAAATTTAAAAATAAAATTATGAAAACTCATATCCAAAATTTAGCTATAGTAATAGTACAACCTCCTACTATCCTTTTGATGAATGATTGACTTTGTGCTTCGTAAGTTATCAACTTGATGTATAAATATTGTTTAATGAGGTACGTTATCGTTGATATTAGTTACATATGTAGTTATAGACTTATAGTCTCAACCTCTTACTTCAGTAAAAATGTAGAAATACGTCATCACACAAATTCTTTTTTCAAGAAAAAATTCGTATCTTATAGGAAAATTTCAACCTCCTAGCTCGTTACATGTCGTTCAATTTAGTTTTTTATTATTATTTTAAAATGTTAAAAAATTATAATATAAAAGTATTTAAATTGTTAATATAATCTAATTTAGTTATTAATTTATAATTAGATGATAAATTAATATGCCCTCATATATAATCTAACAAATGCACATGCATCTTATATATATATATAAAGATAATCAAATAGAATAAATAACATAACAACAATATCTATGACAATTCAAAATTTAGAATATATATTCTATATTTTCGCGTCTAAAGTTAGGAAGAGAACTCCAAAGATAAATGATAGTTGTTATGGGCGTGATCGGGGCGTAAGGAAGCAGGTTAGGCTAATCGAGTCATAAGAAGCAAGGAAGACAACCATATCCAAGGACATGAGGCCGACAAACCTCAGCCCCTGCCCCTGCCCCTGGTAGATTACCTGGTCAATCCTGGTCAATCCTTATGGAAAAATGTTAAGTTCTCCGACTCCCCCCTTTTTCGGCCCCCTCAACGCCTAGACAAGTCTCACTTCCGTTCGGATCCGTGGCTTCATGATGATCCGAACTCCGCCACGACCAAGGTGCCGGGACACGGGCCTAACTAAAATTTCCCCTCGTCCGGGGTACGAATGCCCCGTCAATTCCGCCTCAGGACCGGGATCCCTCTCGGTATGGCAATAACGCTTTTTGCCGAGCCGAACCCTACTTCGGCTGCTCCGAGCCGAAGCCCCTCTCGGATCGGCATAGAACTCCTCTTCGGTACTTTTACTTCACTCTCCATGTCCTATCAGAAAAGACGTATCCCATCTCTCCACTTCCCAAGGGCCACTCCGTCCTTCATTCGTTATGATTGTGCCCCATACCTTCCCGCACGTCTCTCATGAATGGGAAAGGGACACGTGCCTGATGTGACGCCTCCTTTAATGCAAGTCAGCAAGGGGACATGCTCGCCTGTGGCACCATCCCTCTGGTTGTGTCCCCTTTAACGCACCTCCGTACGCTTTCATAACGGTGAGGGAACCCCTTTCACATCAAGGATGAGACGTAACATTTTCTCCTCCCTTAAAAAGATTAGCATCTTGCTGAAGAAGGTAGGCAAGAAAAGCCCCAAAAATCCTTTTTTCCATCGCCCACTTTTTCTTTCGGCAACCGCTAACTTAAGCATCGGAGTGGTCGCGCCAGGGAACCATCCCCTGGCCCTCCGTCTCACGAGCTTCTCTCTTGCAGGGTATCTCCTCCGAGTCCCCTTCATCAGCTCCAGCGAGGTACGGTAGAGGGAGTTAGCCGCTCTATCCGAAAGCATATTTCAACAGGAACAATAGTAAATATAAAAAAGATAAACTAAACTATTGAAAAGAGAATATAAAGTATATTCATAATGAAATGAATTGTTACTAAAACAAAACGTAGCACTGAATAATAGACCTATTATTTATTTAATCATCTACTTAGAATGTCATAGTTGTTCCTTTTTTTTTTGGATAAGTAAAAAAAATTATATATCATAAGTCCAAAAGTACACAATAATTAGGTGTTAGAAGTGATTCATGTTTGGTAAAATATCAAATCTGAATACACTTCTAATGTTCTGTATATATGAATTTGCACACTCTTATAAACTGGCTCTCATACAAAACTGACTATTACATGTCCTCGGTACAAGATAGATCAAAGAAGATAAAACATTATGTAGTTAAAATGTTTGCATTGCATCCAACTTTATTACATCAAGATCACAAGGTATGTAATCTCCATTTGATATATAGTCTACTTGTAATATCTCCATTTGATATACGTCTACTTATTGTAATCTCCATTTGTGTGTAATCCACATAGAATGTCATAGTTGTTTTGTAGCATGCGGTACATGTGCTTACTTTAAACTTTCATGAGGCAGGAGATCCATTATCATCTTTTCTTTTTGACATTTGTATAGAGATCTTTGAAAGATAGCCACAAAGATATACCATAAGAGCAAAATTCAACTATTATCTTTGATGTGGTCATCTCAGACTAATCCATTTCTTCTATTGATCTTCTTCTATTTAATCGAAGTGATATGTAGCTTATTGGTATCTTGATAGACTTTTTGCTAGATTTTAATTAGTACAATGGCAGGACTTCAAGTTAATAGGTTGAAGTCAAATATCTTCTGGGTTGGAGTTGCGAACTCGCCACATCACCAACTACTTACCATCACAAATGTTCAAGAGAGGGGCATGCTTTTTAGATATCTAGGGATTCCACTGGTTGCACAATGTTTTCGACTCTTTAACTATAATACACTACTATATTCCCTAGGTCAGCGGATCAATGCTAATTTTGTCTTACGCTAATAAGACACAACTGAATTGAATTGTAACTGATGGTTCCAAACCATGAACCAAATCGTCTTGGACAATTAAGGTTAAGGATCCACATTTTCGGAATTGTTGAACCATCAATTTCGAATAGTGATCGGGTTTAAATTGACATGAACCATTTATACAATTTTATTTGATTGATAATTCCCATATTTTATGATTTGCAAATAAAAATAATAATAAATAGATCAAATTATGTTTGAATATACGAAATATTTAATTAATTATATTAATTAATTTAAATGCGTATGTAAAATAATGACACAAATTAAAATAGTATAAATTATATTTTAATATTTGATGTAATTAATATGTTAATTTATCTTTAAGATTTTTAATATTATTTAATTCAGTGAATACTTAATTAAATAAGTTATTTGATATAGTCCAGTATAACTTAATTCCCACCTGTATCTCCATGTAATTGAGTATTTAAATCTGCGATGATAATGCGAATCTGAACACTAAACTAATTAAATTTATCAGATGTTATTATACATTTTGCTCGCCGCGCGTGGAAATGTTAAGTTTGAACAGCTCAATTGAGGCCTGCTCCCAAATTCCAGATAATTGTGTAAACTACAAGATGATTCATCTTTTGACATAACGAGGAAACAAAATTAAGCCAATTAAATTCAAGATCAAATGCTAGCGAAAATCTTTCTTCTGAACATCTAAATTGGAGATATCTAGCCACCTAACACAAACAAGTACAAAGCTTGAGCGAGAAGAGTGATCAACATCAAGCTCAACACACACAAAAAAAGGTTTAGTCTAGAATCTAAAGTGATTTCCCGGTGTCAGAAACCATCGGATACTAAGGTTTAGTCTAGAATCTAAAGTGATTTCCCGGTGTCAGAAACCATCATATCGGATACTGCACGTTGTCTCATGCTCTAGCCCTTATTGTTGCTGCAGCTTGGGCATTTGTACAGCTTGATGTGCTCAGCACGAGCAGGTGTGATCTCGACACACTTCCCATGAAACCACCGTTCACAAATGTCGCAGCATATCCAGAACCCGTCGTTACAATAATTTTCACCGCATGCACCACATAAAGTGTTATCATGACCCTCCCTGATATCGTCTTCATCGTCTTTGCAAGGAGGCATAGATTGTAGTGACTTGCGAACCTCTGCTACACTGGACCTCTGAGAAATATAACGCCAATAGATGGTTGAAATTGGTAACGGCAAGAAATAAAATACAGACAGAACATGGGAGGATTATTCCACCTTAGATCTTGAATTTTTCTTATTGCTGCTACTAGGGGTTTTCTCCTTTACCTGCTTCTTGGCGCACCCTGTTACAACTTCAAATATAGTAGGGAGATCGTTGATCATGTTGAAAAGTCGGTTTCTGCAGTGTCAAATTGCCGCATGGTAAACCAAGCTAAGTCAGGTAAAATATTTGTTTGAAAAGTGTACCTTGGAATAGTACACACTGTGCATTAGTATTCATAACCTCTTTCATTTTACGTGAAACACACAATAGAGATATGTTTGATAAAACAAATTTCTGGAAGCAGCAACAATTTCAATGTAGAGTGGCCAGACTGTGAATGGATCTGGATCTCAACCAAATCCAAGTCTCTTCACCAACACTATGGTAGTCCCTGTGTTGCTTGAAGATTGAGTTTCTAGCTAACATAACATGTCCAGATTAACCACTGATTATTCTTCCAACCATCATGCGCTGGCATTGAGTTAAGGCTAATTTTGACAAGAATGAGATTTGTAACCATGTCAACACAACCCATATCTCATTTGTTATGGCATGTGAATAGAACATATCGTTTTGCTTGGTCATTCCAGAAAAATACTGTCACATTAAAAATTAATCTGCAGGCTCACATTTGCTGAATACCAAGTGGCAAATGGGATCGAATCCTTAATCCAGATAAATTAAGAAGTTCGAAGGACAACCTGATTAGGTAGCTACAAGCAATGGTATATGACTACCAGTAAGTAGTAAATATTCACACAATTGAAACAAGCCATGACTCATATTATAAATATTTACCAGTAAGTTCATGACAACTATGCCTTCAACCTGATACAAACTATTGCAGCCAGCAACCGTACCAGCACAAACACATTATAAAGCAACAAAAACAAGCAAAATGCATAAAAATTTAAGAAATGTCATTCTCCAAGAATGCATAAAGAGAGATCATCATTTGAGGAGCATCAATAAAATGATCAGAAGCATAACTGAAGCCATTATTCACTTATCATCTATAAAAAGACAAATATATATCAGAAATCCTTTGATGATCAGAATAGATAAAGAATAACATAGATTGCTCTCAAGAGAAATGAAGAAGAATCCAAGCATCTAGTGACATTCAGTTACCTTGACTCTTTGTCAAAGCCAAAACGTGAACTAAAAAAAAAGGCAACAGCAAGTAACCACGAATCACTGTGGATTGCTATTATAGCCAGCCAATCTTTTTCATCCATTGAATCCCGAGCAAAGTTGATTCCAAGGGCTGGTTCAGGGAGTTGTGGCGGCACGTTTTCAACTGGCAAGTTTACTTCCCATGTCTCATTAGGAAATCCAAAAAGACACAAGTTCTCTTTTTCTGCAAAATTTTCCACATTATAAGAAATGCCATTTAACAATCTCTATGGTATTCATACTTTTGTCAACCTAATGAATAACTAGCACCACACAGTAGTATCTTATATAGACTGATAAATGATCAAGCTGTCAAACAAAGTGTCTGGTAACACAAAGCTAGTATCTGCTTAGTGCTTGCAGATCCATAGAGATAGTTTTCAAATCCTTATTTGGCTATGTTGAGTTCCTTAGGGAAATTAAACATGAAAGCACGGCGGAAAAAGAAACCCATCAAAGATTCATGTGAATTCAATTAATCGTTTGTTAAGAATTTACCTCTTGGTCTGCAAAACCTTTGCGAATCTGAAGAGTCAAGTCAATCTAAGCACCTTCAATGCATTTGCACCTCTATGGTATCCACATGAAACACAGCCGCAACCCGTCTCACGAGCACAATTAGAGTATCACCTCTAACTCACGTCATATTGCTAGCTACTATATATAAAGTTGAGACAATATATTAATATTGTCCTTGTATATTAATACTTAACTAGGAATAATTAAGAATAATATTTTATATATCTAGTCTCTCACAATCAATTCAAATAATTGATATATATTAATACTTGACTAGGAATAATTAAGAGCAATGTTTTAGATATCTAGTCTCTCACAATCAATTCAAATAATTAATGTTCTATAGAATAGAATAGAACCTACCACTCTAGGAAATTATTATATTTATAAATTTACACAAATATAATATAATAAACACAAATATGATACAAACATCATATTGACTTTTATTAAAATATGATACAAAAATTTCAAATTAATAATCTCATGATTGACTCTTAAAGCTTTACACTAACAGGCTACCCTCGTGATGTTCTTTGGAAGGATGACGTACAGGCAGAAGCATACATCTACAAGCGTTAAAACACCAAAACTATTTTACATCAGATAAGGAGGATATTGAACAAAAGGTTTCTCAGACACTTGCGTAACGTTGAACCAGAAAGAGATATATCAAATTACTTGGGTGAAATAGTCAAGAACAAAATCAACAAGACAATAAAAAAATAATGGGTAACAAAGCTGCATTCTCCAAAGGCTTCAACATCTGAAATAAGATGTTCGTCTCGTGAAATCCGATACTAAAATGAACATTTGGTTTCCAGATTAAACCAAGAAAGTAAGCACCGAAGATTTCTAGCAAGGAAGAAAGGCCTTCGAAGCATCAAGAACTACAGAAATATGACATCTATGAAACCGAAAGACTAACAAGCTAAAATTTAATCTTACCAGGATCACACTGATGGTAGAATTTCTGGAACTCTGTACCGCACCAACCAGGAGAACCAAAAGGCGATTAGAAAGCACCACACAGAAAGGAAAACATAAATAGGCTTAATGGCCGGAGACAGTCAGAGGAATGAGACCAGTAGTGAGAGCCTTGATCATGCCGGCGCGGCGGCCGCTGTAGTCTCGAAAAACATCTTCGGGCGAGAAAGAGACGCCAGTCGCTCCGCCCCCATCCATCTTGGAATTACTTGCAGGCGGTAGTAGGACCGGAGCAACGATTCCGCCGCAAGAACGGAAGGGATAGGAAAGGTTCGGGTTAGGGGTATCCCTTTTTGAAGGATTAGGGTTCTGGGCGGAGTTGGAGCGGATGAACTCGGTGGCTCTGCTATGCGCAAAAGGGGAGGAGAGGAGGAGGAGGAGGAGGGTTTCGAGGGGAGGAAGGGAAAGGAGGCGAAAGGAGAGGGCGAGTGGCGTTGGGATTGGAACTTGGAATGGATGATGAGATGCCTGAGGAGATAGCTAATGAATTGACTGGGCGACGGGGACTGAACGGGCGACGGCGGCGGGGGCGGGCGGGCGGGCGGTAAGCAATTATTGTTATTGTTAAGCGATTTTTTTCAAAAACAGTAAAGGGGGTCTCTTATATTTTTTTTACTTATAATTAAAAATTAAATGAATATTAGACAAAAGTAAATTCTTGATAAATCAAAATTGACAGATCGTTAGGTATTCATAAAATCTTGATATATCATGATTAATTAGATGTTAGATAAATTTTTTTTGATAAATTAAAATTGATCTAATGCCAATCAAAGAAGTTCTGATATGTTAACAAAGCGATAATTCAATTTTTATAATATTAAAATAGAGGTAGTAATTGAGTGCTAGAGACTAGCATTCAATTGATAATTTCAAAATCTTGAGTTTGAGATTTGAGAGGATTAAAGGGTTTACAATGTATCAATTGACCGTTGAGTATGAGCAACTGACTGATAATATTATTGTAGTGAATAAAAAGTTTTGAACTCTATTGATATAACAATCGCTAATAGAGTATAACAAGGTTAATACTAAGTTAAAAGAGTCATTTTATAGGTATAATGTTTGAATTTGTAAAAATAATCGATTGATAATGATAAATAGTTGACTATTAAATAGTTTTTAGTTACAATAGCAATCTTATAAAAGAAGATTTTGTGAAAGATTTCAAACGTTGATTCTTATACTTCTTAAAGGAAAAGTATTGATGCATTATAGACATTCAATGAAGCAATCCAAATCAACCAAAAGTATACAAAGTAGATCTTTTATGTAAATAGTTTATTTATAGTATATTTAGTTTTCATCTTTACTTTGTATTTGATTATTGTTATTTGTAAGAATAAGTATCGATGGGGTATTCGAGAAAGAAAAATAATAATGGTGACATGTTAGGACACTAAGCTATGGTGTAGAAATCGAGAGTTTCGAACCATATAAAAATTAAAATTGCAATGCTTCCTCTAGTTTATGTTTTTTGCTACGCATTAATATCTTGTAAAGCGAGCACACGATGGAAGAATGACATAACGAAACGAATCACTATTCGTCCCATCATCTAGTGATGTTGCTGGTCCCAATAATCTACAAGCATGTCAAAAAATAAAAAAATATAAAAAATATTAAAATTTTAAATTTAAATTATATTTATTAAAATTTTAAATTTAAATTACGATTTAGACTGATTAAATCTATTAATACATTAAAATTTTTTATTTTAATTTTAAATTAATTTTTTTTCTCAATCTATGAACTAACTAAGTTTATCACCGTTGGTCTGAATAGATTCATCTCAATTAGTTTTAAAATAAATTAATAAAATTTTAATTTAATTCATTTAAATTATTCGACGGCACAGATGGATCCGATCCACTGTCTCTGATTTCTTTCCCCAAGCTCCTCGCTCTCCCTTCTCTTCTCCTCGCTCTCCATCCGACCATCCAGAGTAAAAGGAAGCGAATAGAAATCAATGCATTTAATGAACAGGTGCAAGCCACTGCGGGACCCGTAACCGCCCCGCTTATTCCCTTCACCACCCTTCTCCTTCTCGAATCCACGCCACCGCCCACGCCCCGCCGCCGCCCCCCCTCCCGCCGTCAGTTTCGAGGTTGCGTGATCCGGCCCTAAGCTTACCTCTTTTCGTATCTCTTTATTTTTCTTTGCGATTTTCTTGTCTTGATCGATCGAGATTTGCGAAACTGTGTCCTTCAATTCCATTGGTGTTAAGCGTGCGTGCGATGGAAGATCTCCTTCGCACGGAGTTCGTGTCAGGTATTTTTTGTCGTTGGATAAGTCTAGGGTAGCGGTCTTCATTTCGATGTCACGGTTGTCGTTGTCTTGATAGTAATTTTCTTCATTTCTCGCTTGAATTCAAAAAGTTGTCACTCTTTTTTGGCAGTAGAGCTCATCGTCCTATCGGTGTAGACAATGTTTACTTTACTGAGGATTTGGTTTAGTTCATTTTGTTTAATTTTCTTAATTAAATCTGGGAATCATTTTATGGTTGTTGTTTTCCGTTGCTTGTTATGACAAATAGCTCCTGAGGTTCGATGCCAAGTCATAACTGATATGCTTTCTTTCCTTCTCTTTTTCTACCTGATTACAGGAGGTCAGCTTAGTTTCAGACATTTGTCTAAAAGTTGCTTAATATTTGGTAATGGCAAATGCTGAAGTAACTAACGTTCTAGAAAGTGCCGGTGAAGATATGCCTTTGTTCTCGGATATTTCTGGTTATAATCAGGTCGAGGAGATTTCACCTGATTTGTTGAAAAATACTCCATCAAACATTGCCAAATTGGAGGATGCAATTGAACAGTGCAAGGGCCACCAGAAGTATCTTGCACGCACGAAGAGCCCTTCTGATGGGGATGATGTCCGTTGGTACTTCTGCAAAGTGCCTCTTGTAGAAAAGGGTTAGTTACTGTATTCCATTTTCCATGAAACTTAGTTCACCAAAAATTTATCAGGATTTTGGCTTTTATGCACATACACATTTGAACTATTTATTTATTTATTAATTTGAAGAAAGGTGCAGCAGATGCCTACCCTATATATAAATGAAGAAATATCGACAGATAAATGCAAAGTAGTTGCATAAATATCACTATGTATAGCTGTTTATCCACTCTTTATGTTTAAATATACAAAGGATTTGAAATGTTTACCATTGTTTACCTTTTGAGGCTTTGCGTTCAATCTCAAATTATTTCAATGTTTCAGTAGAAACAAAGAGTGTGCATACTTTGATTACTGCTGAAGTAGCTCACTTGCAAAATAGTTCACTCAGAAGAAGAAAACAGAGAACTGTGTTAAGATCTTCAAATAGAAGTTATACAGAAAGGATCAATTCAAACAGTCCAGCAGAGTGTGATTCTATTTTTAATGACAATCATTTTTTGTCATATAATTTTTTTAGGTTATGCTAATTTTAGCATAAAGTAATAATTTAATGTGCTATGATGCCATCGCATATGGATAACATTGCATGTCATGTGTACTCTTCTTATGGATATGTTATGTTTGTTTTACAGAGCTTGCCGCTTCAGTTCCTAGAACAGAAATTGTTGGCAAAAGTGATTATTTCCGATTCAGTATGAGAGATTCTCTTGCACTAGAGGCTTCTTTCTTGCAGGTCTTTACTAGGACCACAACCTGTTTAATTTCCCTACAGCTTCATACTCAAATGACAAGTCTATCAGGGGGATGTGGTTTTCTTTGTGCAAACAAATACTCTAAATTTTAGATACTTACAAAACAAATACTTTTATCATGGACCAAGAAGTTATTAAGGTAACAGTCGGGATATATGGCATATATATTTTTCACACTTCTTAAAGGATGCAGGAGGATTTTCACTTCATTTGCTGTTGATTGTATTAAACATTTCACCAATCTTTGTTCACTACAAACTGCTGAAATTATAGACTCTCATAGGCAGGATTGACAAAGGAGATGATAAGACAGCTGGTCTTCTGCATGATGATAGGATAGACCCATGTTAACAAGTTTGATTGGTAGACAAACAACTGTTTTATTTTATTTTATTATTTAAATATGTATAATTCAATGTGTCAGAGCTTGTGCCAAATTTAGGCGATGCTTCATACTTGCTTATTGAATCTTTTGTTAAGCAGGCAGCATATGATGTCCATATTGAGTACATTTTGTTTCTAAATTGCTCTTAGCTTTAGAATCTAGTATTCCATATCAAATTCTGATAAAAAAGTTAAAAAAGTTTATTATTACAAATTCTGAAACAGTATCATCTTGTACTCATGAATTGCAAACTTTCTTTTGTTTCTAAAACAAGTGTTGCTATTTTACATAAAATTCTATCATTGAAATGTTTGCAAAAAAAAAAAAAAATGAGACAGAGGGAGGAAGAACTACTTGCACATTGGTGGAAGGAATATGCAGAATGTAGTGAGGGTCCGAGTGGACTTCAGGCGGCTGGTAGCTCAACTTCTTGCTATCAATATGATGAACTGTATGCTTTAGAGGAAGAGAGAGTAGGTGTCCCTGTAAAAGGTGGTCTTTATGAGGTACTTCCTATACTTGTTTTACAATCTGGTATTCCTTTGGACATTGCTTTTCATCTTAACTGGTCAGTTAATCTCTAATTAATATGTTGTATGAGTGTTAATTCTAAGTGGGTATATCATTTTGTTTACGATATTTTCTATATTTTGTGCTTTACCTTCCAACAACAACAACAAGCCATGTACCCACTTATTTAGATGTCAGCTATATCTTTAAATATGTTGAGTGAAATTTTCTTGCTCTCTTTTTACCACTTACTCCAAGGCTAATTAATTCAAATTTTCTATATATTAAGTTAATCAATTGTCTTTTAACATGTCTATAACATTTTAATCCATTTTCTCTTTCTTTTCCCTTTATATATTATACAAAGTTTCTTGCAAATGGTAGCATTTCTTCTTTATTTATAGTAATTCTAGATGCCCATCTCAATATTTGTGTATCTATTAAGCAAATAAACTGCATAATTAATGATGTCAACCTAAATCTCCTTTAGAATATTCTTGGTTTTTAACATGCTTTGAACTAGATCAAGGATGGTTTGATTTATTTTTTTTGTGACTTTGTTTTGTTTTGTTGAGAAGAGTATGGTGCTGCCAAGGCCTTCTTATGCCATCAAATTTGAAAATTCTTCAAACTCCATGAATATGAGATCGTCTCCATGGTATGATCTTATGGCCTCGATGGCGTATTCACTTTAGTTCTCAACACATGCCTTGAAACCTTTACATACATGAAAGGTATTCAACTTCTCCATTAATAAGTACACCTATATTTTATTGCTAAAATCATGTACAAACATTAGAAGACAACCTCCAAATGATGTTAGAGTGATTAGCCTATAAATATAATGTTGGTGTGAATTCATTGAAGAAACATTTGCTCATTTGAGAGACTCTTTTGAAAGAATTTCCTTTGATTTTTAGCAAAAACACACTCCACACAAATGTTATCAATATGAGGCAACTCCTTGATAAATGCTTCAAAGCATCAAACCTTTATATGCTCAAATATTAAGTACCAAAGTGTTATCATCCACGCACTATTTAAACATCTGACAATAACATGATTAACGTTCAACATAAACATGCACTTTTTGGTGATAGGTACTTGTGCAATCATTTTTTTTTAAAGACAAACCTTTATCTTTTATTTGCATATTATATTCTCTCTCTTAGACTTGGTTAAGACTAAGGATGTGTATCTTTAAATTGGGGATGTAACAAATGTTAGAGATAAATTATTAGCTTCCATCTCTAAGTGGAATGAAAACCTTACCACCCTTGTGCTTTGGAAGAATCTCCAAATGAAACATGTTTGTTCGCTAACTCATTGAGCTCCATATATATTTCCTTGTATCTACACATGATTATCCGCATTGGATGTAAGGTACTATGACATTTAGTTGGGTTTTTTCCTATAGTGAAAGAGCGTCATCTCTCTTCTTCCATTTTTTTTGGTTAAGTGGGCTTTCTCTTACACTTTTCTTTTGTTACAATTAAAACATTAAACTTTTCTTTTGTCATAGCTTTGACTTCTATCTCTTTGACCTCTTCCTATGATGTCTTCGTTCCTTTCTTCATTGGTCTTGTAACCACCATGTCCTTAACCATGATAAAAATTTCCATAATTGACTCTTATGTGATCATGATTGCGATTGTGACCTCCTTGACTACTTTTTCCTTTTGATTCTTCTTTCTTTTCATTGATGGCAAACTTGCTTTGTAGAACCCCAATGGTCCTCACTCTTTTGGATTCTATTCTCATGGGCTCGAAAAAAATCCATAAGTTTATCTGATAGGCTCCTGCAAGAGTATAGGTATCGTCAAGTAATAAAAGATATCAAACCACAGAGACCGTGTAATTTAATACTAGACTAACACAAAAAGAGTTGCGAACGTATGGTTTGGTGTTGGGGAGAGAGAGAGAGGGAGAACTCAAGTACTTAAACCTCGATCGAAAATGAATCAACTAGATGGCAAGATTGAGAAACGATTCTAGGATTTTGGATTCCTCGAGACTATGGTTGATTGATCATGAATGTCTTACCATTCCTTAATGATTATATCAATACAGGGATTCTAACCAAGCTACCCAATTAGACCTCGTCAGGCTTCATTGGAATTCAATCATTATCCTCTAATGTTATGATCACTAGTTGGAGATGATACCTGATAGTTCGGTTAACGTTTACCCCCTGTCACGAGGCGGCCCGGTCATACGTATCCGATATCGTATCCTCTATCACCGAGTACCCAATTAAGGACCTCTTCCTAGTAATCAATAACCGTTAGTTATCCCTCATGAGAATTCGTTATAATTTAAGGATCTCCTCGGAAAGTCCGGTTAAGGTTTACCTCTTGTCACAAGACACTCCGGTCATACGATCCTAAGATTTTCTATAAATCATAATTTACTCCCATCCACATGAAATTAAACCTTCACAAACATATCACCAAATACACACAAAGCATAATTCATATAGCAAAGTATAATCATATCATAGAAGATGGCAAATAGCAAATCCATTGAATACAATCATCCATTACAGTTCAATTCCTTCTACATCCTAGAATTTAGAGGATCTACTCCATGACGGAGGGAATACAACGCAAGGAAGAAGAAAAGAAGTTCATCTTGTTCCTAAATCCAAAAGAGAAAAAGGGAAAAGACTTATCAATGCGCGCGAATCTTCCTTGAATTGCAATCTCCTCGTCGGCGGTGGATGGAAACGGCGGAGTAGCCCTGGAGGGATGGATGGAATGTCGAATTCCGCTCCGAAACATGGCTGCGGCGTCCTCGATTCACCTTTAACGGCCCCCCCTTCGAGGGTTTCGAAAAGATGTTTATATAGGCCCCTTGTGCGACACGGCCGTGCCTCATAGCACGGCCCAGAAACTCGACCCACGTTCTCCGCTGGCACGGCGGTGCCTGATAGGCACAACCCCAAACACGTCTGGTACTGGAAGGAGGGCACGACCGTGCCTTCTAGGCACGGCCCCGAACTGACTCTGCTTTGGAAAATGGCACGGTCGTGTCTTGTAGACATGGCCTCAGACTGCTGCCACATTGGGAGAATAGCACGGTCGTGTCTTGTAGGCACGACCCACTCTTGGATTCCTTCTGTTTTGGGGGCATGGCCGTGCCTTGTAGGCACGGCTTGTGGTCTGCTTACTTCTGAGTTGAGGGCACGGCCTGGAATTAGACTCGACCATGGTTCAGAACCGCCGGTTCGACGGTTCATGGCAGGTCGACCCTTAACCTTAACCGCCCAAGACGGTTACGGTTCACGGTTCGGAACTGCCGGTTCACGGTTCGCGACGGTTCGAGATTATTATATTAAAAAATTTAAAATTTATATAAAAGAAATATTGAAAAAAAGAGAGAAAAGTCGATGTAGTTTAGTGGTGCATATTCCAAGACCGGTTAGAATTGCATTCGTTCCCCATCAACGACGTCTTAAAATGGAGTTGAATTAAATAAATATAAATATAGTATATATATAATTATATTAATTTTATAAACAAAAGGCGTTGTAGAACAGTGGTGAGTATATGCGCTTGTGTCCTGGGATGTCCTGGTTCGATCCCAACAACGATGTGTTAAATTATAATTTAATTAAATAAAAATGAATATATTTTATATACAAATGTATTGAACAGACATTAAATCATAACCATTGATAAAAAAACGATCAAATGATTTTAACCGTTGAAAAAAAAATCAAAAAATCCAAAAAAACCCAAATCGACGGTTGCTGTTGGAACCGGCGGTTCAACCCGCTGGTTAACCGGCGGGCCGTCGGTTTCAGACCCCTTGAACCGTAACCAGCCCGGCATCCTGCCGTGCCGGGGCCGGTTCGGCTCGGCTAACCGGGTCAACGGGCCACCCGGGCCGGGTCCGGGCTGGACCCGGCCCGTGGTCGGGTCTACCTGGAATAGCTACTGTTCTGTATGGAAGACACGGCTGCTGCTGAGGACTTTGCAGGACACATGACTTGGCTCGGGTGATGAAGCACGGTCGTGCCTTGAGGCACGGCCCAGTCTTGAGCTTTTGTTGTTTTTTCTTTGTCTAGCCTTATTTCATACCGGTTTCCATCCTGCAAATGCAAAAGTACGAGAGCAGACCTCCGAACTAGAAAATAGAGGAAATATACCTAATGCACAAATAAAGGGTGCGATAAACACAGAGTATCATCATGAAATGCATAAAGATGTGCAATAAACATAATAGAAATATGTATATACCCTACGCACATCATTATCCAACTTCATATCCTTTACATCTTTAAAAATTTCTATTGTTGCAACAACATAGTCGACTTTAGGATCCAAAGAAGATCTTTTCCACCATCTATCTTCAAGTTCCTCCTCACAGTATCTCCTTAATTGGTTTATAACACCAAGATCCTTGTGTTATAGTCCAACACATGCTTGAGCTCATCTATCTTCACATCTAATTTTTCTTTCAAAGGATGGAGGAGAACCCTCTTCACCTTCTTGTCTCTTTTATATGAATTTTGGAAAATATCTTCATCTAGGCCTCAATAGATGAAGAAAAAGTCTTCTTTTTCTTAGTAGAGGAATCACTGTCCTTTCTTTGTAGTGAGATTTTGCTCATCTTGAAACATCTTCTATCCTCTCAAATGCATTGACATTCAAGAAAGCCTTCATTTGGATGCCCCAATTTTCCTTGTTGTTGGCGAGATGAGGAATGGAAAAATATGCTCATGGCCATCATTTATGATAATATTCAATTAAAGAGTAGTGGACACCTCACAAATAAGTTAGAGGAAGCATACAATTACTTTAATATTTCTTCAATGCACTCTTCTAAATCATGGCTACTTCTGACATCTATTTATAGAGTAACATCTATAAGGATTACATTCATCACTTGACTCCTTAGAGATCATTGCTACCCCGAGTGGTTTGATCATAGTTTTAATGTTTGAGCAAATGGGGTTAAGTTATGCTTTGCGATGTTATGTGATATGTGTGTCTAAATGTATAGTAAATTAAGAGAATACACAAACCACTTGATGATTTAGGGTCTGTTGTAGTATGTAGAAGGGTAGTATGAGATACCTAAGGGGCCGGAAGGATGCAAAGTATTTGAAATAGTTGTACTTGGAGTAAAAGACATAAGTATGAGAGAAGGATGACACGGGAAAGGAACCGATAAACTTGGTGCATCTGAGGGATGACAGGTTTGGCAGAAGAGTACAATGGTGAAGGAAGCATGGGGAGTGAGCCGAAGGGCTCGATGCATCTGAGGGAAAAGAAGTTGGACGGAAGATTGCTCTTGGTAAGCTATTTGTGAGACCAATTCAGTAAAATTGTATTTGGGACGAAGGGTAGAACTCAACATAAGTGGACTTGGTTGTAGTCAACTTGATTCAAGGTTTCGAGCGACCGAAATTGATTCAGTCGACTAGTGCATAGATAACCACTATCCTCGTTTGAATAGGTTTGGAGATGATCAAGTCAGGAGTTGCGGGAGATCGAAATTGAATCCGATCGACTAGAACACACGTGGAGCGTGATCCAGCTCAGATTCAAATGGGATGGTTAGAGATTCAGATTGATCGAGCTGTAGGATATCAGAATGGATTTGATCGGTCGGAAGGCTGCCAAATCAATGATTGGTGATAGATGAAGACCTGTATGTGGATGAGACCAATAAGCTTGACTTAGCACCTTGAAGTCGACTAGAAGCACTTCTAGTCGACCAAAATACTGCCATGTCAAGAGACTCGACTTTTGGAGGTAGAGGCTATAAAATGCGACCAGAGGCTCGAGGGTAGAATACAATACACAGATACAACGCATTAAATTGCTGCCTCTTCTTAAGCTTCTTTGTTTCCTTATTATATTATATTGCCGATTGTATTGTTAGAATATTTAGGATAAATAATCCGTTTAATTCTCCTAGTAATTCTCCTAGAATAAGTCGTTATATTCATGTATAAATAAGGGGGTTATCCCTTGTAATAAAACAAGTTTTCTATATTCTTTTTCACATGGTATCAGAGCGAGGGTTGGCTTAGGTTTAGGTTTATCCGTCAAACCAAGCCACGATCCCCTTCCCTCTTTTTCTCTCTCCGCGCCGCCGCGTGCAAAGGAGTTTTCCTCTCCTTCCTCAGAATCGCGGCGTCTTCTCTTCTGTCTCGCCGCCGAACCAATCAATCGGCGGCCCTCCCAATCGCGTTCCCTACACGCGCTTCTGTCTCGCCGCCTTCTTTCTGTTCGCCGCCGCCACGCGTGGAACGCGCGTGCGCTCGCTTCGCTGCTCCACACCGAAGAGTTCTCCTCTCTTCTCGCTGCTTGCGGCGTCCTCCGAACCTCCAGTCGCAGCTCGTCGCCGAAGGCAGCAGCGCAGAGCGAACCGAAGCCCTCTTCATCGCGCGAGGGACTCCTCTTCCCCGATCCTTGATCGCGACCTGATCCAGAGCACGCGCAACGATCTCTACCTCCAGGAGGGTGAGCACGCCCTCCCCTTCTTCTCCTTCCCCGGCTTCTGCTCAACAGGAGCCATCACCGGGGCCTTCTCTGAAGCAGATCGAAGCAGAGGAAGTTCCGGCACCTCCAGTTTCAGCATCAAACAGAGTTGAACTATTCCTCCGGAACAGATCTTCATCCGGATCCTCGTCCTCTTCGACCTCCTGATCTGAAGAGATCAAGCCAATCATCTGCACGAGGCGTGTCTGTGGGCGAGTAGGAACAGAGTGTACAGTGCGCCTCCTCCTCTCTTCACACCAACAGCAGCAACATCATTCCAAGTTACAGCCGCCGGCAGCCGTAAGAGTGCTCAACAACAGCAGCAGCAGCAGTACCTTTCCGAAAGCAGGTGCTGATGGAAAGAAGATTGATTATGTCACCTCGTAAGGGTGGCAAAGAACCACCATATCTGACCCCACCGCCTTCCTATGACGACTTTCTGAAATGGTATGAGGATCGAAAAACTTCTGATTCCCCTGTTGCCGTTGCACTCACTGGTAATTCCTTTGCTGGCTTATCTCGCTCTTCGAGTTCTTGGGTTCTTGATTCCGGGGCCACCGATCATATCACTGGTAATAGATTACTTTTTTCTTCTCTCTCTACTTCTGGTTATTTACCCTTTGTCACCATGGCAAATGGTTCTCAAATTCAGTCTCAGGGTGTCGGTACTGTTCATCCTTCTCCATCTCTTTCTATTCATAATGTTCTTTATGTTCCCGGTGCTCCCTTTAATTTATTATCAATTAGTCAGCTTACTCAGTCTCTTGATTGTGTCATCTCGTTTACAAAATCTTCTGTTTCCTTACAGGACCGGAGTACGGGGAAGATGATTGGCTTCGGATATGAGTCTCATGGCCTATATCGGCTTCAACAATCCTCTCTTGTTGGTTCGGCGGCAGCATCTCCCCTTCTTATTCATGCTCAGTTGGGACATCCTGGTCTTGATAAGTTGAAACTATTACATCCTAGTCTTTCCCACTTAAAATCTCTATCCTGTGAGTCATGTCAATTAGGAAAGCATGTCCGTAGTTCTTTTTCTCCTCGCACTGTGAGTCGGGCTACGTCACCTTTTGCTTTGGTTCATTCCGATGTTTGGGGTCCGAGTCGTGTCTCTTCTACATTGGGGTCACGATATTTTGTTACCTTTATAGACGATTTTTCCCGTTGCACCTGGTTATATCTAATGAAAGATCGTTCGGAGTTGTTTTCTCTTTTTCAATCTTTTTTCTATGAAATTAAAAATCAATTTGGTATTTCTCTTCGAACCTTGCAGAGTGATAATGCACGTGAGTATCTATCTACTCCGTTTCAGACCTTCATGGCGTCTCATGGTGTGTTGCATCGGACGTCCTGTCCTCATACCCCTCAACAGAATGGAGTTGCCGAACGCAAGAATCGCCATCTTCTTGAAACCACCCGAACTCTTCTTCTCCATTCTCATGTTCCTCTTCAATTTTGGGGTGATGCTGTCCTTACCGCATGCTATCTCATCAATCGCATGCCTTCCTCCACTTTACAAGGTCAAATACCTCATCATGTTCTTTATCCTCATCAGTCTCTTCATCATTTACCACCTAAGGTCTTTGGTTCTATATGTTTTGCTCATGCTCTCGATCCTGGCATGGATAAACTCTCTCCCCGGTCTCATAAATGTGTCTTCCTTGGGTATCCACGGTCTAAAAAAGGGTACAAATGTTATTCCCCTACTCTCCATCGGTACTTCATCTCTGCTGATGTCACGTTCTTTGATTCGGTCCCATTTTTTGGGCCCAATGGATCTCCATCTGAGGTTTCTCCTTCTATGCCTGCACCATTGGCTATCTTTTATCCTCCGGAGGAGTCTTTGTCACCTCCAGAGACATCTCCTCCATTGCAGATTTATCAGCGTCGTCCTCGTCCTGCCTTGCCGCCGCCCACCACTGACGCTGCCATGAACTCATCTTTGGAGCCAAGTCTTTCACCTTGTCCTCCGGTCCCATCTCCTGAGTCTGATGTTCCCATTGCACTTCGAAAAGGTATACGTTCCACTCGTAATCCTTCTCCTCATTATATTTCTTTGAGTTATCATCGTATTTCTCCTTCCTATTTTTCTTGTCTTTCCTCCTTGTCGTCTGTTTCTCTTCCGAAGACTGCAGATGATGCCTTTGCCCATCCAGGATGGAAACAGGCTATGCTCGATGAAATATGTGCCTTACAAAGCAGTGGGACTTGGGACCTCGTTCCTCTACCACCAGGGAAGTCAGTTGTCGGTTGTCGATGGGTATATACGGTGAAGGTTGGTCCAGACGGAAAGATTGACCGGCTTAAAGCTCGCCTCGTTGCTAAAGGATATACTCAGATCTTCGGATTGGATTATGGGGACACTTTTTCTCCTGTTGCCAAGCTGTCCTCTGTACGTCTATTCCTGTCCATTGCTGCTATCCGACATTGGCCTCTTTATCAGTTGGATATCAAAAATGCTTTCTTACATGGTGACCTGCTCGAAGAAGTCTACATGGAGCAACCTCCGTGTTTTGTTGCTCAGGGGGAGTCTTCTGGTCTTGTATGTCGCCTGCGGAAATCTTTATATGGCCTCAAGCAGTCTCCCAGAGCATGGTTCGGTAGATTTAGTACTGTAATTCAACAGTTTGGCATGACTCGGAGTGAGGCTGACCATTCTGTCTTTTATCGCCACTCATCTGCTGGTTGCATCTACTTGGTAGTTTATGTTGATGATATTGTTATCACAGGTAGTGATCATCTCGGGATTTCACAGGTAAAGCAGCATCTTTTCAAACATTTTCAGACAAAAGATCTCGGCAAACTCAAATATTTTTTGGGGATAGAAGTAGCACAGTCCAAAGATGGGATTATCATATCCCAAAGGAAGTATGCATTGGATATTTTAGAAGAAACAGGCATGTTAAACTCAAAGGCAGTTGACACTCCAATGGATCCTAATATCAAGCTCATGCCAAATCAGGGGGAGCCTCTTCCAGATCCTGAACGATACAGGCGATTAGTTGGGAGACTAAGCTATCTTACTGTTACTCGTCCGGATATCTCATTTGCAGTAAGTGTAGTAAGTCAGTTTCTCAACTCTCCATGCAAGGAACATTGGGATGCTGTGACTCGCATTATTCGATATATCAAAAGCACTCCAGGAAAGGGTCTTCTGTACGAAGACAAAGGACATACTCGAGTCGTAGGGTATTCTGATGCAGATTGGGCAGGATCTCCCATTGATAGGAAATCTACTTCTGGTTATTGTATATTTGTCGGAGATAACCTTGTTTCTTGGAAAAGCAAAAAGCAGAATGTTGTGGCAAGATCCAGTGCAGAGGCAGAATATCGAGCTATGGCCATAGCCAGTCAAGAGCTTATATGGCTCAAACAGTTACTTCAAGAGCTAAGATTTGGAGAGGTTACACAAATGTCACTTATATGTGACAACCAAGCCGCCATGCATATTGCTTCGAATCCAGTTTTTCATGAGAGGACAAAACATATTGAAGTCGACTGTCACTTTGTCAGAGAGAAAGTCATATCTGGTGAAATATCTACTAGTTTTGTTAACTCACAGGATCAACTAGCAGATATATTCACCAAGTCACTGAGAGGTCCTCGAATTGACTACATATGTAACAAGCTGGGTACATATGATTTATATTCTCCAGCTTGAGGGGGAGTGTTAGAATATTTAGGATAAATAATCCGTTAGAATAATTCTCCTAGTAATTCTCCTAGAATAAGTCGTTATATTCATGTATAAATAAGGGGGTTATCCCTTGTAATAAAACAAGTTTTCTATATTCTTTTTCACAGCAGTAATTGATTACTCATGCTGATTAGTTTTGCTGATGGCTTGAATCATTCGCATGCTAAAAAGCATTTTCTTCATTCCATCAAACATATTTTTTAATTTTCAATATTGTATTTGATAACTCTGCTAATCATTAGGACCTGCATTATTATATATTTTTGTTTTTTGTATAACTTAATAATCTCATTTGGTCATTTGTCTACTAATATATATTAACATGCACTTATGTTCAAGGTTTGATTAACCATAAATTTCTTTTTGTGATTATACAACTTCTATTAAAAGGACATGCGTTATCATAGTTTGTTATGGAAATTCTTCTGATGGCAGGTGGATTTGACTAGGCGACACTGTTTCCCGGTGTATTGGAGTGGTGAGAACAGGCGTGTTTTAAGAGGCCATTGGTTTGCCCGTAAAGGCGGGCTTGATTGGCTTCCACTACGTGAAGATGTTGCAGAACAGCTAGAGTTGGCCTATAATTGCCAAGTATGAATTCATGTATTTATAAGTTTGTCATTAATACGTTGCTGCTTTCTTCTTTTTGTGGTTGCCTGTCAGCTTTTAAGATTAGTATGTTAAGGACCTGAATTATTGCTTCTATACACTATTTTACAGTACTTATTTTGGTCAAATGTTTTCTTTTGGAATATCTGGTACACTTATCATCTGCATTCAGCAATTTATATAGTTGTGGTTTTTTTTTGTTGTTGATAACCAAAAAGTATCTATTTCATTATAACTCGATCTAGTAATCTTTAAAGAAATGAAGTTCTGGAAGACCTTTACACAGCTATTCAAAACTAATTCCTTGTCCATTTTTCTCCCCCTTGATCATGATGTTTTGTTTTTGAAAATTTGAATATCTCTTTTTATCTTGTTCTTCAGCAGCTTTGTTGATCTTTTATTCTGACCCTCTTAAAATTGTCAATACATTCAGGTATGGCATCGCCGTACATTCCAACCTTCAGGTCAGTTTGCTGCTCGTATTGATTTGCAGGGCACATCCCTGGTATGTCATTTTATCCAGTTGGTTGGCAACCCGATGCCTGGGATCCTCTAGATAAAAGTATATTTACCTGCGCAGGGACTGCATGCACTTTTTACAGGAGAGGATGATACTTGGGAAGCGTGGTTGGCTTTTGACAGCACAGTTTTCTCTTTTGGAGGTGGAGTTGTGGTTAAACTAAGACGAGGTTTCTCAACTTCCGGATCAGTAAGGCCAACTCAGGTTAGTGTTTTAAGTTTGGAATATTTCTTTCCAACTTGTAAAACATGATGCAACCTTGATTTTGTAGATTAGTTAAATTTTTTACTCTTTAGAAACTGGTGGATGTCATGGATTTCAAATAAGGTGTAATCAGTAGTTAAAACATTTCATTGCATTAGATGACTCATTTTAGTATTAATAAGGTGTAATCATTAGTTGAAACTATACTATATTTGTCTTAGTTGTTGTTCTAAGATTTTAAATTACTTTCTAGATTACTGAAGGTTTATATTTTGAGGTAAACAAGCTAAGCAGTTAAAAGTATAGGATTAAAATTCATTTAATTTATTCTCAACATGCTTTGAAGTGTGCTAGAGTGTGTTGAGTGTGCCACGTGGCATGTTTCAACCCTTAGATCATCTCAGGACCTAAACCAATTAGAGTAATAGGATTTTATTATATAATTTAATACTTAATTAACAATGTAACTTCAGCTAAGTTATCAAGGTGCTAGTTAGTTATAGGTCTTTGTTACCTAAGTGGTTCAAAAGTTGTTTCATCCCAAATGGGGACTTAGGGCTTCCGTAATTATCTTAAAGTAAGTTATAAAAGTTAGAACTTTATATTAATAATAACTATTATCAACTTAATAATTATCTAGGGTATTACATTTGATGTTATAAATTTAATTAATAGGAGATTATATTTGTACATATTCTATATATGGTGAAATATTATATATGTTGATTAATAATATAGATATAAATTTATAAATAATATAGTTATTATTGAGTATACTTGTCGTTAATTATATCGATTGATATTAATATAGTAGGTCAATAATTATATTTTAATATCGATAAGTTGGGTTAATATTAACTTAAATTTAATATCAATATATCTTTATAAGCTACTATAATTGATAAAGTTAATTAACTTAATTCATAGTGAAATTGAATTCAACTGGAGCATTAGTTGAGATGGTTATATAGGTTGATCAAACTTGAACGTAGTGCATGACCCCTCATTTTGTTATTAGTAAAAATCACACTAAATCATATATCATTAAGGGAGTTGAGATGATTGTTATATATATTTTAAAATTTTTTTATTCAGTTCATTATCTAGTTGCTATCATCTTTGAAATAAACAAGCACATCAGAAGGGATCCAAAGAAGTTAATTTTCATTTTTTGGTTTGTTTTTCATTCATTGTATTGTCCATTAGGGCACACTTTTTTGTGAGTTTTACCAATTGAGGCACATCTCTCTTTTTTTTAAAGTTTTTCCTCTCTAGTTTTTCATTTTCATGGATTTTTGATGTGTCAACTACAAGCCACCAACAAGGCATGGATGAACACCTATTAGTGGGTTGAGCCAAACACAATTCACAACTAGGCCTGCAGGCACTATTACATAAAATAATAAGTGCAAATTCTACAAATTATTTGTTATCATGCTGAGCCATAAAACTAATAACATCCACTTAATGGCAGGGATGAAGATGAATAATTTCTTATGACACAAATCAAATCCTTGTACAACAAACTTATGTGCGACCACTCACTTATAAAAGGTTGAGCTTGTTAATTTAGTAATAGATGAACATAAATGTAAGCACGGTTTGAAGTGCCGACCCATGCCGCCCGAAACGGGGCAGTATCGATACCCTACTGGTACCGTGATTGCGAGGTCGGGGAGGGTGTCACGACCACATGCCGGCCCTCCGCAGGGGCACGAAGGATGTCACGACCCTGCGATGGCCCTCCGTAGGACACGGATGTTGTAACCTTCCTTGGGGGTGCTAAGGGTGTCGCGACCTCCCGTGGGAGCGTGAAGGGTGTTGCGACCTAGCAATGATCTCCGCGGGATCGCAACACTCGTGGTTGTTGTCGTAATTTTTTTTAGGATTAAATTTTTTATTTTTAAATAGGTATTTTTTTATTATAAATAAACTATTAATTATTATATAACTATTAATTATATATACTATAAACATAATATATTATTAATAATAGTCATAAAATATTTAGAATTATTTAAAATTTTTGAAAATAATTTTAAAAATTATTAAAATATTTTATAAAATAATTTAAATTTTTTATATATGTTGAAAATTGAATGTGAATTTAAAATAATCTAATATTTTTTCTAAATATTTCAAATAAATTTTAAAAATTTACAAATACATTCAAAAAATAATTTAAGATCTTCAAATAATTTTATAATTATCTTTGAGTCTTTCAAATAATTTTATAATTTCATTTTTTTTTGAATTATCGAGAATTATTTATTTTAAAATTTTTTTAATAAAAATTTAATAGACATTATCTTATGAGAAAATATTAAAATATGAAGTCCACACCTCAAAATATAACATCAATAGTGAGTATATTTAATAATCAAATATTAATAAAATTAATTTTTAATTAATATACACATATTTAAAAATTAAAAAAAGTACTGAAACTATATCAGCATGGTATGATACGACACCAAAATTATATCGTTTTGGTCGTGGTCCAAAACTCCGGCACGGATCAAAATTTTAAACCTTGAATGTAAGGACCCAATCTTTGTTTCATGATTCAATTGATTTTCATCTTTTAGATGTTATGATGTTCATGTCCCTTTATGTGAAACTATAGTTGCCCACGAATTATTTTTTGGCTCCTTTTGGTTTATTTTTATTCATTTATTTTATCAGGATGAGCTTCGCCAGCAGAAAGAGGAGGAAATGGATGACTACTGTTCTCAGGTTTTACCTTAAATCTAACTACCTTTAATTTTAATGTTAGATATGTTTCTTTTGGTTCATTTTCCTTTTTCTGGCAGTATGATCTAACTTCTGTAACATTAAATTTTGAAATTGAAGAATTCCTACCATAACATTTTTCCATTTCAATGACAAAGTTGTACATCATTTCATCACCAAATTGTATGCAGATAATATGCATAGAATTGGGATTGAAGGAAACATTTGTCAATGTAATAAAAAAATAATTTAATTAATTTGAATATCACTAGTGAAATAGCCATGTATAGAGAGCTCAATGGAGGATAGCTGCCCATATAGTTAGGACAAACATGATTTGATGATGAAGATGCTGCTGCATAGATTTGGGACTATAAAATAGCTTTATGTTCTTTTAACCTATTTCTCTATTCAATGTATATAATAAATGTTTGATTGCTCAAAGACAAAACTGACTTGGGAGAAAATATTTGTTATGTAGGAGGAAGAAACCAAAATAAAGGAAGATGTAGGAGAAGCCTCGAATCCTTTTGCAACCATTAGACTGCCTGCATTTCTACCCAGTAAATGAATACAAGTACACACCAATGACTAAGCAAAGAAATAAACCCTCTAATAAAAAAGAAACACACTCTACTTAAACTAATTACTAATAATTGAATTTTTGTACAACATTGGTTCAATTACCAGACAAATTGAGTTGTTGGGTTTGTTTATTTGAAATTACTTTACCTGAACTAATCTGATCTCGTGAATGATTTTATGAGCTCCTGAAATCTCAATGATATGAATTCTTTTGTCTTAACATTATACTGCTTGGTCCAAGTTATCTATTTGTTGTTCTGCAGGTGCCAGTTGGTCACTTAGTTTTCATGGTTCATGGTATCGGACAGAGATTAGAGAAAGCCAATTTGGTTGATGATGTTGGTGATTTTCGTCGTATAACAGCCAGTCTAGCTGAGAGGCACTTAACTCCGTACCAGAAAAGCACCCAAAGGATTTTATTTATTCCTTGCCAGGTAAATGTTGTGCTGAAAGCTGATTCATATAAGAGAGTGTGCATCCATAGGAATCTTGATCAACTTTGTTTTTTTTCCTTTTTTGAAAATGAGTAACTTCTGCCCAGGGATGACTGTATGAACATCTATTTTCTTTTATCTATCTTGTTCTTTTTCATCAATTGTTTTAGGACAAAAGTTTGTAAGCTTGTAGCCTGTGTGAATTGGATATTACATAAATGGTCCCTAAACTATCATCCCGATTTCCAATAGCTCCCTAGTATTTCTTTTTCATTTTGGTTACAATTTAATACTCATGAAAAGGAGCCTTGACGCAATGGTAAAGTTGCTACCATGTGATCTTGTGATCACGGATTTAAGTCGCGGAAAAGTTTCTTGCAATGCAAGATAAGACTGCGTACGATAGGCCCAATATGATCCGATCCTTCCCCGAGACCCGTATTGGCGGAAGCTTTGTGCATCGCGTTGTCTTTTTGACAATTTAATACTCATTTTCTCGATATCCTATAAATTATCTGATTACATTTACAAAATGGTTAGTAACACAGTACATTGTTGTCTGATGTGGCCTAACATCCAACTCATATCTAAGTTGCATAAATATATTAATCAACCATCACGTCAAAAGCCATGCCAAGGGCAATATCAACATTTTTCGTTGTGATGCAATAGTGATTGTTGCGCAGCAGAAAATCTGCCACGCCTTGGATATAATTCCACTAACTTGGGGTACCTACCTAGTAAAAATGTAATAATAGGTAACCAAAAATCATACCAGCAATAGATAATTCAAGATAAGCAAGAGGTGTTCATCAAAATATACTTCTATTTTCTCCTTGTTTTATGTGATTATGTTCACTTATTTGTTGATTATCTTCATGCCTAATGCCATGTTGTCTTTGCTTTAGTGGAGGAAGGGGTTGAAGCTCAGTGGTGAAAGTGCAGTTGAAAAAATAACCTTGGATGGTGTTCGAGGTCTTCGTATGACATTGAGTGCTACAGTACATGATGTTCTTTATTACATGAGCCCTATCTATTGTCAGGATATTATTGATTCGGTATGTTATTCATTTTTAACAGATGTATTGTTGTTTTGCTAGGGTGTGAGTTTACATTTGTTATTTTCTTTTCCATTGATATCTGAATGGCTAGGATTTTTAGTAATCAATTATATTCACCTAGATATTTTAGTATCTTACTCGTCTAGTGTAACTAGGCTATTTGCTTGATAAATTAGGATTTAGAAGTAAAATGTAATATGTTGATTTAATCATGGTCTGAAATTTCATACCGTGCCGCCATTAGGTCATTGATATCACTTAATATTAAGGTTCAAAATCTTGAACCGACCATATTGTAGTTTTAGTTTTTGACTGTGAAGATACTATTCTAGTATCGTATCGATGCAACGATGCATGGCGTCGGTGACACATTGGAAGTTGAAGAAGAAAGGAGATGAAACAAATGAAGGAGGCATTGTCTGTGTTTGAGTGGTATTGAGTATCAGTAATTTATTGGAATAATATGTTTGAACCGTTTTGTCCGGCATGATATAAGATCTAAAACCATTCTCAATATAAACAATGTCTCTTTCCTATGCTTCATTTCCTTCTTCAACTCTAATTCATTATCGGCCTCATGGGATCTAAAACCATTCCATTGTGCATCAAATGTTGGCAAACTGCATCCTTAAATGCAGTATCGTCCATTTTTGAGTAATTGATATGGAACTTACTATTAATCAAAATGATAGAAAGTCCTAATGGGATGTAAGATACCCTCAGTTTCTGTAAATGTGATGTTATTCTGATGTTCAGCCTTATGTCTCCATTATACTGGATAAGACATTTAGTATTATGTTTCTTAAGAACATGTCATATTTATTATTTCAGCCAAATTTTATTGAGAAACATTTGAATGTGAAAACTCAACTATATCCTAAAGTGATTTAGTTGGGGGGGGGGGGGGGGGGGGGGGGGGGGGGGGGGGGGGGGGGGGGGGGGGGGGGGGGATATTTTGGAAACTATTTGACTTCAGAATTTATCTATTATTTTCAGGTGTCTAATCAGTTAAATCGATTATATTCAAAATTTCTTAAGAGAAATCCTGGTTATGATGGTAAGGTAGGTGGTGAAATTTTCATTAAATAAGTATATACTCGTACTTTTGTTTATCAGCAATGCTATCTGACAAAAAAATTGTGCAGGTTTCTTTGTATGGTCACTCATTAGGAAGTGTACTTTCTTACGATATCCTTTGCCATCAAGAGGAATCTTCTGCACCAAACTGTATGGACACTTTACTTGTGAAAGAGTCTAAGGTTGATGCTTCTTGTCAGCCCACTGAATCTAATGTTTCCATGAAATATGAGAATAGCAGCACTAAAAATAGCACTATTAATCATGGTACTCAAGATCTTTCTATCAGTGAAGATCACATTCATGCTAAAGACATGCAGGAGGTGTTTTCAGACAATGATGATATTATGGACCCTGAAGAGGAATTTGATGATCTTGATCACCTATATTACAAGGGTAAATATATGGCTATATGTTTTTCTAAAAAAAAACTGATCAATAGGTGAAAACTCTTCTGCTGAATTTTGTGTATGTGAAGGTGGGGAAAGTTCTACTGGGGTTCTGAAAATTAGTGTGGATTCAGATGCTGCTGTAGTCAGAGATGCTAGGTTTCAAACTGAAGACAAAGTTGATAAGGATAGCAAAATCTTTCACCTGGAGGAAGAGGTGTCTATTCTTGTAATATTATAAACTTGATAAAAATAGCATATTTCTATTCATCATGTCTTCTAGCTGAAAGTAGAAATTCATGCCTAAATTTTGTTATTTGTCTATTCCCTTTAGATAAATGTTTTCTTTAAAAATACGTTCAACAGGTGAAATCCCTTAGAACAAAAATTGCAGAACTAGAAAACCTCCATCACTCAACAACTTACTGTAGGACAAACACAAGGAGTTCTGCAAGCAATGAAATTTATCATGGGAGAGGTAAACTCAACTTTTTGTTGTCTTGTGAATGTTAAGCACTCTCTCACTAATATTCTTCATCTTATTATTTTTTCTTTTGTTCTTTTACTTTTGTGAACCTTGGGCAGGAAAATCAGTCAAAACTATCAATCAGTCTTTTAGAACATCCTCTGAAGAGGACAATGCTAAAAGGAGTTACACACCTTACATCAAATATACCAAGCTTAACTTTAAGGTAAATTGTATGCTCTTTTTGTCTTTCTTCTATCCAATTTATTCTGGTTGATGTGGATATTTATTTCTCTACATGTTTGTGCATTGCATTTGCACTTCCATTTGGATTGTCTATTGTTATTTAACTTACTATTATATATTATATATTAATATTGGTCTTTTCCTGTCAGGTTGATACATTCTTTGCTGTCGGATCACCTCTTGGTGTCTTTCTAGCCTTACGAAATGTCCGCATAGGAGTAGGTATGTGAAATACACATTTTATACTGGTTTTTTGGCTTGCAGATAAGGCTTGTTCTCTTCATTATGTTGGCAACATACTCAAGCAATTGTGCCAATACTTGAACCTCCTTTCATATGCTGATGATTGTGATTTTACATTGTTCTTTCCTTCATATTTGATAAATTGATATAAGAATTCTAGTAGTAGAACAGTCACTCATGGAGCTTTCGTAGGAAAAGATTCTAGTAAAAACACTTTCCTTTCATAGCGTGTAGTAATTATCTCATGTCATCTATTAGGCTGACTGGATTGGGACCAACAAATATACACTGAAGATTAGCCTGCCTTTTTAGTTGTACAACAGCTGTACAACTGTGATCTTTTGTTCGATAAAATATATAAGAATTTAACAACTTGGGATACATTTTGTAGTGTTTCTTCTCTTCATTCACTTGGGTATCTTTATCTGTCATAAAATAAGAAAAGTTAATTGCATTTCACGATGGAATCAATGGTGGAAAGAAATTGGGTGGAATAACATGCATTCAACCCTTGATTACTTAGAGGAAGAGAGGAAAGGGGTGATGACCAATTACTCCACTTGACCGTCCTTCCCTATCTTGTATGATTGCCAAACTTGATTGATAGTAGTCTGATACATTGATATTCTGCCATTGGGACTGCTGTCATGTCTCAGAGCAAATGGAGCAATGGGGTGTTTGATCCAATGAGTTTGTCTATTCGATCCTCAGTCGACACCTTTTGCATCTGGGAGCTAGTCAGCTAGAGCCTAGATGAGGTGGCAATCTTGTGGCTGCATCAAAGCAGTGGAGGAGGCTTTCTCAGAAATGAATTTGGAGGGCCCCACCACTTCAAGATGCAACTTGATCACACCCAATTGCTGTTCAAGATGGGCTCTGCTCAATTACCATTGGTGTTGTTGAGACTCGCTCCATGGAGGCACCGCCAAGCTCTGGTTACCCTGCTGCACTGTTGAGGAGAGGGTTTTTTTTTTTTTTTTTGGATCAGTGGAGATCAATGGTTTCTTCTCAATTTTAGGTGGGAATGAAATGACCCATTTTTGTTTCCATGGAAAAAGCAACAAATTCTATCTATTGTATTTTCCACGAGTAAACAGAGGAACATGGCCTCAAAATTTATGCATTTCTGTGGAATTTATTTTGTTTTGCATAAGGTGGACAGTAGTTCAGTGATGCTTGGTTGTGGAAACCTTGAATTTCATACTTAAGCACAGGGAATGACTTTTACTCTGCTTTCTGTAAATTATTCATCATCATATGATTTGTGAAACAATATGACACCTGCCTTTTGCTTTCTACAGGTATCTAATATATCTTGAGCATTCAGAATATTTGAATTGTATCATGAAACTGTGGTCCGTATGATCACCTAATTCTTTGTAGGTTGAATGGGTTGGTTAGCAAAGAAGCAAGGCATAGAAAAGTTGATATGGTGAAGATGAAATGAGAATGCTGATATTGATAAGAGGCGTCACAAAAATAACATCAAAATATTAGAATTTGTTAATTGTTAGGTGTAATCCTATGAATATACCATAGTTACCTAAACTGATTCAATTAGGATTGAATGTTGATTCAGGTAGATTGGGAGGTATTGAGAGGAGTAAATGAAGTCTGTAGAAAACTCTAATTGACATCATCACAAGAGATCCGAGTAACATTAATAATATGGCTTTATATAAGTCTGTAGATTTATATATACCATCCCAGACACATGGATCTTGCTTTTCATTTTGAATGCTTAGACAGAAAGATCCGGATGAATATATATACTCAATTGCAAATATTCACAATTTTACTATTTCTTCTTCATACATTCTTATTCCTCGTGTAGTTAGTGAAGGATCCTTAAGAATTTAGTTTGCCTTTTGAAGGGCTCAAGGCTTAGGAGTAGTATCTAATGGCCCATTAATGCAATAGCTTAAAATTCTCTTAGTGTTTTTCCTTTCAGTTTGGTGGAATTTGCACTTTTGTGCTTTGATCTGCTGTACAAGATCCAACTGCCTAGGAGAAGTTCACTAATTCTCATGCATATTTTATTTGCAAAGCGTTTTTCACTTATTCTAGTGATTAGTTTGCTTGCTTGTCCTACACTATCATGGACTTTTGTTTTCAATTGATTTTAATCTTGAACTGCATGATTGGCTTCATGGATCTTATCCTTCAACTCTCTATGCAAGACTATACCACTAGAATTTAGATCCCTTGAACCACTTCTAAATGTTAACCAGAGTTTCATTTGGCTCCCTCTATCCCTTACACCTACATCCTAATTGATTTTGCTTGTCGTCTAACTAATTGAACCTAGTGGTCATCTTTCAAAATATATTGGAGCCTTTGTTACCTCACAAAACTTCACTTGTTATTTCTACTTGTGAAATCTTTGATCCCATATCAGTGCATCTTTTTCTTCTTTGTTCATTAAATAAAGGCTAGATTTATTTCCTGTAGGCAGGGGGCAAGATTATTGGCAGGATGAGAAGATAACTGAAGATATTCCTGCCTGCAGACAAATGTTGAACATTTTTCATCCTTTTGATCCTGTAGCATACAGGTCTGCCTAAAACTTCCTGATGACTCTTCTCTACATTGATAGAATATTGTTGCATTGAATGTGGTTTATGAATAGCTAATTAAGCTAGTTAATATTCTTACCTATTTCCTTCTGTTTCTGCTCAAATATGAACATCTATTTTGAAGTGAGAAATATTTGATGAGTCTAGGCTGTGCTTTCATACAGAGTAGAACCATTGATCTGCAAGGAGTACATTTGCCAGCGTCCTGTTATTATTCCTTACCATAGGGGTGGGAAGCGGTTGCATACTGGATTTCAGGCAAGATATGCTTGCTAACTCTTGACAAGGATCAAGTGTTTTGGTGTGTTGTAACAATCTCTCTCAGATGTCTTATTTTCTTGATTCTCTTGTAGGAATTTGCAGAGGAAGTAGCTATGCATTCTCAAATTGTGAAGAATCAGATAAATTCTCTGAGGGTATTTGGCTACTTTAGTCTGATTATTTTAATGCACTTTTGTTCCTTTTTAACTTCATTACTTGTGCAAGTACAATATATGCTAAATATCTAACCACTTTAAGATAGCATGCTGAGACAATTTTATTGGTATACTCCTTTAAATAGGTTAACATAGTTAGCATGTTTCAATCCCAGAACAAAGATAAGAATAAAGGTAAATGATGTTGTGTTTTTTGAAATATTTTCAAGATGCTTTTGACTTGTAGAGTTTGCAGGCAAGGCTCTAACTTGTAATTCATTCATTGTAGATACCTTAGATGCCTGCAAACAAAATGAGAGATCATATGGTTCCATCATGATGGAAAAGCTAACTGATAGTGAAGATGGTCGAGTTGATCATACTCTCCAAGTAAGGGGAAAAACTTTCTCCATGCATATTCTCTATTTTCTATCTGTGGCTGTGTCATGTTCAACTGTTATTTTTATACCATTTTTTTATCTTATTTCCATTTGATCTTTATAAGCATGAATAATTTTGCATCTGAATTTCAAATTATATTATGGAACTATACATTCAGCTTTCCAAGCAAGAAGATGTTCCAGATTTCCCACTGAATTGCAAGCCAATACTATTATTTTATATCTTGCACCATTACTTGTTAGTGTAAGTTTGTATGATTTTTCTGTGGCATTGATGTGACAGTCAAAGGGGGTGAGTAGCCATAAACTATGGTTGAAATTGACAATCATTTAACTCAAAATTAGTGTCAGTTGCTCAATGAAAACAAAAATACTACAATAAGAAAGCTAGACAATGGTAACAAAATTCTTTTACGTGGTTCAGTACCTCCAATTCTTACTTTATAGCCTACAACTCATAAGTTAAGTCAACCTTTGAATTTCAATATATTTTCTCCTTTCGGAGGTAGAAAAACATCTTACAATTGTTTTCTTATAAGGATGAAATCAACAAGTACAAGAAGAAAAAACTTGAATCAATTATGAAGCTTGAAGGTAGAAACCTTAAGCTTAAACACTAAACTATAAATTAAGCTAAGTGAGCAATGGATCATGTCGACCTTTTACTGACAATGAATACTTTAGTAGATTCAATCTGCTGCAGTTGACAAAATTACTTTATCACGTAAGCCATCTACTGCTTGTTTCCTTTCTCTACCAAATTGACAATATTCTTCTAGCTTCTATCAGGGATATGATTGACTACCCAATTAACTTAATTCACCTCAATTGATGGCCCATTTGATTCCGCTCCAAATAGAAAATTATGTTTGTGATCAGAAGATATTGAGTGAACTCCCTAGTTGAGTCAATACACAAGTTAATTGGATCATCGACTACAACCAAACTACGGTTGAGTTATCACCTAAATGAAAGTTGTCTGAACCTCAAAGTACATGTCATTTGACTCACAACTCATTAAGAATTTACTCGTCAGGAGGCCCCATCTCCAGAATTCCTTGTCCTCCAAGAAGCTTTGCTTTCAAGTCTTCCATTTCTAAGAGGCCTCGCCTTTCAATATTTTTTGTCTGTCAGATATTCAATCAATATTGACCTACCAAGACTTCCAACCATCAAGTTTTTTGTGACTCTTGGCCTATCTAGACTTCCATCCGTTAAGTATTTGATCGCTCTTGACCTACTTAGATTTCTTTGATTGCCAAGTATCCAGTCAATTTTGTGTCGGATTTCTTCTTTTTCACTTGCAATAACTTGTAAACTATCCTACACTTGCACACTCGACAAGTTTCATCAGTAAACGGAATGTTAGTCTAACTTAAATCTTTTCCCAACCATCAAAACCATTTAGTCGAGTTCGACCACTTAATATATGATTGCATCAATAATCTCCCAACACTATTTGGTCGAATTTAGCCACTTGGGGTATAATTGCACCAACATTTCCCTAATAGAGTCATTCATGTAACTCAAGTTATAGGCTATGCATAAAACAAACACTTGAACACTAGGACAAAGTAGCAATTAGATAACCAACAATTCACAATTCCATTGGATACTAGGTGTTATATGCATTGCTAAGAATGCATATACACAATATTTGTATAAAATGATGAATTAATTAGAATGATTAATTTAATTATGGTTTATAATTTCATTTCTTATTGGTCAACACGGGTGAAACATCTCATTTTGTTTGTCCCACTTGTTTTGCTCGTCAATCGACATGCGTAACTTTGAGATTATAAAACATAATTACGATAATACAAGACTTCATGTGAGAATGATGATCACACAACGTTTCACATGATTAATTGAGGCTTCCCCTGAGGCTTTTGTAGGGCCTATGAGGTGACAACACGGCGATGAGCTTTTGCAAGGTAACTTAATGAGGGATAGGCCTCCAATTAGTATGTGTGGCTTACATGAGGTATGCGACTACTTGAACAAGTTCTTCTTTTCATAAGGTTAGTGCTCGACACACCTATCGACATTGGGTGCTCTTGTCTTCCACCTACAATTGGTGCATGAAATAACCATCGACACTAGCACCCAACTTGCCCAGTTTTGGCCGGGATAAAAAAATCTAGATCTGAATGAGATTTTGAACTTTGAATTTAATTATTAAATAATAGATGTAAATTTTATTTGTATGGTTGCTTAGGTTGGTAATGTTAATGTATTTTATATTATATGGAAGCTCATATTTTTAGACATGTGATTAATACAAACAAGAAGAAAAGCATAATGATTTAAATTTTGAATTTGATTTGGTTGGTAGTTAATTTATTTTAGATATCATGTAGGTAGTTTGGTATGTTTAAATTTTGTTACAATATTCATAGTAGTTTAACTGTTTCTTTTGATTTAATATAAGTTTATTGGGATCATTATGTTTCCCAACTAGTGATTTTTTTTTACTATTTTAGTCGCTATCGAGTCTATAAAAATGTCGTGTCTTTATGTATTTTTCAACTTTTGGTTAATTTAATTTTCCCTTTATTTAATCTCTTCTACATGTAAGATAGTTATCCCTTCTTTGATTTTGTCCTAAGTTTCTGTGTCATTTAAGGATTCACTCTTAGTGTTGAATTAAATTAGTATCAAAGTGTTTTTATGTTTCATCAATTTGGATCCTGATTTGGTATTTGAGTATCCCTTGCATTGCCGAATAGACATGTAGTTTAGTTTTGGTAATATTTGAATTTTGAGTAATGATTTGGTTGACATTTGTTTCTAATGATTAAATTTTGATTTACTTTAAATATCATGTAATTTTCTATGTTTAAATTTGGTAGCATCTTTTGATTTGGTAAGACATTATTGGTAAAACATAATTTTCTATGTAATGCTTTTATGCCTTTAGAGCTTTGCTAATATTTCTACTCAGAGTAATTCTATGAGTTTATCTGAAGCTAAGATGGTTGATGATTGTACCTGCAGGATAAAACATTTCGTCATCCATACCTTTCAGTCATGAAGTCACATACGTAAGAACTAACTGCACTCATTTGAACTGTCAATTTTATGATTCTTTTTGTTCAATTGTTTTAATGCAGTCTGCTTCTTTCAGTAACTACTGGCGTGATAAGGACACTGCCCTTTTTATTTTAAATCATTTATATCGTGATATTCCTGAAGAGCCTCCTGTAAGTGGTGAAGAGACAACTAATCCAAGTGTCCCGGGAAGTCTCAGAGAGCCAACAAAATTGTTCTACGAGCGAGATATCATTGCTGAGGAGACCCCATTGACATTTTCTGACAGTTATTCAATCAAGGAATTCTCAAGGAAAGCGAAGAAGATTTTGACTTCCAGATAGTATCTTTGGCCTTTTTCTGTCAACGAATGAGTGAGTAAAATTTCACTTTTTTTGCTTTCTTGAAATGTAGCATGGACTTTTTTCACTGACCTAGTTAATTAGAATTTGAGAAGTGAGATGGAAAGTACAGTTTAACTAGTCAGGTCATTGCAAACTGAACCAAAAACCCCAGTTCCCAGTTTCCACCATTGCAAACTGAAACTATTATCAAACCGAACCAAAATTTTTGGTTTGATTCTGTTCAAAGAAACAAATATATATATTTTTGAATATTTCTACTTATTCTAGAATTCAAAAGAGACACGTTATAAGAATAGTGATTGTAAAAAAAATTTTAAAAAAAGGGCAGCCCGGTGCACGAAGCTCCCGCCATGCGGGGTCCGGGGAAAGGATCCATTGTACGCAGCCTTACCTTACCTTTGGCAAGAGGCTGTTTCCAGGATTTGAACCCGTGACCTCTAGGTCACATGGCAGCAACCTTACCGTTGTCTTAAATTTAAAACATAGAAACGTTCACTGGTAAAGCAATAGAGATAATAGATACGATGATTAAGAGAATAATTAATAGTTTATATTTATAAGAAATAAAATGAATAAGAGAGAAGATAAAGATGATTAAGAACTTGAGTTTTAAGTTATGGTATATAGGAAGAAGTAAAATAAAAAATAGAATATGTATTGTTATAGATATTTTGTTAAAAGATGAAGTAGTAGAAATAGTTAGAAAGGGGAATAGAATTATAACTTTCAAGATAGTAATAGTGAAAGAAGCTATTAATGTAATTAGTATCGGTGTTCTAAATGGCGTTTGAGGCAACCGCCTAGGCGGGAGGTGGACATCAACCGCCCCTCTTTTATGGAAAGCGGTATTTTAGACGGTCAATTTAGGTTAAAAAACCCACATGCGGTGTGCGATTTCTAAACAACTCACCTTCTTCCACCTCGAACCGCTGATGTCTCCCACAGTCACTGCTCAACGCCGATGCTCATCGCCACCACCTACTGTCATTGTTAGGTTAGATTGTATATATTTCTCATGACAAAAACCTAATTGACGTTTCAACTTCGAACAAAAACCTAACTCTACCATTTCGTCCTGTAAAACTCCTCCAAGACAACCATGCAAATAAACCTAATCCTATAGTCTACCTGACCTATTAGGCTTACTTGGTTCTTGCTTGAAATTCACTCCTTCAAGACTTCTCATACTACTTAGAGTTCACTCCCTTAGGATTTTTCTTTTGCTCAGAGTTCACTTCTTTTAGTTTTCTCACTATCTAGGGTTCACTCCTCTAAGATTTTTCCCTTTGCCAAGCATTTGGTCTCTTTGACCTGCTTGGATTTTCCACTTGTCACTTGCAGACTTTCGATCAACCTTGACATATCTAAACTTTACCCTTGTCAAGCATCTGATCATTGTTGACCTGCTTGGACTTTTTCTTTGCTAGTCATTCAGTCAATCTTGACCTAACTAGACTTTCTCTTTGCCTAGGTCAACCCTGGCTAGTTAGTACTTCTTACTCACTTCCAAGCATCCGGTCAACCTTGACCTATTTTGATCAACCCTTGGTCAATCTTGACCAGACACAAATATATTATTAAACATTGAAAATTTTGGAGGCTGATTGCACCAATATCATAGATCCTCTCCCGCTCAAGCATGGAAAAAGTGCATCTCTAAGACTTCGGTCGAAGGGTTTTTGGTATTTTGTTTTATAGTGCGGTGGTCATCATAGATGGGTTTCCTTAGCCTGTTGGAGTGGTTTGACCTCGTGGTGGTTGTCTGTAAGTTTTTCCTTCGATTTATGTCACTTTTGTGTGTGATGGCCGACATCATATTCCAATTCGAGTTTTACTTTGTTGGCGTGTATCAAAAAAGCAAATTAGGCTAGGAAAGGTAGAGTTGTCTATTGACCTGGGGCATCGGTGCAACTAAAATGCTTGAGCAAGAGCTCTTCCAGGATCTCCTGAATCCCTAGCCTGGAGGTTGGCCCGTACCTATCCAACTTGTCCTTGTCCAATTTATTGTCAGACCTAGGGTTTGGTTTGTCTGTCCTACTTTCCTCTAGTTTTAGTTTAGCTCTAGCTTCCTGTAAAACACAAGACAACCATGTAAACAAGCTTAATCCTATAGTCAACCTGACCAATTAGGCTTACTTGGTTCTTGCTTAGAGTTCACTCCTCCAAGACTTCTCATACTACTTAAGGTTTACTCTGCTAGGATTTTCCTTTGCTCAGACGGAAAATGAGAAACAACCGGAGGTAGAATTGAAGCAAAAGTCTAGTGATATTGTTTGAGATTATGTGGTGTTGTATTGCAAAGAAAAAAGAGATTTGATCACATGCAAATTGTGTAAGAGGCTTATTAAGGGAGGAGTTTATCATATGAAGCATCATATTGTGGGTATTGTACGACAAGTTGAAGCATGTTCTAAAACATCTAGTGAAGACAAAAAAAGAGTAAGAGTTATGTTGAAAATAGCAAGAATAAGAAGCAAGAAAGGGTGGAAGAACTAAGAGAAGAGAGGGTGGAAGTAAATATAGGTGTTGATATAGAGGATGAAAATTGTCAAGCAGAGGGTGATTCTTCTAAAAAAAAGTCAAAGCACCTCGGGCCTATTGATAAGTGAACATCTGCAATCGATCCAATAAAGTCAAGACAACAAAACATAAATTGATTTGCATGAGGACCTTGCAAGATGAATTTATGAGGCGGGGATTCTTTTTCATACAATTGATAATCAAAACTTTAAACAATTTGTAGAGGCGGTTGGCCAATTCAGCCTGGGCTACAAACCTCCAAGTCAATATCTTCTAAGAGAGTCACTTTTGAAACAAGAAGTTGAGAGGTTCAAATTATCTCTAATAAAGCATGAAAAAGAGTGGATGAAAAATGGATGTTCAATTATGACCGATGCATGGACGGATCGCAAGAGGAGAAGCATTATGAATTTATGTGTTAATTGCAAATAGACATTTCATTTTTTGGTTCTATTGAAGAATCCATGGAGGCACACACCGGGACTTACATCTTTGAGTTTATGAAAAAATACATCAATGAAATTGACTCTCAACATATTGTTCAAGTAGTGATGGACAATGCGATAAACAATATGACAGCGGTAGAATTGTTGAAGGTTACACAATCTCAAATTTTTTAGACCTCTTGTGCGACTCATATAATCAATCTCATGCTTGAAGCAATTGGAAAGCGCTTGAAGCAATTGGAAAGCTATCCAAATTTAGCGGAATGCTTACGAAAGCAAAAGCCCTAACAATATTCATCTATGCGCATCATAGAACTTTGGCTATTATGAGGAAATATAGCAAGAAAAGGGATATTGGAAGGCTCGGGGTGATTAGATTTGCTATTTCATTTTTTACTTTGGAAAGTCTTAAAGGCAAGAAAAATCAATTTAGATTTATGTTTACATCCGAGGAGTGGAGCAATACAAAATTAAGGAGTAGTGTGAAGGGGAAAGCGATGGAAGCGATGGTAACAAGTATCTCTTTTTAGAATGATGTTTCTTTGGCGTTGAATGTTTTCACCCATGTAGTGAAAGTTTTACATCTCGTTGACGGTGACAAAAAGCCCTTAATGATATCTTTATTGGGTGCACTTAAACAAGCCAAGGAAGAGATTATAAAGACTTTCAAAAAAGAAGAAAATATCACTCCTATTTTAAAGATTATTGATGAGAAGTCTAAGGGTAGACTTGATAGTCCTTTGCATTATGCCGTTTGTTGAATCTGATTTTTTACTTCAAAGATCTAAGCATACAAAATGACACCAATGTTATAAATGAGTTCTTGAATTGCATTGAGAGAATTTTTCCACCGACAAGGGCATGCAATTCATGATTGTTGAAGTATAAGACTAAATCCGGAAACTTTAGAAGGGTTGCGGCATACCTTTCCTTTGATCCGGGTACATATATTTAATTAAGTTTGGGAAACTTTAGAAGGGTTGCGGAAACTTTAGAAGGTGGATGTGTGCTATGACTTTGATCCGGATACATATCTTTCCTTTGATCGGGGTACATATATTTAATTAAGTTTTGGTTTACAAGTTGGAAGTAGAGATCACAGGTTTCCCAAACTTTTAAACTGAAATCAAACAAAAAAAACACTGGATCGTGTGCTATGTTATTTCCTAGTGCGGTAATTAAGTGTTATTTCTCAATTTTAGTTGAATATCAAGGCAAAGAAGGATGCTGGCAAAATTTTAACTGATACATTTTGACACTGCAGAAGTAAATGCCAAAATATAACTGCCGATGGATATTCTTTAGAATGGGGGATGCTGAACCAACACCATGGGCTCCTGTATAAATATGTTCTGACTGAATTAGCATCCTCTAGTAGGTTAGCATTCTTCTTTCTACGTTGTGTACATACATGTACAGAGAATTTTAATTTCTTTTTTTAATTACTAGTAAACTGAAGGATGTACCACATTGCTATAGAAATAAACTGTATGCAATGCCTCAGCTGATGATGATCAGCATAAGAATAGAAGGTTGAGGATGACCACGATATCTCATCAAAGTAGTTATTTCTTTTGATTCGTTGGTGATTTCCTGCATTTGCTATTGTCAGGTGGTTATTCCAGTGTGGCCAATTTGCAACTTCATGCACTTAATTTACAGCAACTCCGCGGTCAATTGGTAGGGATTGTGTTCGTCGCACAGATCATATATGCGTATTTGGGCTAACCTTTCCTCATATCCCCTTGGTGAGGCATGTGTTGGCCATTGCTGCTCTCTGCCTCACATTCATGAACCCGGCAGATGCCCCCATAGAGAGAAATGTGTTGACACAAGACTCCGTTTTGCAACAATGTACAAGGTGGGTGGGCTGGTGAATGACAACGATATGTGAGGAGGAACTAATTAAAAGAGGAATATTTTAGGATTTGAAAGAGGAATATAATTAAGGAAAAATTTACCCTTCTACTTTTTTTTTCAATAAATGGCTTGGCTTACATAGCTATTGCAGAAGAGGTCTAACAGACTAAATTCAAACAAATATATTAAACATATTATTATTTTTTTCAGACAATTCAATCGAATTCTAAGATAATGTAGCCAAAAGACTTTTTGATGAAACCTTTTTAAATAGAACGATTTGGTTTATAATATAATGCCGTCTACAAATCATGCTTCCTCTTCGTTCCTAGATTTGTTATATTTTTTGTGAAAATGGACTCTTCAGGTGGTTTGGTGGTTTAGTGAAGATATTAATTTTTTTGTTAATTAGTCTTGAAATACTAGCATGAAGAGGGCCTACATTCACGAGCTCCTTTACTGAATTCAAATGTTTTATTTTTCCCTAAAGAATTGGATCTTTTGAAATCGAAATTATTGAATTATTGTCACAAAACAAGGTTGATTGGTATTCTTGAACATATTACCAAATCCTCCAATCAATTGAAGATTTTACTTTTCTATAAAATAAAGTTAGCACAATAATAATAATAATAATGATAGTCATGTAAAATAGAGTTAGAAATATATATACACATGTATATTTTATTTTGATAGTAAGACTATCTAATCTTATTTTACAATTTCAAGTTGATTTTAAAGTTAGATCTTCACCTAAGTGGTTTGTTTCAAATGGGATATGTCTTCATTGTCTTCCAATGTGAAAGGTCTCTCTAGAACTTACTTGTTCAATATTCAGTTCAATTGATTTATTTGGATTTTCTTTATTTACTATTTGATCAATCTGTTTCACTAAGACTTTTATATAATGTCAAATTAGCACAATAAAAAAAATAGTAATGCAAAATCTTTCTTTGATCTCCTGAGCCTTCTCTACGTGATCTACTAGTCACATTTATTTGGAGTTCACTTTTTCAAAAACTTCTCACTTAAGAGTTATTGTAAAAACCCTAACACTTTTATTGTAAATCTAATGTACTCTTTACAATCAATTTGTAAGAGGTTTCGTTCAGTACCTGACCATAAAAGAGAAATTATATAGAATTTTGAGACTGTGCTATCTTGGCATATGCTACTCTTATATTGGGAACTAAATGTCAGCCACGAGTCAGTCTCTTAGGAATCACCTTAGCATTGGCTCGGCAGATGCCTGATGACAAAGGTTGTTGATCTTCATTTAAGTTAAATCAATTGAACATATTCCCCATAATATATATATTCACAATATTATTTAATTACCTCACAAAAAATTAATATTGCGAGAAGTTAAAGAAATCAACTCTCGTCATGATGCAGAAGCAAATTTACCCTTGCCACTACTATCACACTGGGCGTGGGCAAATATCTCTGCTCAAAATTTTTTGTTTTGCTCATAGATTGAAATGTTAAATCTTTCCCGTTGTGGGGTTGATACTATGAATACAAGATATTAGGTTTATCATATTCCATGTACAAGAAAATGTTTCTTCCCTCAATATTGTGCAATAACTTCATTTATTACAATGTCGCTTTGGTAATAAGCTCAAAGTTTGTGTTGCTACGATCAAAAGCAAAAGCCTTGCAGGGATTTTTTTTCAAATGGATAGCGGATCCAATATTGTTAGACTAGTCATCATCTGCACTTCTTTGATTTTTCTTGATAGTTGATGAAAAATTTCTATAGGATCGAATACTTAAGATTAATCGAGCCTAAGACTTAAATATGTAATGTCAATTAAAAAAAATAAGGATGAGCATTGCTCACGTAGTATAGAACTTGTTGCATGTTGAATGAAGTCCATTCAAAAATTTTCCTTCCAGAAACAATTTAATTTCACAAAACTTATAATAAATATTTGTTTTGTTTTGTTTTAAAAAAAATTGCAAATCAAACCAAAGTAACAAAAGTTCACGATGGTCTTTATACTATTCGTTATTTGTATCATTTCTATCAAAGCGGTAAAAATAATATCCAATTAAAATCAAATATTTCGACTTCAGTTGATTTTGAACCTCTCTTGGTACTATTCGTTGTTTGGTTCGTGAGGGTGAAATTTATGTAATTGAGTGCCCATAAAAGTATATATTATCCTAAGTTTTTTTTAAAAAAAAACATATTTTCCCACTGACTTGCTGTTAATACAAGAAGGTACAACAACTGAGAGGAAGATTGTAAGGTTCAATCCATGAATCTCATCAGTAACCAAATTGTCAATGTTCCATTACATTCACTGATATGTACAAGGGTATCCCTTATTCTGTAAAGCACTCTATAATAAACGAAAACTAGAATTGACACTTTCAAGATCTATTCTGCCGCCTAGTTGACCGTCTCCAATGTCAACTTGTGTAATTGTAAGGATGAACAAAGGGTAAAAAATTTCAAAATGCAGTTACTTGAATGAGCGAACATTTGGGATTGGCGTAGAGAGTGACATCATAGGTCCAAATGCACCATTGTCCAGTAGATTTGGCTGCACAGAAGGGAATGTGAACCCAGATGACTCTTCAAAGCTGATAGTAGATCGAGGGGCTTGGCTAAGAAGAATAAAGATCAAGACTAGAATTAGACACATTGTATTCTTATTCAAAGTCACGTATAACAAAGCTGTTACCTGCTCAGTATGTAAGATGATGGTAGCAAAGATGTGTTTGTTAGATCATTGAGGTTTTGGTCGGTTGACAGCAGGGGCCAAAACACTGAAGTAATCAAGAACCAAACAAAAATGAGTGAAAATCGTCCTGAGCTAGCACAAGGGAGTGGAACTTTCTGCATTTCTAGTGTAAGTTCATGAGCAAAAACTCCATTAACTGACCATTAAAGAACCTTAAACAAAAAAAATTGGCATGTACAAGACATGGGCACAGATCTTTAAGCCTATTTTAATTATAAACAAAACAGAAGACAAGCATGAGCTTTTGAGGTCTGGATGATTGGTTGCAAAAAAAATTTGAGCTACATTAACTCCTCGAGAAAAGTTACTTGAGTTCAATTTCCTCTAGCAAGAAAACATACAGCCAATTCAAAAAAGTTTCACCAAACCATTATATCAGATAGAAATCAAGAACGACAAAAAGAGGTGAGAATTGATGAAATATGATGATGAAATATGATGATGAAAAAGTGACAAAAGATAGAACTGCGAATAGTTATTGTTAGGATTATATAACAAATAGTGTTGTTTAAACTTAGCAACTCAAGTGGAGCAATCAAATTGGATTTCAAAGTTCCAAAAATATTGAGTAGTATGATGAAAAAAAATGGTAGGAACCAGATTTGAAACCACTCTCCATCTTTCAATTAAACAGAAAAACTACTAGTTATTGAAAAAAATAAGCACAAATCCAAGATAGAGTTACATGATTGGTTAGAATGATCCTGGCACCCATTGTAAAACAAGAAGTCCTGCAGAACAAAAAAAAACCAACAAGGAAGCAATCAGTGCCGCATCAGAAGAAAGCATATCAGCACTCAATGGTGATGCAAGTTTGTTTTTGAATGCCTAGTTTCATTATTTCTTTCAATCATGAGCATATTTCTGCCAACTATATAGAAAATTAATAACTTACCTCTCTTGGTTGTTGCAAGACATGTTTCCCAGAATCTGCATAACCAAACAAAAAAACTAGTTAGAACTGAGGTGCACGGACTCCAAAGAGATAAATCAATAAAAAGCAGATATTTCATCAACTTAAGTTGCATAAATATATGCAGAGGGGTGCCAAATAACAAAAATTGAAATAAAAAATAATATTAATAATAATTCCACCATCTTTCAAGGACCACTAGTCATACTAGAGAAGAAATAGGAAAATATCTTACCAAACTGAAGAATGTCAAGATAACAGTATTTATCTACCATCATATATTCCAGGTAGATTCCACCAAACCAAACAAAAAATTTTATATTGATTTTACAGAATTTAAACCAAACAGAATTAGAATGTAAATTGAAGTAAAACCTAACAAAATTTATTTTGGGTTGAACTGAATTAGCATAAGCTTGATCATTTCTTAAAATTCTATTTTCAAAATGCAACTTTTTTGAACAAAAAATGTTTTAAAAGAACAGGGATGACAATGGGTAGGATACCATGAAATTTTCACTGCCTATATCCATCATACTCATTAAGAAACTCAATACTCGTGCCATCCTATACCCTTCCTGGGTGCCTTTATCCACACCCTTCAAGTAACCAATTAAATAGCTATGGTACCCATGGGTAGGGGTACTATCAGATACCCATCAAAACTGAAACCAATTTTCATATGGAATAATGGGGGGAAAATCAAAAAATAGGGATTGTAATAGTATACTATATAAATATACCTATATATACCTGTAAAATTAATGGAATTTATTCATTATTCACAACCCAAGCCAAAACCAAACCCAAACCCTTTGAATGCCTGTCATGGATATATTCTACTTACCCTAATCTCATCTCAAATACACTCAATGGGTATTGCAATAAAGTAGGTCAAGTAGTGATGGGTACCAAAGGATACCCATCCCATTGCCTTCCCTATAAAAGGTATATGTTGACTTAAATTGTTAAATTGTGCATTTTTTGACATGTACTTGGTTTAGTCCACAGTTAAACAAAGAGACTGAATACAAATATTGTTATGCTTAGACCAACCAAAAAGAATCAATTTTTTTGATTCAGTTCAATTTTTTAGTTTGGAATAAATATTAGATAGCCTAGTTCCAGATTTCAGAGCCAAGATATATGTATTTAGCTAGTGGTAAAAAAATCTTCATCTTTGCAAGAATGTCAAAGTTCAAAGAAACATCATCAAATTTACAAAAATACCTACAAAGATTAACTTATATTACCTCTCTCAGGAATACTGGGTTGGACTGCCAATGTTAAACCAAGGAAACAATCATCTGATTCAGTGCCAAAATCCCACAACTTTAGTTCAAGCTTTGGTAATTGTCCTATAATAATCAGAGTACCAATTGAATTCATCAATAGAATAAGAGACTGACTCTTAGTCACAAGCCTCACCAGCTTGTTTTATCTTTGGTTGACATGGATCTTGGAGAGGACATGGAACCCATGTGCCTACCTGAAAGGTGTACAAAAATAAGCTCTCAGATGGAGTTCAAGGAAAAAATTTAGTATGAGGAAAATACATGAAAAAAGGGATGCTGCAAGGATTGCTCAGCAGTTGGCCTTCTTTGCGGGTCCCAGGAGCATAATTGCTGGATTGGAGGAAGCACAACCGTATGCATCATTCAGAGGTTGCTTTAGAGCAAGGTAAATGCAAGTGAATATAAAGTTCATATGAACCTACCAGGATCAAGTCAATTGCTTCCAAGCTGGCATTTGGAATAATATCTGAGATATCAGCAGGTGGAAACTTTTGCATGAAGTAGAAATTCAAGTTAGGATGGAGACAAAATGAGAAGTAAACTTTAATTATAAGTCTGTTTCTACCTGAAAGATATTAAAATATGTAGAATGTGGGAGAAGAATCCCATCTGGCCAAATACTGCTATCTGGAGTTCCAAGAATGGTGCATATTCTGTATATTTGATCTATCTCACTGAGAAAAATGTGACAAATGATTAAAAGGACAGAGCCTCTACATGAAATAATTTGGAAAAAATCAATATAGTTAATTGAAGTGCAAATACATTGTGCTGTCAGAAAGTTAAAGTCTTGAAGAAAAATATCACAGTTAAACACAGTGCTCTGGTATAAAAGAGTAGAGTATTATGCATTGGAATTCATGAAATGATAGAAGTAACTGCCACAATAAATTCAAGATATATGTTATTATTCAAAGGATGAACCAAGGATTTATGCATATATGAAGTATTAGAACATATCAATAATAGAATAGACGAACACTCTCCATTCAGTATGTCAATAGCAATTTCATAGAGGCTAAAAAATAGAGACTCCAAACTTAGAACTTGCTTTCTTTTTAGTTAAAGGTAACAGATTTTGTTACCTTTCGCCAGGGAAAAGAGGAGATAGCATAAAAAGCTCTGCTAGAATTGCGCCAACAGCCCACATGTCTGTTGCAATATTGAGATGAAACAAAATTACCTTGAGAAAAAACAATCATCAATCTTCAGGAGCCTAAAAATGATAGTATTTAAATTTAAAAAAACAAATAAAAATAAAATATCCAGTATTAGTATTTAGCTACCAATTGCAGGGGTGTAGAATGAAGACTTCAATAAGACCTCTGGGGCACGGTACCTTGACATAAATGATCAACAGTGGTCAGATAAAACAAAAGCCCTACAGCAACTTATCTTAGTGACAGATAACATTTAATGGAGTAAAATCAATTACATAAATGGAAATGCATCCATTACCATCTTGTAGAAACATAATCAGTATAGGGAGGCTCTGAGGTTACTTCCCTTGCCAGTCCAAAATCAGCTATCTTGATTACATCATGAGTAACCAAAAGGTTTTCTGAGATTAACAAGTAATTTTGTAAGTTTTATTATTTTAAAAAGTATATTTTAACCAAAAAAGCTTGATTGATACCAGGTTTCAGATCTCGATGGAAGTATCCGTTCTTGTGCATGTATGCAAGTCCCTGTAGTACTTGTGACATGAGGTTCCGTATCTCTCCCTCACTGAAAGAATTTTGCCTCTCTCTCATCACCTGATATAAATTATGCTCCTGAAAATTTTCAGCTAAAAGCAATGAGATTTTCAGTTAAAAAAACAATTAAAATTACATCAACAAGACTACAGAATTCATGTCCAGATAGCTAACAAAAGTATGATAAATACCATGTACTATGTAATAGATGAAAAACATTTGATAGAAGAATGGTATGGAAACTTCAACAATGACAATTTCTTGTATTGCTCATTTTATATGTGAACATACATCCAAAATCAGTTAAACAAATCCCTAATGGCTAAACTTAAACCTATAAAATATGTAGTGCAAAAAAAAGAGTAAAGTATATGTTCAATGTATTATAATTTCCATCTTGTAAGGTACAGAACAAGAAACACTATCAGTGAGCATGCAGAAGATAGTCAAAGGAGATGAAGACGGACATATAAATATGTCGAATAGAAGCTGAAGACCTGTTATAGTGGAAGTTCCTTAGTCCTCTATTTGCAAAGTGCAAAGAAATATTAGATTGGAAGTGGAAATGTAACTCATAAATCAACCTTGAGATGACCAAATTTCTCACCATTACAACAAAAAAAACAGTGGTTTCCTTCTTTGAAAATCAGACAAAGCGGTTGAACGCAACCTGTACTATTTGGGCCTCAGAGTATAACAGTATAAATTAGTTTCCACTTTCCAGTGTAAAAGTGTTTATTCAATAATGCTTTGCAAAACCCAGCTGTTCAGAAAAAAAACAGATGTTATTCCTACTTCAGATGAAAGGTAGACTATTCACCATGTGCTCAAAAATGAAGAAAAGCTCATGATTTTCTCTAACAATCTCCTTCAATTTGACAATGTTGGTGTGGTTCAACTTCCGAAGAGACTGTCAAAAGCATAATACCTTTTTTGTCATGACTGCCTGACTAGATCAGAGAATTTGATAAAAACACCCTGATGAAGTAATAAAATTAAACAAGATTTATACCTTAGCTTCACATAGATTCATGCATTCCTCCCAGAAGTAAAACTTTCTTTTCATCTTCTTGATAGCAACCTGATATTAGTTCATAACTCTGATTACCACAGAAATTTTGATAACTCCTAAAGTAGATTGAAAATTATTAGAGAAACAAAAACATATTTTAATCATTTAATTCATATAACGGACAAGATGAAATTTCCAAGAGACCTAGAATTCTACACTGAATCTCCAAGCTACAAAACAGGGATGAAGGTATAAATCTTAGATGCTATGGTGGGCATGCTGGAATAAAAAGGAGAGGAAATTTCAGTGGTAGCTGAGCTTGGAGTGTCTGCCCAGTTGATTAAAGGGGTTCTCTCGTTTGTAGGTCAGCATCAAAACAGATGCCAAAGGCACCACTTCAAATAGCCATACTAAAATATTTTAGATATATTAGAATACCTTGTTCTATGAATACATAAGCTATAGTTGAAGAACTGTTTAAAGATAAATAAAGACCTAATATGTCAGGTATAGGTGAAGGCCTGATACAAAATAAAGAAGAATTAAATATAATGAAATGACAAAAGTTTGATTAAACTATTGTTGCTGACTAACAGAAAACTCAATATATCCCATAAGATCTATGTAGATAACCTAAAATCGCTGAGAATCATGAATTTTTCATCTTCTAATAAATATGATGGCTGTCAATTAATCACAGCAGATCTTCTTGGCTTTCTTATATGTGTGTCCTCATATCAAAAGTCCTTATTTCCTCATAACAATTTATACCAATGAATAATACACAAGAGTTTGAGAACAAAAGGTGGCACCATTAAAACTGTATCATATTTATGCATATGTTTGTGAATTACCACACAACATTTCAAGCTTTAAATAAATTACCTAACCTAGCAAGTACCAGCATTATGTCCATGTAAGTAGTTTGAAGAGATCAATCAAAACTTCAGTTCAGCACTCACTATTTCATTGTTTTCAATGTTGAGTGATTTATAGACATTTCCACAGGTTCCATCTCCAATCTCATTTATGAACTTATACCTATAAGCAAATGGAACAAGTGGCAATATGAGCCCAACCGAGATAACAATTAGGTTCAAGAAATACAACTATGATTTACTTACTTCTCCATGTTTCTATTTCAGCAGCAAACAATAATAAATCACTGTACTTCTAGAGGACTTCGAACAAGAAGCTCTTTAGCATCTTTGTAAAGAATTTGAACAGCATATAGGCATGTATCATCAAGCATATACTTGCCTATGCAACCAAAAGAATACTCATTGCCATCAGATGCGTGACTATGTATCACCCAGAACATGCCTGGCATACTTAATGCAATCACGATGAGAAGAAATCAGTAATTAACATTTGTGTCAAACAAGACCAGTGTGCAACAGCTCTCCCAGCACTACAACCAAGTAAATGTTCAAGCAAATAAATCCCCAGAAACAAATTAGTTCCATTTATTGTAAAATATTCTCCCAGCTTTAACAAACTGGGGCAATTGACCTGCAAATGTAAACAAAATGAGATTATGAATCCAACACAGTGAATTCACTACAAAAAAAATTAAGTCAATTATGCTAAATTTTACAGTTGTAGAATCGATCATAGAAATGTCAAGAAAAGAAAGGTATAAGGAAAGACGAAGAAAGAAAAAATAGCCATCATCCCTGGTTTTATTTTTTTCCAATCCAATGGTAAGAAACTTTCCATATTAGGATTGACGATAGAAACAAATTCACCACTATCTTGTCGACCGTAATCCATTCCCCTTTAGTGCGAGGCTAGTACACCGAATCCAACAAAGTATTACGTAATTTTCAAACAATCAGAAAAAGACAATTCCGATGAGCAGGAAGAAAAAGCAGCAAATTTGTTGCAAATCATTAATCAAGAACAATAACAAAGGGTAGAAAAAAATGAAAAACTTGTTTGAAAATATTCCTGTATTTATAAGAATTTATACGATAAGAAGCAATCATCAAGTTACGGATTAAGATCAACAGAAACAGAGACCAAAAAATTAAAACTAATCAGTAGATTCGTTGGCCAAAACAGGTCGCAAATAGAGTCGCAACCAGCAAACTAGCTTTATTAAAAAGGGGGCAGAAATGATCTTTCCAACAGGGGAGAATCAGAAAGGAGAGAAAAGGCATTGCCTTCTATCACTGAAAAAAAACACCAACCTCCAGAAAAACGATCAAAACAATGACCTGTCGACTCAGCATCCGAAACAAGCTAGAGAAGAAAAACACGGAGGATGCCCAGAATCACAAACCATCAACAAGGGAGAGCATCAAGAAACGATTTTGGAGGTTGATCCCTGCAGCTTAAGGCGATCTCGCAGACGCTCGCTTCAATTGGAAAAACCAGGAGAGAGATTTGGAGGAGGAAAGGAGAGGAGAAGGGGAAATCAATGAAAAAATTTAGAGGAGGAAGGAAGAGGGGGAAAACAGAGGAGAGGTGTGGTCCCCACGCAATGAATTAAAATAAAAGCTAAATTTACGTATTCGAAGACTAATTTACTAAAGTGGACAGACAATGATACGGAATTACCCGTCGACCTTAGTGGTTAACCAAACCCAATAATATAATGGGTGAAGTTACCGCAACTGTATATTGGATAAGGGAAACGAGGGTGTTTTGGTCATTTAGGATGCTCCTCTTGATGATGAGTCGCATTGAGAAACTATGCGGGGTGGTTGGCCGGCTTATTGAAGGTTGGCTTCGCGTTGCGCGAATATGCGGATGGTTGGTGGGCCACAACGCGTGACGGTGGGAATAAATTTGCTTTAAATTATATATATATAATCTATATAAAGATATGTATTTTTAAGAAAGTTGATTGGTGTAAGAAAGTTTTATAATTATTGTTGCTTAATGTGGAAGGGCAGAGCCATCTTATAAGTTATCCGGACTATAATTCAGGAGCTCGATAACATCGAAAAAAATTTTGAATTTATAAATAAAAGAAAAAAAAATTTGAAAAAACAAAAAAAAAAACACAGGATGTTAAGTTGGCATAGTCCACAATCCGAAATAATCATCCAAGTTGACTCCGCCATTATTAAGCATTCCTTTCCTCCACTGCTTGAGCATTTGAATGCCTATGTTGGGATTCTTGGTGTTAACTTTGCGGTCAAGGGGCCTTTTAGATTTGATGTTGAAACGACTATCTCCACGGGAGAAAGCTCAATTCATTTGTTCCCGCTTGTCCGTCATGCCACTGAGGCGACTTGATTTAATTAGAACGCTCTTAAACATGAACGTTAACAATTTCTAAATGTTACATCTGCCAAAATGCTCCTTTTTTCTTTTCATCCATTTATATCATGCATTGAAAAATTTAGACTGGAAGTGATCTGGAAAATGAGGAAGTTGTGCTCTTGAATACCTGTTATAACAACTCCATTCATGTCAGATACCAATAAAATACACATCTTACAATTACAAACATAAGAAAAAATCACCGTCTCACAGGATAACTGATGCTTTAGGTTAGCCTATAATGCAATTTTGTCATCTAAACTTCTCAATTGGCATGAGAAATTAAACCAATAAAAAAAAACACCCAATTCTTCAAGCAAAACTGAAATTCTCTATCGAAGCCAAACTCTCTCCACCAAATATCTTATGAATAAATTGAGGTAAAACCCCAAAAAAAAAAAGAAAAAAAGAAATATCATCCATTATCAGATTTTGGTCACATGTTATCCACAACTAGTATCATCCATTGAAGATTCTGATGCCGAGTCATCTGAAGAGATGCTGGATGTACTGTCTGATGAAATCCCATTTTCGCCATCCAAAGAGACAGAAGTATCTTTGATGATTGGTCTCTTCAAATACCAGTGCATGATACTAGCTGTGAGAGTAAGCATCATCTTTTGATTCACCTGATGGAAGCAAAACATTATGGTATAAAAGCAAAACATTAATGTTGAGAAATGATGTTTCCTTTGAGATTAGCTTTGGTATTCATCCTTATCAAAGTTACCTCTAGTATGTCTTCTGGAAGTAAAAACACTGAGCAACCAAGCTTCCTTGCCACTGAGATAATGTATGATGCATTCATTTTCTTTTCTTCATCTGCATTTGTTCCTTAAATTAGAAAAATCAAGGATGGCACAAATATGGTTGTTCCTTAAATCAGAATAGCAATTATTCTGGAGGCTCATTTTCATCGAGGAATTTCAAAGAAGACGTTAAAAATCACCAAACAAAAGAGAAACTGTCTCTAGATTTTACCGTTTAAATACTCTCAAAACCCTAATGATGCAAAAGATGAAAATAACCATAATATAATGACAAAAGTTGTTCGAAGCCTCCGAAAATGCTTTAAATGATGTTTTTGGACCTAAAATTGGATTGTTACAGTTCCACCAAGTAACCAATTTTAGATCTATGAACGAGCTTCGATTTGACTAGTTGTGGCTCCCATGATTCAACCCGAGTTAAAAATTATGATCTCTCAAAGTTCCAAACTCGCTTGTGTCGCATCCACACACAGGATGGAACACAGCCGTTCAAGTAACACGGCCTAGTTGTGTTCCTTGCTGGACTACTCCGCGTCAAGGCACGACATAGAACACAGTCGTGTCAGGCAACACGGGTTGGCCGTGTTCCTTGCTGGAAGTCTCGACTGCTTCTCGTCAAGGCACGGCATGGAATTTATAGGAGAGAAAAGAACAAAAGATTAAGAGTGTCAAATACTTTTAAACCAGAATTTATCTCTTTCACGTTAAGGGTAATCTTATCAGCTATAGAGGTGCTATAGCTTCTCTTGAAACAATGAAGATGAAAGACCAGTAAAAGTAAAATGGATTTCATTATCTCTAACGGCACTCGAGACTTGGCAGACCTACTGCCTGGATTAGTTCAAAGAGCATAAACTAACTGAGTTACGAAAATTCGTAGACTTTATCTTCGTAGACTTTATTAGTTCAAAGAGCATAATAACAAATTCACAAATGAAAGGATTTAATCATGAGATTATTAAAAAAAAAGTTTGATGCATGAATAGGGTAAAGGCCTATTTTGGTTTCATATGCAAAGAGTCAACTCAAACAAACTAATTGAGTTACGAAAATATAGGTTCATTATGATACTAACAAATTGCAAAATGAATCCATGAGCACTAAGATTGAGATTTACTAGAAAAATATTTGAACTACAAAAAAGGTTGAGATAGAAGCTCCTAATCAGTTTGAGGTCATTATAATAAGATGTTAGGTATGCATCATTGTAGATTTCATTTTAGTAAGTGTAACTGTGGGGGAATAGTGTAGAGTTATGGGCAACCTTCCTAAATACTTATGAATAAAAATTCAGTTGGATGACTATAATGTATCAATCCAATTAAACTTGGTCATACCATGTCATTGTTGTTGCTAGTTTTCTAACAAATAAAAAGGTTTAGGCTCAAGATATAGTTGCCCTTTAACCTGTGTGAAAAAATGAAGAACTCTGGTAAAGGTTCTTATTGCAAGGTTCTTAACACGTGCATCAGTAGAAGAAGATACTCTATAGAGAGTGGACTTGTTGATGCTTCAATCAAAGGATGGATTTCTAGCTCTCTTCATTATAGAAAGGTTTATAATTTTTTACTTCTATTGCATTATTTTCCTTTTTTTGGGTTTCAGATTTTCCAATAAAGATTTTCTCCTATTTGATTTTTACCTAAACTATTTCTGACAATTTTCTCCTTATTTGTTGATCTCCTCGGTTCCTTGCCCAATCATCCTCACACGTCGAGTACACATTTTTCTTCTCTCTTAGATGATATCAAACAAAATGGGGTTGATATTCTCCAATACTCCTTTGGTTTTTTCCTGGATAGGCAATACAATGATAAATTACTTCTTCTAATCAATATTGGTCTGGATGGTATATTAGAAAGGAAATTTCAGTTGTGCCATACATAAAATTTGGATCTTCACACTCAAAGTACGCAGATTGTATGCAATCGACCTAGTGCAGGATATTATATGAAGTATGTGGGAGCATATTCTAAGGTATATACAATTAGCAAAATATTAGACAATATATTGATACTCAATGTATTCTAAAAAAATATTTAACACTTAAGTTACATACTACTAAATAGGCTAGCTTGGTATCTTATCTCAATTTTGTTTAATTCAAAATCATTTCAATGAGCTGTATAAGGTTTTTTAATTGCATGCGTAGATCAAATGTACTGTATGTGGTCATCTGCGAGTTATGTGACCCAAGACAACCTTTTAAAATCATATGCACTAAGCTTTAGTCTTATTTTTGGCGCCCTTCCATTTTTATAAGAATCAATTTTGTTCACATTCTAATATTTAAAATGCATGAGAAATTTATGTTTGGTTGATGTCCAAAGACAACAAAACTATTGACAAAAAATTTAAATTAGATTTATATTAAGGAATAAAAACAATTCAACATGCATATAGATAAATCAACAAGGAAAATGAGACAATTTCACCTTATAAATAAAATGGCTTACCATTTCCTCCCTTAGTCACAAGGTTCCAATTCACAACTCTAGGATCTACTGCACTTAACACGTCAAGGAAAAATATCCCACTGGAAAGACTTCTGTCCTGAAAATTAGAGGAAATGGAATTGATTGGATATGAGATCATTCTTTGAAATTCTTAAACCAAAAAAAGGTTTAACATGTTATCAGAACCAGTAGACACAAAACAAGTAATCAAACTGGAATAAAAGAACAATTAAACAAACATTTTGTTTCACATTAGCTTGTGATTATTGAAGAATACAAATTAAGAGTCATATCTTGCTACATAATTAGAGTGTGAGATACACTAAACTCCTAAAAAAAAGAACAGTTCGGTGCATGAAACTCTAGTCAATGTGGGATCCCGAGGGATGGTCAAACCACATTGAGTCTATAATATGCAATCTCATTATGAAGATTAAGATTGCATCTCCCTAGAAGCATTATGAAGGTTGATCTTCAGAAGATCTTTGACTTGGTTCATTGAGAGTTTCTACGTGAGGCGCTTATTGGTCTTCAATTTTCTATAAAGCTTATATCCTAGATAATGGAGTGTGTGACCACTCCGTCATTCTCTTTGACCATTAATAGGGGATATTTTGGATTCTTCAAAGGGGTCAGAGGTTACGACAAGGAGACCCTCTCTCTCTCCTTATTTGGCATTTGTGTGGAGATCTTTGGGTGACAGAGCAGCGCACGGACATATCAGATTCAAATTTCATCCTCAGTATAGTCACCTCAAATTGGCGCACTTGGGCTACGTTTGGTAGGACGTAATGTAATCACGCTTGTAGTGTAATCAAGTTTGTAATGTAATCAAGATTACATTACTATGTTTGGTTGAAGGAATGCATGTAATCTTTGATTATAAGGATGATTACATTACAGTGTTTGGTGCCATTATTTTCAATAAGGAATATAATTTTTATTATTATAAAATACCAATAATACCCTTCTTCCCCGTACCCCACCGCAAGATAGAAGCTGTCGACCCAGCACAGGCCCTCCAGCGCGCACGCCATCGCCGCCCCGAAGGCGATGCAAGCGACCACACCGCCAGCGCGAGCGCAACCTTGATCCGCACCCGCATCCGCCGCTTCCTCACGTCCACCAGAAACAGCGCGCGGCCGAGTGTGCGGCAGCCGCCGGCGTCGACCGCCGCGAGCAGCGCCTCCTCCTGCCAGTCCAGCGCGTGCGCAAGCAGACCGCTGAGCACGACGTCGATGAAGCCGAAGCCGACGAGGACGAAAGCGCAGGCGAATAGCTTGGAAGCCCGCGTGCCCGGCACGAGGTCGCTGTAGCCGATGGTGCAGAGGCTGACGAAGATGAAGTAGAGGCTATCGACAACGGGGGAGCCAGTGGTGGGACCTTCGAAGCTCTTGTGCCTCACCGCGTAGACAGCGATGCCGACGGAGACGTATAGGACTAGCTACGCTACCGGCGGCCAGCTTCATGAAGGAAAGTGCAGTAGGAGGTCTGGCAATGGGTTGGAGATCGATCGCAGAGGACAACAGAGCACAGGATTTGTAGTTGTGAGATTATAAATAAACAAGATTTATTTTCTTATAATAAATTAAGTGGTTTAAGAAATAAACTTGTTTATTTGGCCATAAAGCGGAAGGGTACATTTGATACGATAAAAATAGAATCCATAATGTAATCAGATTCCACATTATTTCCTTTGTAATCGAGATTACAGATCTTGACTCTTTTTTCAAATGCAATTACATTACATTATATCTCTAAAATGTTACCAAACAAAGGAAATCATCTTATAATGTAATCCTAATTACATTACAAGCCTGATTACCCCTTACCAAACATGCCCTTGGTGTATACAGATGACATATTATTATTCGGTCGAGGGGATGAGGTATCAGTAGAAGCTTTATCTTCTTGCTTACAGGTGTTTGGGACGACCGTGGGACTTCAGGTTAATCGCCGGAAGTCGAATATTTATCTGACTGGAGTAGATGAATCGACACGGTTATGACTTCTTTTTCTTACAGGCTTCTAGGAGGGGACTATGCCCTTTCAATATTTGGGAATACCGCTTGCTGCTAAGCGTCTACGGATTTCGAACTACAGTCTACTCTTTGATTCCTTAGTACGACGGATTAACTACTAACCGAAGAAGACACTTTCATATGCGGGAGAGGCGCAACTCATCAATTCGGTGCTTCAGGGAGTGAAGTATTTCTAGCTCTCCATATGACCTATTCCCCTTGGAATTATTGACCGCATTTATAACATCTGCAGGTCTTTTATGCAGACATCCAAAATACCCCCTGGTGTCTTAGGCATATATGTGCATGCCCAAAGAAGGAGGACTGGGATTCCGCGACTTGAAAGCTTAGAACCTTGCCTTATTGGCCAAGGTACTTTGGCGGATACAGACGAAGGAGGATGCTCTTTGGATCAAGTGGGTGCATTGTATCTACTTGAGACGGGCGGATATATGGACTTGGGAGACTGTGCACTAGGATGTCCCGCTGATCAAGCAATTGTTGTAGATCCGTGACCTCATCCTAACGGCTACTAAGTCGTCGACGGGTGCTATGTAGAAGTTGGTGTATTGGTTTGAGCAAGATGGAGGTGTAACTAGGGCTTATGACTTTTTTAAACATCCCAATCGTAAGAAGTCCTGGGTGTGGACAGTGTGGAATCCCTACATCCAGCCTAGCTATGCAGTTACACTTTGGATGCTGGCTCAGAAGCGACTTCCCATAGGAGACTGACTGAACTATTTGGAGGATCAATGTTGTGCCTTGTGTAGGCGAGAGATGGAGACACATAAGCACTTGTTCTTTGGGTGCCCTCTTGTAGCGGTCTTATAGTGGAGGATCTAAGAGTGATTACAGAAAAAGATGTCGACCTACCGACGGATGCTGCAACTCTTCAGGCTTTTCTTCAGAGGAGGTCGTCTCTTGACTAAAGTCAGACACCTTGCGATGTTAGTTTTGATACACTTTGTATGGAGAGCTAGAAACAATTGTATCTTTGATGAGGGACAGTTGGAGAGTGAGAAGATTTTTAGAAACGTACAAATCCATATTTACCAATCATTGAAAATGTTTTCTGATCTGACATTACATCAGACATGAAACGCTACTGATTATAGGATATTGTACTCTGGATCTATTTTGATATATTCATTTTACTTATCCAAATATATATATATATATATATATATATATATATATATATATATATAAAATATGCAATCTTATTCTGCATTGTAAGAGACTGTTTCCGTAACTTGAACTCGTAATCATAAAGTCATACAACAACAACTTTATCGTTGCACCAAGGCTCCCCTTCATCAAAGGGCTAAAAACAAACTAAAGGTTCACTAAATAAGATTGGTCAGTCATAGTTGACAAACATCTATAAAGATTAAAGATTCGCCTAAACATACTGCAAAAGTATAAAACCATAATTTAAGTTACAATAGCTTTAGGTAGCTACAATTATATGGTGAGTTTCTTAAAACCCCCAAGTAAAAGAGAGATTTAGTTCACAGCAAAAAAGAATTCCTAGCAAACCGCAACCAAAAAAAATTTAACTATACCAGTAAAGTGTAATATTTCTTCTTCTTCCAATGACATTTTTAATGGTATGTCTTCGGAGTATTATACTCGAGAAAAACGGAAAATATTTACCTTAAAGCTGTCCATCCGTGAGTATCTTCCTGAACTCTTTACTTTATTATTAGCCCAGTTCAGGATATCAACATCTTTTATCTCCTTTTCACTAGTGTGGAATCTCAGGTTCCTCAAAAGTTGGAGAATGTTGTACCTCATGAGTTGCCATAGAAAAGCTGGAACAGATATATTTGGATATTCAGTAGTGAATCAATAATAATGATTTTGCAAAACTGGTAATAAACTACTAAAAGAAAGAATTCCAATCTTTATTGTTTCCAGATTAAACTCTACATCAAACAATCAGTTGATTTAGGTAGTTGAGTGTTACTCATAAGGGTAATCAAGCTGGCTGCCACTCTTTGTGATCAATGTAATGGCATTTACCCAATATTAGTTTTTTGTTCCCTTGCACTATGTCATGTCCAGCAACATTCACCAGAGAAAATTTCAGTTGTCTCCCAATTTTGATAACTTGATTACAATTCTCTACTTTCTTGAATGGCATTTTTATTGGAGGTTTGTTCGCGGATTTCCAACAAACTATTCCTGGTGCTACCTTATCAATGGCCTCAAGGAGGACCCATCTGCATGTTAAATTTAGCAATATGTTATTAAAAATGCTTGCTGCATATCTCCTAATAAACAAACAAGTAGTAGTCAGACTACACAAGAGTTAGATATTCTTTACCCAGTTCGGAGATCTTCAAACACATTGTTTATATATGAAATTCCGAGACTATTAATCCATAACCTAAATACTCTCTCCTCCCTTGAAACTTGTGGGCCATCAGCATTTGCTTCAAGAAAGGTGATCTGTTTCATCTGGGACGACAACCCATTCCTGCAGATTAAAAATACTTAGATATAGCTTTCTGGGAGACAGATAGTTATTTGTATATGTGGAGGTCTCACTCGTCAAAGGCCTATTAAATACTGAATTGTCATTAATAATACAGCATTTATTCATGCATCAGAAATACACAGGACAAAGAATTACAAAATAAACATGTGGCCTGAAAATAACCGATGGTTGGAGACATTAAGATTTCTGAAAGCATTAACACTAATAATGATTGAAATTGTTGGATTGTATAGAACAAAATTAGCAAAATGCTTCAAATCAAGTTGATTTGGATCCACAAAGACAAATGTTTCTGATTGTTTTAGTATCAACTCTGAGTCATATAATATTTAAAAAGATATATTTATTGCCACGTATTGTGTTTGGATGTGCATAATGTTTAAAAATGACATTATCACCATCTGTCGATGAATTAACAATTTAACACCCAAGTCATCTTCTATGGAAGATCAACCCTCACGCTGATTAGATTTCACCCTAGGCAGGATCTTTTGCTAGGTTTGGTGAATCAACCACATGGCTCAGTCTCACAGGCATGGACCACAACACCAATCAACCTATTTTCTTTTTTTTTCTGCAGTTTTTCCTGCATGACAACTTATAGGGCATTGTGAAGATTGATTTTCACCTCAGAAAGTGTGCTTGAGTTGTGACAACATCTTGTGGTGCATGCAAAGAATATGATAGAGCCTAGAACATATAGAAAGAAGAGTCTATACTACATTAAAGCTTTTGACATAGGGCACTAGAGACGAAGATTTTGCTTCCTTTTTTTGTAGTGTTTAGTATTCAATGTGGGCAGTGGCTTGTCCAAATTTTTGTATACATTGCTCTATATCATATAGACTTAAATTCCATCAATAGGGAAGGTTTTGGCTGAACCACAAATATGAAAGAATTTGTATATCCTAAAACGTATAAGTTCTATAAACCGAATAAGAACTTGAATAATTGAAAATACAAATAAAATAAGGATCTAGTTTCAACGAAACATGGTTTAACATATAAAATATGTAAATAACAATAAGGAACCTGATTGAAAGTCATTGTCCTTGTCCTGTAGACGTCAACTGCTCGATCCCTGTGGAAGACGATAAAACGGAAGCAAAAGGATGGTCTTCCAAGGGAATTAAGTGACGGCGTCATAAGACCTTCGTCAATGGGGAACGAAGGCAAGATGTCAATTAAAACCCTAAACCTCAGGGACCAAATCCTATATATAGAAATCTGATCCGTTATCAACCCATAAATAATAACAGATCGAGCTAACGGGTTTCACATATTTAATCCACATCCAATAATCTGAAACCCGATAAACCTTAGTTAGATCACTTAAATGGATTCGATTCGTATCCGCATATACAAATTACAATTAAGTACACCTTAAGAGATTAAATCCAACAAAATATTGATTTACTTTTTTCTTGTGTTTGTGTTTCTCATCTTGTTTTGTTGGAGGAAGCTATTCTCAAACACATACAAGGTGTTTGGTGTATTACTTCTGTAATTGAAGAAAAAGATTTTATAACACGGCTTCATGATGGAGGTAATTCTGTATTCTAACCACAATGTTTGCTCTAACCATAAAGCTTGTTGAGATTCTTCCTATCTATGGTCTTTCGCTATTGTGGACATCAACAGGCAGTGGAGTCCTATCAATCCAAAGTGAAGTCTCAAGATCAATGTTTAAAATCACAAGCTGAGCTAAGTTTCGACCTCTGACCCGAGCAATACAATTTCAATATCATATTGTGTTGTGTCAATATGATTTCAATACTAATTTAATTAAATTGTTAATAATAAAATAATTAATTTTACTTAATATAAGTTATAATTTTTTATTAATTTTTATTAGAATTAATTATTTGCTTAACAATTAATTAGATTGTTAATACATGTTTAGCTTTTTGTTTATTAATTTGAGAACCTTAACTTTTAGAATTAAAAAAGTTTGTATTAGTCAATAGAAGCAGTATACTAAACCCTTCCTCTTCGTTAGTCTAGCAAGGAGCAGTATACTTACCTTATTTTAGTCTATTAAGTATCAAAACCATCCCTCTAAATCCATAATACAATGTTGGATGGAAAAACTTCCTTCAACATGTCAAGCAAATGCTCCAAAGTGTCAAAGAGGGCAATCTCAAAATATTGATGGACCACCATTGAGTTCAAGATCACAAAAATGATTCAAAGTTTCAAACCATAATTGAACCTATGACTATTTTAATATGGATCAACCCATATACAAACCAAATTCAACCATAGTTGATTCTATGACTATATACATGTTTTATGTTTAAATCATACAATGAACTAAAATAAGGTGAAGTAGATTCAACTCAACTTAATTAAATGATATAGAGAGGGCTCAAGCCCAATATTATGTGAATCAACCCCATACCCCAATATGACCAAACTCAAACTCAATTGGGTTAACTAAATCAAGTCAAATCACATATTAAACTTAAGCATAAATCAGATTTAATTGGACTCAACTCCAATGAACCAAATTAATTTTCCATTAAATCAAAATAAAATGTGCCAACATTTCTAAAAAAGCTCAAACAAATGTCTAAATTTCTAAAAAACACAACAATTTTTAAACTTCTTTAAGAAAACTTAAAAATCTTGAGAATCATCCAAAAAAAGACCTCCTTTGTTAGGTTAAAATCCAATTTCTACAAAACCAAATGCGAAGTTTCTTCCTAACAAGAGGTGCTATCTTCTTCTTCCAAAATTGAATTCTTACCAAGCAAGGTGAGACCATGTGAACTGAGACAGGACTAGGTTTCTTCCTCCTTATCTAAGTAAGTCTCCATTAGGTCGAATACTTGATTTTTACAAAATCAACTTTATATCTTCTTCCTGAAAGGCAGTAAGGCAGTGTTATTTAGTCATGTGAAACACCAATGGTTTTTATCCTCCTTTGCTTCAAGAAAGTAACCTCCTTGGTTAGGTCAAAACCCTTTTCCTACAAAGCCAATTGTGAAGTTTTTTCTTGTTAGGCAGTGTTATTCAATCCAAGTGAGACACCACTGATTTTATCCTCAAACTCCAGGAAAACAACCTCTCTTTCCTCTTCACCCTATTTCTACAAACCAATGGTGAAGTTTTTTGTTGATAGGCGGTGTTATTCAATCCAAGTGAGATACCAATGTTTTTATCATACTTAAACTCCAGAAAAGCAGCCTCTTTTTCTTTGTATGCTTCTTCTTAACCTCCTCCATTAGGTTCAGACCCTATTTCTACAGAATCAACCATGAAGCTTCCTCACAGGCGATGTTTAATCCAAGTGACACGCCAATGGTTTTTATCCTCAAACTCCAAGAAAGCAACTTCTCCTGTGGAGCTTGTTCCTAACCTACTGAATTAGGTCAAAACCCCTATTTCTACAAAACCAATTGCAGAGCTTCTCCGTAATAGGTCCGAGTGAGACACCAGGCCCGGCTCAAGGCATAGGCCATTAAGGCCTATGCCTAGGGCCCCAATTTTATTGGGGCCCATTAATATTAAAAAAAATTATTTTAATGAAATTTTATTGGGGTTCCAGCATTATAAAAAAAAAATTATTAAGGTGTTGAACTTTATAAAAAAAATTAAATTTTTAATTTTTTTTACTAATGCATGTATAGGTTATAGAATATTATTAACTATATATACATGTTGGTGCGCTTCCCGATTTATCCTAGTGGTCCATGAGAAATTTCTGTAGGACTGGACCAGTCATCCAGGGATTGAGTCAATGCGACTAACTAGGATTTATCATTTTTTTTAACAGAAATAAATTTTTTAAAATTAAAATTAATAAAATCTTATTTACGTTCAACAATATTTCAAAAAAGATTAAATAATCTAGTAATTTTATCAATTGAAAAAATTTATTAACAAAATTTAAATATAAAAATTTAATTAAAAATTTTGTAGAAAATTAAATTTTATATAAAAATTTATTTTTAAATTAATAGTTAGAAAACTAAATTTTATATAAAAATATATTTTATATAAAATGATGAAAAGGGTGAGAGAAAATTTTATATTTAAAAAAATTGTATTAAAGGTCTAAAAAAAATTTTAGCCTAGGGCCCCATGAAACCTTGAGACGGCCCTGTGAGACACTAATGGTTTTTGTCCTCGAACTGTACTAAAGCAACTTCTTCTTCCTTCAATCAATTTCTAGTATTACTTAGTCCAAGGACTGATGCTTTATTTTTATTCTTATTCTTCAATTAGTTTCTATATTATTATTTAGTCCAAGGACCAATAATTGTTCAGAATAATGCTTTAAACCTTAGTAAAACAACTAATTTCATCTTGAAACACTTCAATATTTGTCAAAGTATGCCAAGTCTCAGGACAACACAATATTGAAATCATATTATTTCATCGAAAGTCCAACACTTTGACATGGAACAATACTTTACCCATGACTAGATTTGTCCAATGGTCATGTCCAAATCAGACCTCGACCGGAACCATAACCAGGTCAATGAACTAATTACCCGTTGACCAGTTCAACATGTGGGAATCATAACCGGCATGTTGATCCAATTATAGTTCAGGCTCAAAATGAACTGTTGAACATAGCCACGATATTTTTTGAACCATCGAACCAGTAGTTCCAAACCGTTTAACCATCATTTTCAAACCATGAAACCATCAGTTCCAAACCATAGAACCTACGATTCTAAACCATGGTCGGGAGTACCCATAACTATATGGGTACCTATTGGTGGCCCGCCATTTCTCTTACCCCTAAAAAGATAAAATTACAATGAAATAAAAGGTAAAAGGGTTGTACCTAGGGGATTAATCTTGATTTCTCATTAATGTAAGGTACAAGCATGTAAAAGATGACAAAAAGATATTAAGGAAAAGTTTGGGTAAATTCTCTAAATTAGAAATATATATATATTTCAGAAACTCCAAATATCTAGTAGAATATAATAGACAAATTACCTTACCTTTTCTGGAAAATATGGGCAACAAAGGCAAGATTGAGATTTGGCGAACCATCGACAATATCTTTTGGGGTGAGATACCTTTTGCAACCAATCCTATCTGCATGTTCAAGCACTAATTTTGCTCTGTCAAGAAGATCTTTCACAGTACTAGGGTATGGCTTCTTACTATGCTCGGGAGCCAAAACATTTAGTAAACATGCATAAGCCTCACTGTCCTGCAACAGAAAAGATCATAATAATAACACTAGTAATCTTTAACATTTCAGTTGATGAAAAGTGGTAATGATTACCTGTTTGACAAATGATACCAATAAGAAAAAGAGAATTAAATATTTTAAATTTTCAATCACCAACTATATCCACAGCATGTTACTAGTTATAAAGTAAAGAAATTTAGCAGAAATCAAAAGAGAGCCCCTCTTTCAAAAATTATCAAAATTGGACTACACCTTCCATAATTTCATACCCAAAATACTCATCTATGCTCTACCTTATTAACCAAAACTACATCACTTTGGAGCAGTTTTGACCCAAACTTGGAAAAACTTTGACAGGTCAAAACTTTGACCAAAGTTGCTCCACATTAGAGATGCACTATCCTAAGAGCGCGAGCAGAGAGCAGTTTGGATCAAAGCTTCACCATCTTGGTGCAGCTTTGACCAAAGTTGCACCACCTTGGAGCTTTAGTCAAAGCTATTTCAAAGTGGTGCAATTTTGGTCCAAAGTTGCTCAAAGGTGGAGCATGAAGGGCTGTTTTGAGTATAAATTACGGGAATTATGGATGGGCATTGTTTTGATAAATTTTGAAAGAGTAGTGCCCTTTGGATAATATAAATAAAAAGGGTGCCTTTTGATTTTTTTGCCAAGAAATTTTTGAAAAAAAAGATCAATAATTGATGTTGTGGCTCCTAATGATCAAGGGGAGACTAAAATAATTTCTTTCTTTGCACTATCTAAAAGATTGATGCTAGGACATTTTAGGAAATGAAGAAAGAATTAATTGAGACCATTTTCCCTATGATTATGTTTTAAAGGCTCTATTAAGACAAAAAAAGGGAAAGGAAAATGAATGGGAGAGAATGGCACATGGAAACAAAGGGATACAGGAAGAAGAATTATACATGTTGAACTTGAATGAACCTTCAAACTGTCATTATACCTTCACATCTGAGGAAAAATTCGTTATCAATCTCCTGAAGCCACCTTTCTTGAGCTGAAAATTCATCCACCGTAATAAGATCTTCTCCGGTGGCAAACTCATTAGCTCTTCAACATCCTGTAACATCCAAATGAAACAAAGATAATTTACATAGAAAATTTTCAACCCTCAAAAGTTCTCAAATATATGATGGCTAGAAAGAGAAAAAAAATATCAAAAACCTTTCCGTCATCGACCAACTCTACAAGCTCAGGAGTTTTCTTCAGGTTAACATCAGCTAGAAGTTGAATCTGACAGTGATATCATCAGAAACATAGGTCAGCATCCATTCTTTAAAATAATTTCTGGGAAGAAATTAAAATTCATAACAGTATTTTCTGCTCCAATAACATATTGAAACTATTCTCAATAATAGGGCATACCTTGATGATCTGAGATATTAATCCAAGCACAAGGTGAGGCTGAAAACATAATGAACGACAAGAAAATTAATAGCTGAAGCATATCAAAGCAACAAAAATAGCAGAATCCTTGCGAAAAATTCATGTCTTTGTCAGAAAAGTTATTCTGATTTTTTCTCTTTCTTGTCATTATGTCCATTTATTTGTGAATTTTAATCTTTTCTAAACAGAATAGTCAATAAAAGGAAAAGGAGCATCCTAAGCTTTATAGCAATCTTGTTTGCAGGATCTACCATGTACAATTACAGAATCCAGTTCAGTTACACATTTTGAATTTGAAAAACTACGACAGAGTGTTATTGGCAAGATAATCACATATGATCAAATTACAGATTAGTAGTGAACTCAGATATTGTTATCCAATTACAAATTGCATACCCATGAAATTTTGCAAAAAAACTTAAAAGAAGGGAATAAGAGATGAGAAATATTTTTGAGAATCGATTTGGTTTCACAAGAGAGAGAGCAACTAATTTGTTTGATAAGATAACTAGCAGAAGATATAGAAAATAATAATAATTTGCATACAACTTTTACTTAGAAAAAGTTTACTATAAAGTCCTTAAATAGCTATTCATAAGTACCCAAGTATTATTGTGGGTTTTGGAAAAAAATTATTTGTGGGTTTCTTATTGTGGGTTTTGGAAAAAATTTATATCTAGTAATCATATTGATATGATAAAAGATATGTATTAGCGCTAGAGCTACCGAGGATGAGAAATGATTTTCCAATAATCATAAGGTTACATCAGAAATCATCTCCATCTCAAAATCAATATATGTTAATGCTATGTGAACTAGCAAATAATGTCCAATATAAATTTCGGCATATGTTATTTATCAGTGATATATTGCTATTTGAATAAGGTATAAACAATTTAAATTTGAAGCCTGAATTGTAGCAAAAAAAAATTTGAAACTAAAAGAAGTATAATAAAAACTAAATATAATTGAATGCAGTTTGGGCCATAATAAAAAGTATCAAGGAAATAGTTTAGATGGATGGACATTAGCTCTTATAAGTGGTAGCTATCTTGGATCTAAACAAGAATCATATATTTATAGTATATATTAATAGGAAAAACGAATGAATGGTTGAAATGAAAACGATCTTCTAAAATATTTATAATCTTCGTGTATCCTTAGGCTACAAGGAAAATTTTATGAACCAATAAGATCTATCATACTTTATAGATTAGAATGTTGGGCATTAGAAAGCAACGCATAAAAATATTAAGGTAGAAGAGATGAGAATGCTAATATAGATGGTGGCATTAGTAGAAAGGATAACATAAAAAATATTAATATTCAAGAGCAACTAAGTGTATAGCTCTAATAGATGATAAGATAAGAGAAATAAATTGGGAATGTCCAAAGGAAGCTAATAAATTTCATAAGAATAAATTTAATTGACTCATGTATGAAGTAGAGCGTCAGCAAAAAAATATTGGTTAATAAAATAAAAAATGATTTGATTAATTTGAATGATACTAGTGATATAGTCCAGTGTAGAGCTCAATAGATGAATAATATATGCAGTTGACTTTGATAAACACAAATCATTAATGATGAGAAATTAGCCATAAAGAGAAGTAAAAGTCGCATACAAAGTATGCCAAGGCACGATATAGTTAATGTGTAGGTGCTTTCAAGACATAGAGCACATATACAAGTTGTGTCAAATTTATGAGAAAATGCATAGGGATCACAAAGAGGTATTGATTTTTTTTTTTTTGATAGAAAGAAGATAATAAGAATACGGTTAATTGAAACCTTCAAAATCAACCATGATATTTTTGAATCAGATGAATAACAATTAATATACAAATAGCCAAGACTAGAAGAATAAGGACAGTCTGGTGCACAAAGCTCTCTCTAATGCAAGATTGCGGGGAAGATCCAGGAATTAGAGGTGGGTTGAGTGTGGAAGGGGTGGGCTTTAGTGGGCTAAGTAAAAAAAAAAAAACTTACATAGGTAATAAAAAAAATTGGACTAGGCTACAGCCTAGGACAATGTTGCTTAAGATTCGTCTCTATCGAGGAAGGATCGGAGTATGATCGGACCACATTAGATCTATTGTATCAATTTTATCCTGCATTGCAAGAGGTTGTTTCCGACTTTCCGCGACTCAAACTTGTGACTATAAGGTTATACGGCAACAATTTTACCGTTGTGTCAAGGCTCCCATTCAACCAAGACTAGAAGAATACCAAAAGCAAATTCATGACAGTTGTAAGCTCTTTTACTTTACTAGGAAAAACCCAAAGATCTGCAGGACATTAGAAGTCGAATGTTTTAAGATATCGACAAATAAAAAATACTCACCCTCCCTTCAGCTAGATCCTGTGTTCCAATATTAACCACGGTGCAACCTATGGCTTTGGCGGAGTTAAGGAACAACATAAGGTTTTCATTCTTCTCCCACAGATTCAACACTCTTTTTGTGTTGATCACCCGCTCATCAATGGTCCCAGGAACAGCCACATTGATAAGTTTACTGCACATGCCAAACAATTGATTTACTAACAAACAATGTCTAAGAACAATCAACGGAAATACAACAATAACTCGGTAATGGATCACCATAGGAGGACGCCATCCTTGGCGATCTCGAATAGATCATTGGTCATCGGATCAATAGGCAGGTACTTCTTGAGGAAAGGATCGTCTCCGAGGTAGTTATTGATATGGGAGACGTAGGAGGCCTTCTCGGACTCACTGATGGTGTGGAGGAGGGTGGTGGTTGCGGCCTTCAGGAAGGCCGAGGACGAGTTTTTAGCACCAACCTTCCCTTGCATCTCCAAGTACACCTTCAAGAAGAGACAGATCCAATCTTAGAGCCAACTAAAGCTACTATAACACACATTCGTGACAGGTAAGAAGAGCAGAAACAGACAAAGCAGCAGAACAGACCCGAAGGAAGAGCTCGAAATCGACATGACGATCGAGGTCGGGGTAGGACTCTCTCAGGAAGACAGCCCTCTCATCCTCGGTGATTCCGCCACCACCGATCTTAAGCTTGGACATCGCGGACGAGAGATCGCGAAGAGTGAGGGACCCGGGACTGCCTGCGCCAATACCATCGTTCCTCACGGAAAGGAACTAATATTTGGAGTAAACACGAAGTCTTTCATCAACAAAATTAAACGTTTAGAAACAAAATGAAGGAGGAAGCATCGTGGTGTCGGTGGTGGTACCTGGTTTTTGAGAGATCGGAGCTCGACTTGGGTAAACTGGTTGTGGAGCCAGGGATCAGAGACGACCACACCCTCAAAGCCGGCCATTGAGAGGGAACTTCCTGCTGTGGTTTCCCTCAGAATGAATCGGGTGTGGCGGTGGCGTGGTGACGATGGGAGGATGGTGGAAGGCTAAATGGAGTGCGAGGTGGGTGCAGGTGAGATTGAGATGGGGGATGGAGAGAGAAAGTGGGGCACGGGGCGCTCGGCAGCTCAGAGCTCCGTGTAGAGAGAGTGAAAGAGCAGCAGAGTTTTGTAACGGAAAAGGGAGGAGTAATTCAAATAAGAATTCGCCTCGCTCTTTTTCGTATTCTCAACAAAACGCATTAATGGACGGGTTTAATTTTCTGTACTATTGGGATTTGTAGTGAAGATTCGACGGTAGATGTAGGTGCCCCGATCAAATCGGACGTCTCCTTTTTGAGTAACGCCCACACATTAATTTAATAAAAATATTAATAAATTAATTTTAAAATGACCACTATGAATACAATAACTAAAAAAAGATATCTATGGTAGATATAATTCGGCAAAAATCAAAAAGATGTCACGTGTCTCTTATTTTAAAAAATGCTCTATTTTAAAAAACAATATCATAAAGAATACCTCATTATATTTTTTAAATAAAAAATATTATTACTTTAATACTATTACTTTGGTAGCTATATAACGAGTAAGAGTTCAATTATAATTATTATACCTTGTTAAAGTGAATTATTTTGATTAAAAAAACTATATATTGAACTATTTTTTATTAACTTGTTGAAAAAAATTAGATTTAATTAAAATTACTTTAACACTTATAAAAGTTATGATCATAATTTGTAGTAGTTATGATCATAATAAAATCATTTTAGCTTTATTAAAATTATAACAGATAAAGCACCATCATATTAAAATATTTTTTATCAATTTATTTAAAAATACTTTTAATATTATTTGTAGTAGTTATGTCTGTAGTTCTACAAGTTTACAAGGATAACTTATAGCAATTTAATATAGTTGTTACAATTCTAATAATTATAATTATAACTACTAAATAAGTATTAAAGTGATTTTGATTAATTAAAAAAATTGAAAGTTAAATAATTTTAATTAAATTGATAAGAGTATTTTAATATAACAGTTAATAATTATATAATACTTAATAAAGATATTTGAACATATTTTTGACAATAACAAAAAATAAAAATTATGTTTTGATTTTTAACCAATAATAATAAAAACTTGGATGTAGAAAAGGAGGGACGAAATCCCGAAGATTCGAAAAGTAGGATTGTCATGTGGGTCTCATTTTGATTGGTGCTGATACATGTAATAATAGAAGCAGGAGGAAGGACCGGGAGTGGGTCCGGTTAACTTTCAGAGACATGAATGAATCAAGTACTCGTTACTTTACATTGCTTTCCTACTCGTGACAGCGACGCCTATTAAATTACTCGTTCCCCTAACCACTGATTTGAATCTAATCTCGCCCGCGCTCGCCCCTTAAATTTGTTCTCATAATTTTAATTAGCATCCGGTTGTTCATTATTTCAAACATAAAGAATTTTCTTTAAATTATGTTTCAATCTTAATTGGACTTGGTAGGGTGTGGTTGATATGCTGTTTTCTACTTTTTCGAGGAATCGTGTGACATCAGTTCTCATCTGATGCTGTTGATATATATATATATATATATAGACCAGACAATCCACTTAGCTTTAATAATGCTCTGATTTGTCTATTTTTATTGAATTACGATCCATCTCGTGATTTATGTTTCGGATAATAATCAAATTATATTAAAGGATTGATGAATTAATCTTTTGGATGATTTGATGATTGATTGATATATATATATATATACAGAGTGATGAGTTAGCTATTGACCATTGAGCTCAAGAGGGAAAAAGAGAAATGGACGATCATCGACTCCTGAATAGTTCATTGTAGAAGAGGGAAGTGATAGAAACACCTGTATGGTAAGGTAAGAAGACTATTTTAAAATATATTAAAATTAAGTAGAAAAAATTTGAAAGAATATTTGAGTCATTAAAAAAAAGGACAGAAGGAAAATAGTTTGACGCTACAATTGTAACAAGGAAGAACATGTAAAAGATACATGTTCAAAACCAAGAAAAAAGGAGGCACCTAAACTAAAAAATCAAAGAACAAACAATCTAAAATAACCTTAAAGGTCATTTGGGATGTAGAGCTCATCAGAGGATATTGAACAAAATGACATAAAACTACTAGCACTTGCAACAATCTACAATGAAGTAAGCAGATCATTCATGGTGATAAGTCATAGAATCTCCACCTCGTTTGATGCAGAGAAAGAGAAATCAGATAGGAAGGTCAGAGGTGACACAATAAATGAGGTAAATTCCTCTTTGTATGAGTCTAAATTAATTGATTTAGTTAATTCATTAAATAAATCATTTGATAAAATTGGAAAGAAAAATAAAATATTGGAAAATGAAAATGTCATGATAGAATAAAAGATTAATTTCATTGTACCTTGTGGTAAATTACATAACATTTTAGGATTCAAGAATTAGAAAATGAATAACTAAACAAAAAAAATGATTCGTTGAAATTAGCTTTAGAGAAATTTTCACAACCCCTAAACATACTAATTTGCAGGTAAAGGATTAATTTTAGCAAAAATGGCCTAGGGCATAAGGGATACAAAAAGGAAAAGTCTTATTTTATTTTGTTAGCTAAAATATAAGGTAATATTAAAACATAGCTAAAACATGGATACCTAGATAGTATTTGGTTAACCCAGTTGAATCCAATATGTTTTCGGCACCAAAATTGTTACTAATTTGTTACTTAGTCATTAACAGAAGCTTTTAGGTCAACCATATTGAAATACTTAAAAATTTAGATAGGATTGATATGACATAAGTGTCTAATGTGTTTGAAATTTGAAAACTTATTTCAAAACTTTGAGATTTATATATACACTGTTGCAAATCATGAATCGTGAGGCATCAGATGTCTACTCAAACGGGCCGGGAAAATCTTTGTTGTCCATAATCCTCAATTATTAACTTTTCGACTACACGTAAAAGCAGTATGACACAGAAGAAATGAATGATTCATAAACTCGGCGTGAATAAAAATTTAATTAAATCAAATTAATCGAAAATTTTAATTTGATTATTTCAAAAAAAATAAAATTTAAACCGAATCCTATTCATCACAGCGAGCTATACCGTTACAATTGCATGTCGACCGATACAACGTTCTGACTGTTATAACCACCGAGCTTTTCTTCCTATACCGGCATCGTATGAGAGAGAGAGCAGCGACAAAATAATTTTTTGTAGGAGGAAGAAGGGAAAGAAGTGGAAAGAAAGCCAATAAAATTACCATAAACTTAACCCACTCATATTCGTTGTCTTCTCCTCCCGTGCGATCGAACCCCTCCTCCGCTCGGCCCTCCCTTCGCCGTACCTCTCCGCTCGCTGCCGGATCCTCTCCTCCCTCCTCCTCTTTGCCCTCCGATCTCTCGCCGCCCAGTCGCTTGCAGCTCGCACCCGAATCTTGGTGCCCGATCCCTCGTTGCTCGCACAAGAATTTGGCCGCAGACCCAAAATCTATATATCCCATCTGTTAGTCTTTTCGGTCGTCTCGTTTCTCCCGTCCCCGCCCCCGTCCTATCGGAGCGATCCAAGAGGGAAGCTCGAGGGAGGAGCGCAAGAGCTCGGATCTCCCAGGATTCCGGAGCGGCCTGTCTGCTGCTGATCCGACTAGGTCCGGTTTACTTTGTCCGTCGCTCTTCTTGGAGGAATTTAGACATCGTCTTTTCTCATTAGAACCATTATTTCTTTATCAAGTTGTTCCTCAGCAGGTTCTTTCGATACCGACGCATTAGTTTGTCGCAATTGGCGATCAAACACTTTCAACTCCACAGTTACATGCATTTGCTAAGTCTAGGGTTTTTGTGACAATTTTAATTCGTTTCGACTACGTTGGCCACCGTCTAGTCCTGGGTAGTTTATTGCTCCAGGGAATATAGGGTTCTCGATTGTTCTCCTACATGGGGGAAGTGAAACTATCTCAATTAGCCGTTGTGGTATACACGACCATAAACTGATAACTTTGTCTTCTTGAATTCTTATTCAAAGCTTTTCTTGTGATCCATGTTTATTCAATTTTGCAGGAAAAAACTTATTGGTTGCAGGCGGATGCAAACAACAGGATATCCGACAAGTGAAGAAAACATTAATGCTTTGTCCTCTTAACATATTTGGACGTTTAAATGTGTAATAGATTAAGAAACGAGGAATGAATATTGTGAAGGGCGTTGCTGACCTCATTCGGAGGTCTTCTGGCAACCCAACTTCTGAAGGTGGATCCACAGTTCATGGTGACAAGTATGGTGCTCCTTATCCAAGGATTTGTTTTGGGTAAGTTTATCAATTTTATATAAGGTGTTTATGACATTATCCTTGTCTTTCTTACTCTCATGCGATTTTAAGGTCCATAGTTTTCAATAGCGGCTTATGTGGCTGTGGCTGCCTAGGGTTTACTGTGTGGGGTCACTTTTCCTAGTGGCAAGGTCGTCTCTTATAGGCAACTCTTTTAAAAAGCGCTCTAGGCAATGGTTCTATGAAGTTACCTTTTTGATCAGTGGCTAAGCTGCCCTTGCTAAGTGATCCTTTTGGCTCAAGTGGTTCATGTGGGTCTAAGAATATTTTTTTAAAATGTTTCTCCTTTTGATATTAACTATCTTATTTCTGTTTTGATATTATAGTTTACATTAATTATAATGTAACTATGGGCTTTCTTACAATTTCTAGTTATGACTTGGAATTATTGAATTATATATTGTATTATAATTTTTGTTTTCTTGGTTGCTATGTCAAATATAAAATGTATTGTTCTTATGTGGCTAGTGCTTATTTGATTATTTATCATTATAAACTTGTTTTGTTTTGATTGATTAAGTATACAATTGTTATATATACATTAATGTTAGCTATTTTTAATTTAATTTAATTTTATATTTTAATATTATTTTATACCGACTACCTATGACCCTGCCTAGACACTAGGCAGTAGGCTGATTGCCTATCGTATGGAAGCCCTTTTAATAGCTTCAACTAGGTGACAAAGAAAGAGCAATACAACTTCATTGAGTTATACAAAGATATATCTTAATCTTGTTGTCGCATCCACATTTGATAAGCATGCTAAAATAAAGTTGAACACCTCTAGGCCCAAGGAAGTTCAAATCCTTCAAATTGGATACAACATGATGATACATCAATTTTACTGTTGGAACTGAAACATATATAACATGGCAACAGTTTTCTGACCTGTAATCGTGTATTTGGCTAACTATACATTGTATTTCAATGGAATCAAAATTGGACACTGCTAACATATATATGTAAATGGGAAAAATATAGTATTGATATTTGGAAGTAGTATACCACTGGAAGTATGGAGTGATGTTACTTAGGGAATCTGATTCTACATTTTTCTTCATTGTTTCCTCTCACATTATTCCAAATTCTTCATGAAGAACACTGAAAGAAAACTTGCAACAATTAGTTTGCTAAACTTTTCAGTTTAACTGTCGAAGCTCATTTGTTGTGTAATTATCACTTGTTTTATTTGGTTTGACTTCTAAATTGTAATGTTGCCAACCTTCTTTGTTTTGGCAATGGTGTAGTATGCAATATTACATAGGTCCTAGGTAATGTGAGTGATGACTGACGTGCAAAAGAAGTTGCATACTAGCCTTTACATTAAAAATTAATTATAAAATATATTGGCTGATGCTTATTGTCTATTGGCAAAAATTCCATGTTTGATCTGTCAACCTACCTAAAAGTTGTTTTGGGTTTAGAATTTAGATAGTTCTGTACTTCTCTTAGGCTGATTTGCCAATCTCTTTTATAGGATGGAGTTGTTGGCTATTATATATTGTCACACTATTTTGTGGGGAAGACAGTCATTACACATGCCATTTCTGGATTATTGTTTGTTCTTCAGGGTTGAATCACTAATGCTTGGGTTCAATATTTCTAAGAACAAGTCCAAGGCTGTTTTCATTCCATTATATATTTTCCTCGATCATCATATTTTTCTTGTTTTCAACCTTTTTGCTTAATAAAAGGTAAGCCATTGATGTGAGCATTCATTTCTAAAATTTGACTTATGGCAGTTTTGAAAATCATTGTTATGGTTTTAATTGCAACCTTTTATTTTCTAGAAGTGTCATGGTCTCATTGGTTTAGCTTTAATTTTTGAGGCCACAAATTATTCAGCTACCGATGGTAGTTGATTATTTCACGGATTCATGAAGCCTAGTTGCTACCATATGACACATTATCTAAGGTTTAGTGCTAAATTAGTTCCTTTTACTCAGTATAGATTTCCTTTCTGGAATCTGATACCTTCAAGAGTTCTTTACCCGGAAGGATTGATATATTTCTTGATTCTTCATTTGAGACAAGTATTGTTCAATCATTGCATGATTAACTTAAGTTTTTCCATTTCCAGTAAACTTTGCACACAAACATCTAATTTTTCATCAACTTGTATGTGGAAGATTATTATCTTACTATTTCATAAATTTCACTTTGTAAACAGTATGCTTTGTGGGTACTTCTGTGTTTTAGGGATGTTGGTGAGGAAGCACTTTTGAATACACTTTGGCAGAAATATACTAATGAGCTTGATAAGGTAATCATGTTCATTGGTTCTTTTGTTAGTTATTTCAATTGGCATCTGATGCTATGGTTTAGCAGAAATACAAGTATAAACTTGATAAGGTAGTCATAATATTAATTATCTGTATATAATATAGCTTAGCTTTTTTGTCAGTCATTAATCTTTAACTCTTAGCTGGCATTGATGTTCTCTATATTCATGTTCACAGAAGAGCAGCTATTATTTCACTCTATGCAAGTCTCAGTCTTTTGATTGTAAAAGTTTTAGTAAAATCTAATGGTTATTTCTATCATGTTTCTTTATTTCTCAATAACATAATTTGATTGTGTATTGGTGATGTTTAATGACATGTAAAAGCCAAGTAGGATGATGATTAACGAAACAAAATGGTTTAATGCGAGATTATCTCCTAATGAAATATTGCCAAGTGCTTTCACGATGTCCATCAAGCTCTTAATGCACAGGTAGGACATTTATTAGTCACTGATATAATGGCTCAAGTGCTCTGATGGCCTACTTTGATGATTGATGGCTGCCATATTGTTAGTTTATCTCTATACTGAAGGTTAAAAGGTGTATGCACTATGCAGTAGATTTTCTATACAATATCATGCAATGTAAACACACAATATAACATTGTGGAATAGGGTTCCAGTTGTAAGTAACATACAAACAAGTAAGTGCTAAAGTGTTTATCACATGCAAAACAAGTATTTAAATTAGCACTTGCAAGTTCCATGCTAGCACAAGAAATTTTTTTAGTGTTTATCATATGAAAAACAAGTATTTAAATTATCTGTTGGGTGTTTAAATCTTTAATTATCTCTTTTTATTTATCTTTGGACAAAAATGATTTAACATAAGTGAAGGCTTTATAATAATCATAAAGGCTAAGGCTTATCATCTATATGTTGCACTGCTTACTGAATGTTAATTTAGTAAAATTTTGTGATTAAAACAAGTTTTATCTGATGGTTAATTTGGTGATTGCTGGTGTTTAGATGGTTCCTTTGATTTCTACAGGTAGAGAAAAAGAAATTATTGCAAGGTTTTCTCTTGCAATTCATACAAACATATGAAAATTGGGACCCTGTGCATAATGGTCAAACACCAGCTGAGTTGGTAACGGAACCAGAAGATATAATCATAGGTTGCTCAGCTGGTCATCCATCTGAGGTTGTTCTGATATTAATCCAAGAGATTGTCTGCATAACATCTCTTTTGGCAGAATGTAAGAAATGAAATTGTTTTTCTGCTTTTGTATAGTCTATTCCTCATATCTGTGCACACACTTGACAAGGCTGTCATATATCCTGATTTAACTGTGATCTTATTTCTACAATCCGCCTCTCTCTCTCTATATATACACCAACATGCACACTTACACTCATCATTTTGTTCTTGGCAAACCTTATAAGAGGCTGTGAGTCAATTTTTGTTTTGTATAAGTGTAAGTTTAAGGGTTGAACCTGTAGAATTGTTGCTAACTAGTCATAGTTTATATAATTGCCAAAGCACTGTTTCAGTCACTTTAGTTCTGACATTAAAGCAACAATCTAGTCTGTCTCAAAAATCATGATTTTTCTTTCTAATGCTGCAGATCTACTCTGATATTTATACTTGTATCTAGTGTGATATCATATGCTGATTGAGAATGGTTCTGTCCTGTCCAAGCCAAGACATATGCATTGTCTCTTTATAAAAGCAACATACAAATATATGACATTAGTGAATGGACAGATAGTTCATGATTAAATTCAATATGTAACTATTAAATTAGATGACAATGACAATACCATAAATGTGATGCTCCAATCTTATGGAGATAGATCATAACATATGATAAATTTGTGAAGAATGACTTATCATATATTTTAAGACATTTTCAAACATGATATTCAAAGGCAAAAGGGATAATAATAGTAAGTCATATCCACTTTACACAATTCATACATAGCTTAAATGCAAAATCAGAATGCTAGATATTTTCATTTAGACAAATGAACTTCACACAAGTTGGAAAACATGATTTGTGTAATTTCTATTAACCGCTCTATTATACAAAATATTCACAATTTATTTGCATAATTACCACATTTAAACTTGATTAATGAGAAATCAGATTTTTTCCCTACATTAACATCTCTACCACAATATGAACCTACTAATTAACGATACTAAATAATACTTTAATACCTCTTCTTTCACTACCTTTTTTTTCCTTCATTATTTCTTTAGGTTTCTTTTATATTTCCCTCCATTTATTTGTCAATGATTTGATCAAAATATCCAGTCCACTTCTTTCATCCTATCTCCTTTTTTTTTTTGTTTAGGGTTAATGGAGTTGTGTAGTGACTGAATGTTTTAGGTTTAGGATTAAATCTTGAGTCTTATAGATACCATGTTATAGGTTATCTCTTAATAAGATCAATACAATATTATTCCTTCCCATGAAACTTGGTGTTTGAGCTACTTCCTCCTAGTTTAGGTTTTCCACATAAATCCCCTCAAGAGGAGGCTTTCTATTTCAGGGATACCCTCTCCTCATTCAGCAATCTGCTTCCCATTATTCATCTTTCTCTTGTTGAGATTCTCGTCCTTCTCTGGTTGGTGCCACTATGGGTAGCTATTTCTCTTCAATCGTCTGTCCTCATTCTTCACTGCTCACAGTTATAATGTTATGCTTCAACTTTGAGATGAGGGCTTTTCCAGCCCTTATGAGCAGCATCCTTGAGCATGGAGTCATCTTCTTTTGCCGTGGTTCTTCCTGCCAATGCCCACATGCTGATTTCCTCCAATCACATTATTCTCTAATCAGCTGGGATTCTGCAAGACAATCATCGAGAAGAATTGCACATCTCTCCGGGTGCAGAATAGAACTTAGCCACTTGTACAAGCTTCCACACCCTCAGCCGCATACACACCTGCAGCCCTCCAGTGCCGGCATTGCTGATTTCCTCCAAGCACAGGTTGCCCTCTAATCAGCTGAGCTTCTGCAAAACAATTGTCAAGAAGAATTGTACTTCTCTCCAGGCGCAGGACAAAACTTTATCACCTGTGCAAGCGCTAGATCTGTTGCATCCATGAGCAACTTTCTCATGTGAAGCTATGCAGATTGCCTTCTACCTAGTGCAGGTGTCAATTTCCTTCTACCTGGCTCAGGTGTTGATCTTGGTTTCCTGTGCACATTTGTGCTCCTCTCTGCCCTCTTCTATGTTCTTTTTTGTGACAACCCTTGATTTTTCTCTGCACAGTTTATTTCTTCAGCCATCTTCATGGATCTTCATTTTGCAGATCTATCATCCAGTCCATCTGCATGGCCTTCACCCCATTTTCTTTTTATCCCTCGTATCTCTCAATGTGATGCTGTTGCTCATGTCTTCTCCCGATGTTTGATCTGCTCCTCATGTACTGGTTTCTCCTCCGCATTGGTTCCTTATCAAATCCACTTCTTGTTCTTCCAGCAAACACATTTCTCCTCCTCTCATTCTCTTTTTTATTTTTTGTACTTAAACCTCTTATTTTCCATTCCTAGCCACACAAACCTGCCTCTACATCTTCCCTTTCTTTTTCCTCTTTCATTTGTTTACAACAAACCCTTCCCCTTCTTCCCCAAACATGCCATAACTCTACCTTCACCACTGCCACCATCAATCATCGATATCACCTTCTCTTCTTAACTGAACACCAGGTATACTGGTATCATTTTAAGAGGTCAGTTCAACATTTTTTTCATCCTTTTTTTAGTATTGGCTTTATCTCATACAACTTTGGGCCAGTGGTTGGGCTGGGCTTGCAAGCCTTACAGGTATACACAATCATGTTCCTTACCAATAGAGATCTTATATGAAATTGGAGATGTATGCCAAGATATTTAGTAAATCTTTGATTAAATTTTTTCCTCCATCTAGTTGACAGTCAAACTATTTACCGATTCTATTTTTTTTTAAATCTGTAGCAAAAAATAGTGCTGGGCACGGTAATGATGATCCTTCAGAACCATTAGGAAGCCCTGATTTTACAGCTGATGCTTTACATGCCTTGAATTGTCTCACAATTCTAACACGCTCAACACACAATTGCAAAGTATTTAGCTACTATGGAGGGGTGCAAAAGATCACTGCTCTTTTGAAAGGTACCTGAATTTAAATCTTTTGTTTCATTCTTCTGTAGGCTCATTATGTTAAATTTTTATGAATATTTCAATCCTTTTGATAACTCTTATTATCTTATAGTTGTAGCTTACACTGCAGAACCTATTGCAATTATCTCAAATCCTATATTTCTCGTTGCATCATAAATTTTTGAAGTACTTGGATATATATTGGTCTAAGAGCCAAGTGATCTATACCACTTAGAACTTATACCAAGTTAAGGTCATGGTATGTGCTTGTTGGAATCAAATTTCTCTATGATCTAAAGGTCTTCAGCCCTCTCAAGGGTGTAAACATCTAATACATGTTTTACCTTAAGTTTGCAATTTTAAGTCTCATTCTTGGAAACTGTGATTGCAGAAAATGGTATTTGCACCTTGCCACAGTTGGGTACTATACAAATCCTATTTTCACAGCTCTTGAATTGGGAATATTATGCAAATGTCTCCTCCACTTAAAATCTTTTTAACTATAAAATTCTGAGTTTGATTTTTCAATGAACTACTCATTTTATGTGTGTACTCTTTCTATTCTCTGTTGTGTTTCTTTACTTTTTGTTTGACTGTTATTTCACTACTGTACTTGGCTACCTAACATTTGAAACTTTAAAGCTTGGGTTTTTATATATTCTCTGACCTGCTTCATTTCTAATATGAATTTTTATTTGTTCAGCTGCAGTTGTGAAGTTGAAAACTTTGACAAGTGCTCTTCCAGTGGATGAACACTTGTCAAGTACCCTTCTGGAGAGGATAAGTTTCTTGCAAAAGCTACTAGTACGCATTGTTTCGATTATTTTTAGTTTCATGGAGTTGCATACTCTGAGAACTGGGAACATACAGACTGATATAACTAGGAAACATCCACGAGAGTTTTCTTCTATTGGTCCAAGGAAATTGTTCTCTGAGACAAGAATTATTTGGCAGCAAAAGGCAATTGTTATGGTGATTGAAGCAGGTGGTGTTAATTGGTTAGTAGGTAAGGTATGCTTTTCTTTAGTTTATTTGCTTGCATTGTCTTTCATTTGACTTGCATTTACTGCATTTTCCAAATTTAGTTTCCTGTTGTTTTATGTGTTTTCAATTGTCAGCATTAGTGATTTGGTGCATTAGGTTTGCTGACTATGAATCATTTCTTTCTCTCTTTTGAGAAGATGTAAATTATCTTTTTGTCTTCTAGCTTATTTATTTATCTTTGTTGTTCACTAGAGAATGCCAATAAATATGCTTTCTACTACCTATGAAAATTTCCCTCTTAAGCACTCCATCATTAATGAAATTGAATCTTCTTGGAACATGACAATGGGGACTTAGCATATACCTCAGCCCACTGATACATCAAGTACCACTGACCGGGGCTCTCATCTAAACAATTCAAACAATACCTAGTATGGAACCTCTCAGCTATCAGGATTCGCTTGGTTCAATTCCTAAAACATTGGCTCTGTTGATGGTTTGGGAATTCAATTGGCTTATCTCTGGATTTTCAAAGCTCTTCCTGCAGTGGAATTTAACTGTTGGATCTCCATAACCGACTTCACACCCATGATTTCTGCAATGATGTAACATTCCTATGTCTGACCTATCTTGACTTTGCCACTTACACCCAGAAACCAACAACTTCTTACAGTTTCATTTGTGACCACTGGTGGGAAAGAATCTCAGGTAGATACCTATCACTCAACTTCTCTAGAGTAGCTGAATAGTTCTGGTCAACTGTGCTTATGCTACATAGGCTAAAGTTTTCGAAATGCAAAATGAGTGGTGAATTGACTCATACTTGTCTGGGATTGAGCAATATGGATTAAATACACATTGTGCAGCCACGTAATCATTTCCTTGGTCTTTGTTCTTTCATTGTTTTCCTTTTCTGTTCACCTAGCTGAAATACATTACACTTTATATTGCCTTGTTATTTATCTTATTAATTTATTGGTTCTAGGTTTTTCTTCCTTTATAAAATCATACAAATATTCACTATTTCTTGTTTTCCTGTTTTATCTTGTTTTGTTCACGTAGATGGTATACAATAGTTTCTGCAATTCGTGATTTACAGTACAAGATACATTACAACTCATATTAAAACAGTGTCATATATATGAACAAAGATTTGAGAAAGTTGTGATGATTCAATTCAGTTCAATATGATTCATGATTTAAAATATCATGCCATGCCACCTGACACAATCTAAAAATACCATTCCAGTGTGGTGTCGACACACACGAAATGCATCATCACAAGGGTCTATTATAAGGCATGTCTATTTCAGTGGTCGATCATGGTCTTGTCCAGCATTTGTGCTCATGATATGACAAAGTAAAGAATTAAGGAAGAGTACCAGAGAATTTGAGACATAGTAGGTGAATACAGTACAAAGGAAGTAGCAAGGAATTTGAGAGACAGTGCGTGAATAAGGTAATAACGATGCAGTGGTCAGAAGTGGGAGCAGTGGTTGGGGTTGGGAGCGACAGTCCCAACTGATGTGTGATGGAAAAGAATATTGTTATAAATTTAGGACCCCTATAAAGATATAGGGATTATATGATAATTATGTATATTATATTATATTTTATCAGTAATATATATTAGTTCGGTTTTATAAACTGATATAATATATATAAGCGATATAATATAATATATAACTATTACTTATATGTAACTGTTATTTATTTATGTCTGTTATATATACTGATATATATTATACAACTGTTATGATATATATTATATCAATTTATATGACTGTTATTTATATACATATGTTATATATAATTAGTATATATCATGACAGTTTATATAACTGTTATTTATGTATGTGTTATAATCTATAAGAAACTGTTATAATGTATATTAATATATCTGTTATAATGTTATTTTTATATAAATAGCAATATATAATTAACCGTTGATATAAAACTATTAAGTAATATATAAATAGCAGTTAAATATCTGCTGTAAGTTATGTATAAATAAATAGTTATTAAAGTCAATTATTTGCCTTAAGTTGTATATAAACAACATTTAATTATTATAAGTTTTATATCAGTTAATTTATAACTGATATAATGGAATTATTTAATTATTATATTTATTAATAAATAAACTCCACCCATGGCAAATAAAATCCGCCATGGCTAATCCCAATTTTAGATAAAGGAGGAGAGTTGTGTCAGGTTGCCATCCAGCATTAAAACATAGACAAATGTTATGTATAAATTCATCAAATTATTGCGCCAATGCTATTGTTCTCCGTAAGGAATGCAATGCAGGGTTCGATTGTAACACTTTATTAAGGACCGCTGCATCTTTATGAGAATTTGAGTGTAGTATTAAATATGCAAGAGTTCTCACATTCTAGGTTTGGTAAGGTTAGATATTGCAAGAATACATATTATCTTAGATTTTGAACTTAGAACGTAGGAACACTCACCGATAAATCAATGAGTGTAGTTAAAAATGAAAAAACTGTTAGGCCAGATTATATTCCAACAGAGATACGGAAATGCTTCGGAAGTAAGGTATTGGATGAATTACGAAGTTATTTAATTTTATATTGTAAATGTTGCTGTCGTGTCATCTAGAGATCATGTGTTCAAGTCTCGGAAACAACCTCTTGCAATGCAGGGTGTATAATAGACTCTTCCTCGGGACCCTACGTTGGCGGGAGCTTTGTGTATCGAGCTGCCCTTTTTATTGTAAATGAAGAAAATGCATAATTAATGGAGGGTAAGTATTCTATCCCCTATAAAAAAACAAAGGAGATGTAAATAATTATGTGAATTATAAGGGAATTAAATTAATGAGTTGTGCTATAAAATTTTAGGAAAGAGTGATAGAAAAAAGATTAAGGAGACCAGGGTGACAAAAAATCAATTTGAATTTGTCTGAAATATCGACGATCGAAGCTATACATCTTATGCAAGCAAGGCGTAACTTATCACTTCAGTTCTTCAGAGCGTCGAGTGCTTCTGGCTTTCTATTATGTTGTTACCGTAGGGTATCATTGACCATTTTTACAACATCTGCTGGTCTTTCATATGGATGTCCAAACACCCTTCAGTGTCTTGGGCGGATATGTGTAGATTGAAAGACTACGGTGACATGTGATTCAGAGACTTATGGGTGTCGAACCTATCCCTCTTGGCTAAGACTCTCTGGAGGATTCAAGAGGGGGATGCACTATGGATCAAGTGGGTACATCATACCTACTTGAGTCACATTGATTTATGGACTTGACAGACAACTCATTCAGATTCCCTGTTGATTAAGCGTTTACTACACATATAAGGCTGTTAGATAGAGATTGACAAAGTGGTTTGTAGAGGATGACGGAGTTACCCGGGCTTATGATTTTTTTCTAGACGTTCTAGTCCCAGAGTGCCATTGGCTCGGACAGTGTGATAGTCTTATGTTCAGTTGAGTCACGTAGTTACTTTTTGGATGCTGGCACAGTGGAGGCTCCCCACTAGAGATTGACAGGAGTATGGACAATGTACTTTTTGCAAACAGGTGTGGGAGACATAGTAGCTTCTGTTCTTGTAGTGCCCCCTATTGCAGACCTATGGCAGAGGATTCGAGACTAGTTTCATATGCGTCCAGAGATATCCGCCTATTCGAGGACGATCCGTGTCTTTGGACGACATTATAGATGGATTAGGTTGGTGATAAAGGCCCGTCATTTAACTTTGTCATCGCTGATACATTATGTGTAGATGGTTCGATATCGTAGTTTTTTTGGTGAGGATTTGTTAGACGTTGAGAGGATATTCAGGAGTCTGCAGTTACATGTATACAGGTCTTTAGGTATCTATTCAGATCTGATACTACATCAGACATGAATAGACTTTAAAATCTCATTTTGTACATTTTGGATATATGATATACCACTTTTACTTATAAAAAAATTGATCGAAAAGTATCAAGAAATGAAGCAAGTGCTACATATGGTATTCGTTTACTTAGAAAAATCTTATGATAGAGTTTTGAGTGAAAGTACGTTGAGAATTATAGAAAAGAAAGGTGTTTGTGTAGTGTATATTAAAATAATTTAAGATATTTATAAGGATGTAACGACAAGAGTGATGACTCTAAGTGGATTAATCGAAGTGTACCAACAATCAGCTCTAAGTCCATATATTTTTATACTAGTTATGGATTAACTCACTGGACATATTTAAGATAAGTTTTCATAGTGCATGTTGTATGTGAACATGTGAAAGAGTAAATGCTAAGATCGAAGTGTGGCGGGAAACATTAGAACTAAAAGGTTTTAGATTTAGTAGAGTAAAAATCAAATTTATGGAATTTAAGTTTAATAATATTAGACGTAGTAGGGAAATTGTTAGGATAGGAGATGAGAAATTATTTGTAGGTGAGAGCTTAAGTATTTAGGATTATTTTTGCAAAAGAATAGAGGGGTTGATAGAGATATTTTATATTGAAGACTGACAGTATAGTTGAAATGAAAGAGGGGTATTATGTGTTCTTTGTGATCGTAAAGTATTTTTAAAACTTAAGAGAAGATTTGTTATGTTAATTGGAGTTGAATGTTGAGCTATGAAATTAGTATACTAGCAAAAAATGAGAGTTGCAAAGATGAGAATGTTAAGGTGAATGTGCGAACATACGGGGATGAACATGATAATAAATGAAAACATCAGAGAAAAAAAAAATCAAAGATGCCCCTATTGAGGGAAATCCTTGAGTGACGCATTTAAGATGATTTGGACATGTATTTAGGCGACCAATAAATACCTTAGTCAGACAATGTGAGACCATGACAAATGCATACAATAATTAAGAAAGAGGGACATCAAATATAACTTGATTAGCAATAAAATATAGGATAAAATTTATTTAAATATAGATGATGATATATAAGATATCGAGCCACATAAAAGAATCCATATAGCCGACTCTAATTAGTGGGATACAAGTTTGGTTGTTGTTGTATATTTATTAATAAATAAAAATAATTTTGATTATTCAAACATGAGCAATTATAGTAAATATTAATAAAATTATTTTTGTTAAAAAAATTAATGCACTTATATTTTAAAAAGTATCGAAATCGTATCGGCGTAGTACAATATTATACCAAAATCGTATTCAGAACTGAAACATTGGTATGACTCTAAACTTTAAACCTCCGTAAAATTTTAATTGCTTAAATAAAATAAATAATAATTTGTACATTGTCATCAATGTGTGATACATGAACCTTGGGATTTGTGAATCAATTTCATCTTGCTTGATTAATGATCTTTTATTATTGAATCTATATTATATTGCATTAAATATTTTGATTTGTAAAAATCATAAAAAGAGGGAATGTGCTTACCCTATTCTATAATTTTTTAATGTGAAGCTTATAATTCATGGTTTTAAATTCGCCAAAACAATTTATAAGTATTTGGTAGTTGGTAATTGAATTTACTAATTGACCCAAACTTAATCCTTGACGTTTTTTCTTTTGTTGTTTTTTTTCCAAAAAAGATATTGAGTAACTAGGTGTCACTAATTAGGCAACTGATACATTGAGATATGGGAACAAAAATAGAGAAATATTGGAACCTTGAGACATTTAGCACCCGACTCTCTACCCTTGCAATCCAGCCCAAAACCTAGTTACATGAAAACAAAAGCTATCAATTCATAGAAGTTTATGAAGGGCCTCCCAATAGGCCCTGAAAAAACTGGCAAACTCACCTTCCATAGTGAGCGTTTGCTTCCAAGAATAAAGTTCCTGAGCCCTATTCAATCTGTTGTCTGGGAAAACAGAATTTCATTGAGCAACCTGCAAGTACATCCATGCCTCAGTGAAAGTGAGGAGAATCCATCCAGAGAGAAACAACTCTTACTAATGCCACAGACATACTCCCAGTCTATTGCAAGGAAAAGATTGGAAACAGCCTGATCTATCTTTTCTTGCAACTGGATACGAAAAGAAACTATGTGAGGTAGATCCATTCAAATGACTATGGCTCATGACATAGGAATAGTTTAACAAAGCCATCCACTCTCTTCTTATCTTAACCCTTGAATTCAATCTGTCTTTTAAAATGAGCCAGGTTATAATTTTGACCTTGAAAAAGGAATGTCAAACTAACTTATGTCGGAGAGATTTAATACCTTCCCACTTGAGTATGAGGTACATTGATTTCATCAAAGATTTCCCATGTGTGGATCCATGCAATACCAAGAGGTGAAGGAGATTATGGGATACTCGGCGCTATCTGGATCAACAATATAAGCTACAAACATGGAACACGCCGACTAAAACAAAGTCCAAGAGTCGGTGAAGCTCTGTCGAGTTGATTAAGGCAGAACTCTTGATTCAAAACAGAATAAAATACTGGTGAGGACCATTCTAACACCAAGCGGTCATATCAATGACTGTGCTATAAGTATAACTCAGCCCCTGTGGAAGGTCCTGTATCTGCCAAAAGCAAAAGTCTGGCCTGCCAAATGTACCTCTAAGATACGACAAAGCTTGATCTGGAGAGGTGATGTATTCTCTAGATGCAAAGTAGGCAGCAGAAACTATACATTTCCTCAAAATATACTCACATGATAGATAGGACCACCACCATTTACACAAGAGAAGGGTTATACTCTCAAGCGCTAATAATACCCAATCCTCCTGTGGATACTGGCCTGCATACTGAATCCCACGAGGCGAGATTCCTGACAGATGAGACTGAGGACTATCAATGGTGCCAAAAGAACCCTCATCGAATGGAGGCAAGTCTATGTCTGGCCTATACTACGAGGAGCTAAATTGTGCAGGAATAATGAGTGAAATGATGAATGATCATGCTATTTATCAAAGTAAATCTCCTTCCTAGAGAAAGACAAAATTCATCCAAGGTGTAAGCCATGTAGAAACTCTCGAGACAAAACTATCCAGTGCTCTCTACTAGGTGTACTCGTACCAAGCTGGAAACCCAGACAAGAAATCAGAAACTGCTGCAGAGGACATCTTGGCAACCACATCCACCAGATCACTGCTGACAGTAGAAGATTCCAAAAAAATCCTTTCTGCATCCATGCCAAGGTCCATATCAGACACATTATCACCAAAAGGGAAGGCATCCACCTTCCCTCTGCTCTGGATCATCCTTTGAGCTGATCCTTGCAGTGTGTCTCTTGTTACCTTGTTCCACTGTCCCCCTTGTACCTCTGGAGTTCAGCCAATCTGGCAAGCCATAAATTGTGAACAATTGGATGGAAATCTCTTATGCGTGGTCTTCATCGAGAATAGAATAGATGGAAGAATCACTACCAAAGATTTTGTCTGTGTAGTAGCATAAACTGATAGAAAATAATCCTTGCTGAGATCCCTCCAAAACCACAGGAACTGGAGATTAGAAAACGAAGCGATTCTGTTTGGTGACAAAACACCAGGATGCCAGACAACCTGACCCACACAAAAAAACTCAACCTACCACATGGAAGCTTCATCCTCCAGAAACATTGCTGGACTAAGGACTGACTATCCCCAATTATTAGGTCTTCTTCAGCAATGAGGAGTTCCAGAAGATAGATATGAGAGCAGGAAATAAGCACACTATTCTCTTACATGAGAACAAATGGATCCCAACATTTGAAGGCAAATCAACTCCTGTGAGCTGGCAAATCAACACCATGAAGCCAGACACTCCATGGAAATCTGGATGTGCGCTTGAATGCTCAGACCCAACAGAAGTGCTCCTAGGTCTTGCTCTAACCACCACCATTTTTCACTATCCACTCAATTCTTACTCTCAACACTTGTAGATCAGTGCCCTCCACAGCAAAAGCAACAAAACGTAAACCCTTGCAATTTCACTACTGCCTTATCGATGACAATATAGGCTTCTAGGATCTCTTCTGAGTAAAATAACCCCTAAGTACGCTTGTAGAGGTCCTCCGAGCTAGGTTTCCTATGAAGAGTTTGGCTGGGACAGATCGCTCATCCACTGCCTGGGAACCCACCTGAGAGCCCTTCCCCCTGGCTGAGGACCACCTGGCCCTGCCCCTTCTGTTGCTTGTGTTCTTGGTTGCAAGACCCTTTGCCTGCCCTCTAACCTATAAGGATTTTGTTAAGTGGATCCCTGTTCATATATATGTTCATAATCAAGAAACTGCTGAGAGTTTCATTTATTAAATGTGATCTAATTTCATTTAATTATCTCCATAATTGAGAAACTGCCGATAGTTTCATGTTCAAATCTAAGTGAGAATCAACTTCTTTAATGATGCAATGTCGACTACACTCTCCTATTTTTCATTCGATTATACTTCTTTACCAATATTGTGATTTAGAAAACTTCTTGTTTCATACTTCCTATTCTATGGTTCAGTCTCCTTGCACCAATTGTATGGTTAATTGGACTATCTTTTGAGAGATTAAATGCAAATAATGTATGTTATCAATTCCTAAGTTTATATCATACTCAACCTAATTTTGGGTAGCATAGGAAGAAATCTACAGCTCACAATGTACAGATTATCATTGATGATGTTTCCTTTCTTTTATGCTTATTGCATTTCAAACAGATCCTTTCAAAATTAATCAAATCCCTGTTGCTATACTTCTCAGCATTTGCTTGATGCATTAGTCTGCAACGCATGCATTGGTGCTTGGTGTGATGATCATTTCATTCACTCTTATTTTGTGGTTTTAGTCATGTGAAGTGACCTTTTGCAGAGCTTTTACGGGTTATTAGAAGATTGAACTTGAAACAACAGTGGACTGATTTATCCCTTAATTATTTGACTCTGGGAACTCTAAAGTCAGCACTCTGTGAAAATCCACGGGCACAAAATCATTTTAGGAGCATCGGAGGACTTGATGTTTTGTTGGATGGGCTTGGACTTCCATCAAGCAATTTTTCCTTTTCAAACAAGATGATTCTTAGTGAAGATGATAGGTATGCCCCTTGACAATCTTTTTTATTAATAGGACTGTTTAAATCAATGTTTTTTGTTTAACTTCTTGTTGTAGCAGGAGATTATTGTTTTTGCTATATTCATGTGTGGTATACTATGAAGCTTTCATTTATTTATTTATTGCAAATTACTTTTACTTGGCAACTGCGAGGTACTGAATCTTCTCCTTAGATGCACGTAATCACTTAAAAGAGGCAAATGTTCTTTCTTCTTGTTTAACTTCTAGCAAAAATTATAGAACTTGATCTTCCTCTTTTCTAGATTTATTTTCATGATTAATTTTCCTCTTTTTCTAGATTTATTTTCATGATTATTTTCCCATGTTCCATTATGTATAGGTATTCGGAAGCGTGGAGGAAGGAAGCTTCATGTATTTGGCAACAAGTTAGTCTAGGAAAACTAGTGTCATAGATTCAATTGGGCATGTCTCTATATATATTGAGACAAAATACAGAATACGTGGAACATTTTTGTTGAACTACAAGTCTAATATTCCTTCTAAAGTTGGAGCATATGTAATAGTCATTCTTAAAAGGAGATGGAAGGACTGATAAGATGAAGGTAAAAGGAAATAAGGTAAAAACTCAAACGGGGAATAATAATATTTATAAAATATTCTCAAAACACTATACTAGATGTCTTGTATAGTCCTTACACCTTACACCTAATGATATGATAACAGACCACCACTAGACCATTGACCCTCTAAGCCCTTTAAATCAGGAAACTACTTATATGGCTCAAATTCAAATAAATGAATAATTAATAAATATTTTTACATTATTTTATCCAATCAAGGTTAACTAGAATTTGATGAGTTTACTTGGAGATCTAGTTGATAAAAATGGTCGCACATAAATATCCTTTTTCATTGCAAGGCTTTAAGTTATTTTTTAAATGCTGTTTTTTTTTTGTTTTTTGTTTTCACTTCAATCAATGGAAAAATCATATTTATGTAAATATAGTATTCTCATGTTTGATATTTGATTTTCATAAATCTGCTTCAACATAGTGTCTGCAACTACGCTAATAGGTAAAGCGTGAACACATCTCTATTTCTATAAACAAAAACATGAGCTAGACTTAAACAACTTAGGTATCATAGTTACCCGAATAGTCTCTAAAATTGCCATCCCCATGCTTGTTGAGTTGTAGACTCATCTAAAGGTGAGATTAATAGCTGTAATGACTAAAGCGAGGCCCATATTTGTTAGAGGGTATGTTTTATTAGTGAGCATGAAAGCCTCCCTAGAGGACATAAATTTCTTCAATGGATGATATCATGCCTATGATTATACAAAGAGGGAAAAATAAAATTAGAATATAAATTTTATTACACAACAGGGGTCATTTGAGAAACACTAGATATATGCATAATGCAAACTATGTGCCCTAACCATGTGTCTCCTATGGTAACTCAATGAATAACATGCTGACAACCTACCAACCCGGCATGCTCCATTTGTGTTGCTGTAAGCACCTTGTATTTTCCATTGCTTTCTCTCAATCACTATCCTTTATAGCACTTATGGAAATCTACCAATTGCTCCAATCAGTTTTGCTTGTATACTAACTACAAATCCTTTCCATGTGAAAAACCATTGCATTTGAGAAGTCCATGCATGAGTGTCTCACACAACATGCAAAAACTTGAACCCTGCACCGTGCTCAAATAAGGTGTGCAAACAAGGTAAGGGGTGCCCTTTTCTTAGCTTCGCTTTTGAAATTAAGCTACATTGGTGTTGTGACATGTACATACTTGCAAAAATTTAAAGTTGTTGGTGCAATCATAACAACTGTATGAGTTCGATCGTGTTAATTCGATGTGGTTTATAAAGAGTTTAAGTTATGATTATTTTATATTGTTGATGTGTGTGTCGAGTGTGCGGGATGCATAGGTTGACTGAAAGTCTAAAAGTTAAGCTTAAGCTTGACTATGAGCTTGCTAGTCTGATAAGAAGTCAAAGAGATAAATGATGACCACCTTAACAGGATGATTAGAAGTTGAAGAGGTCAAAGTTGATTAGGAGCTTGACAGATTGATTAGAAAGCCAAGAGGTCAAGGTTGGCTAGGAGCTTGATAAGACTCACATGATTGAGTTGTTGGTTCGATGACTTAGAGACAGAGCGCGATGAACTCAAGGGCTAGAAGCATCGATGATATTGATGTGTGAGTTGAGAGAGATTACGAGAAATTGCAATCTTGTGTTATTTTTTGGCTAGAGCCTACCTATTTGTACGACTAAGGAAAAAGTGTCCAAGATCGTAGCCAATGCTTATGCATATTTAAGTTGGGATTCTTAATAGATTCACTTAGTTGATTGAAATGCTTTGTCAGCTTAGGAGTCAACCATAAGCACTTTGCTCACAAAAAGGGTTCTATTTGGTTTGAGTCGATTGAGGCAAGCACAGTTGATTGAAAGTTGTTAGGTCGACAAAATGCTCCCATTAGATTTAAGTCTATTGTAGAGATTTTGATTTGATTGAAAAAAATATCTGTTGAATGGATTACTATGATAACCAATCAAGTTGAATAATACAACATGAGTTATCAAACTGGATATGAGTCGATTGATCCAGGTGTCAGTTGATTAGAGAAACTATTTGTTGCCAAATACATTTGTAATATTGGCTCAACTGAATTGGATTGTGTCAACTGCAATGAATTTGAGTCTGATTTTGATTGATTGACAATTAGATGTTGGAAAGACACGGACTTATTATCTTGATTTTAGGCATTTAAACATGATTTGAGTTGACTGAAATTAAATAGAAGATAGCTGTTTGAGCAGTCTTATCAATTGTTTGAAGATTGGATTGCTAGTTTAAATAGGGATGCAAGGAAGCTTGTAATATAACATTTGAATATTCAAATCCTCAAATTCTTGTAATCTCTAAGCGGTCTTGCCAACCCTAAGAACTTTAGCTCATATTAGTGTTCAACTCATGTAATATTTCTTTCTTTTGTTGTTTCTTTCATGTTTAATTCATTTTCATACTTGTATGAGAAACGAATTTTGTGTTATGGTTTCTCTGTATTGGAGTTTTCAAAACTCAGTAGGTCAGAGTCGGACGAGGTTGGCCCAACTACATTAACCAACTTTGTTAGTCTTTATTTTAACACACATAAAATTTATTTTACCCTTTTTATATTAGTTCTGCAATTGCAAGAGTAGTCAAAATTATTATTTTTAGGGTTATAGTGGTTCACCTTGTCTAGCTGTGCCATTCAATTCAACAGAAGTTATGCCAAATTATTTGAACTTGGTTCAAAGGAGAATAGAATGGATGAAGAATGTAATAATTAAGCTTATAATTTATTTTTAATGAGTCTCCCTACTAACAAAGAGTAGATTAAAATAAATAGTTGATCATACTCTGTTGATTAAGATGGTGCCCCATATTTGCAATTTGTTTTGTTAAATCAGTGTATCTGGTACTCTAAAAGGTTAGGCGCTGCCACTTATCAAACTATTGTGATGTGCATGGTTTGAAATCTCGTTCCATTCTAGGTGGCATGGTCGAAAAATATCGTTTGATAAATTACCGATATTCAATACTACTTGGCTTATAGGTTCTATCTTGTATTGTTGTGTCAATTATGTCGATGAGTTTATATCATGTTGACATTCAACACCCCTTAGCATGTAACAACACATGTCAAGATAAATTGAAAATGTTTATTTATTTTTTGTAGCTTGCGCTTGTACAATATAATGTCAAATCTGCACTATTGTACGTGTGATACAAACTCCAAATTTTGGTATATATTTTGTTCTTTCTTTTCTTTTTCATTTTTTTCATTCTTTCATCTCCAATTCGCCACTGGCACTGTACAGAACACTAACACGGTTCGTTCTAGTCAAAGACCGAAACAATGGCACCACTCAAGATTTTGATGTGTATTGGTTTCTATGCTTGATACAATAAAGCTCCAGTCATTATTCTTACTGATTTACATCCCTGCTTCTGGTTGCACTTGCCTGTACTTCTTGTTGCACCTGCTTGTACTTGCTTTTGGTTGCACCTGCCTGTACCTGATATTTCAACCTTTTTCATGTTTGTCTTCAATGGAAGGAGTTTTTGATTGAAGATTTTATATTTCTATTTTCTAATGATTTTTAATTTGTTTGCCTGTCATCTTTTTTCATCTGACTGTCTTGTTCTGATTTACTTTGACTTTGATAGTTCTCCGTGGAAATGAACACTACCATCTTTTATTTTTTTTCTTTACTTGATTTGGTGGTCAAGTGTTTGTTTTTTACTGTTAGTTTGAATTGACTGAAAATTTGTTTGATTCTGCTTTTTTTATGATCTGTATACTAAAAATATTTAATTTTCGTTATGCAGAAGTGGAATTTTTCAGCTCCAACTTCTCTCTTTGGAAGTACTAAGGGAGTCTGTGTATCCTGAAGTGTTAACATTATTCTTTCAAGTGTTTTTGCACTCAGAATTGGCTTCAGGATTTTGCTGTTGTAAAAATATAACTTTATCATATACCTTTGTAAACTTTGTACTTTGGAAACAGAGTACATGATTGGTGTCCGTACAGCTTGAAATAGAGCACACAAAATTGGTGGCTATACAGCTGCAGCATTTCAGGTGGAACTGGTGGTCAATTCAGCTATACATGACAATCTGATTCTCTAGTTGCTGTCAACTAAGCCCATTTTAGTGTTTTGTTGGACCATGTTCTCACTGTACCATACCAAGATAAAAAGATGGCTAAGAATAACAATTATTTATTGCTATACCAGAGGCATGATAATGTACCTGTACCAATACCAAAATCACCGTTCACCATATTAGGTGGAAGGGTTATCAAAATTTTTTTTAACTCATTCTTTCTAATTTGTGTCCGTACACTTAGCATGGTTAGAACATTAAATGTGATTTGTTTGGTTTGAGCCTAAATACAACCAAGTTCAATTTTTTTATGCATTGAGCCATATAATTAATTAGCCAAGCTTCTGTGAACTTCCCTATGCTTTAATGTCAAGCTTAACTCTGTTCTTGACTAACTACTCAATTGGGTCATGTGGGTGACTGTAAACCTAACTGAAGCTGCAACCTGAATGCGAAGTTGCTATGTACTTAATATCGTTCTTCTGAAATAGTGACATTTTCTTGTTTGCATTATCTTTGTTTCCTTAAACAATTAAACAGGTTTGGTAATGTAAACAATATGCAATTTCTATATGAAAATGGGCGGATACAGAAATTTGCAAATAGCATATGCTGGCCAGCGTTTTTACTTCAACAATGCAATCAGAGAGGGTTAGATTCTTCAACATCTGGCAATCAATTGCTCAGCAAAAACTATGCCGACAGTCCAGAACAAATACCCACTGCAGAAATTTCTTTCTGGGACAGTATTGTTAGTCCTAATATAAGTGAATGGAATGAATATTCTGTTAAACTGAGCAGAATTCTCTGCTCTTTCCTTCTTGCTCCTGAAGACACAAGATTTCATCATGATCATGATGCTATCACTCAGAGTGCTTTGCCTATTTCGCTGGCCTACTGGGAACTTTCTATAAGATGGGCGATGAAGGTTTTTTTCACTGTATTTCCATGCATCAAAGCTTGCACTAATGAGAGCAAGCTGCCAAATCATATAAGGTGAACTTTGCTTTATCCAATCCTCATGCTTTTTTCTTCTTTTTTGTTTTTTGTTTTTTGTTTTTCCATTTCAACATAGTGTATGTACTTTGAAATTGGATTGGTTTCTTTAAATGTTCATGAATTTTCATATTTGAAACAATGATGTTTCTGTTTAGCCACAATGAAAACTGTGTAATTCTAATTTACTATGGGTAGTTGCACCGACTATAATGAATTCTAGTGAATTGTCAATTTGGTAATATTCTGTCAGTGTGCTTGGTTCTGTACTGACCCATATTACTCATTACTCATATAATTGAAGAAATTAATAAAGAATGACTATGGTTCACTGAGCCATATATTCTGATTGTGATACTTGGTCATTTTAATAGCATCTTCCAATCATTATAATGAACTATAATCAATGTGGCATTCAAACTTTTTCGAACAAACTGCACTTTCTTTAGTTCTCTCTTGTTGCTAGTTGCTACAACTTCATATTCTCTTTTTACTGTTTGTATTTCACTTGTGGTATTCTCAATTTTTTTTTTCTTCATGGTCTCTTTGTTTTGCTTCGATTTCTGTTTGCAGCTTGTTATTGTAGTGGTCATATTGGGATGTGGATTTCATTTTCTATGGTTTTTATAATTCCTATAGGCATAATGCTCTTATAATTGATTTTAAATTTATAATTGACAAGTTAACATTTTGGTAATTTGGTGATGTATTCACAAGATAATACTGATTCTTAGTTTAATTATTATTTTTTCTGTATGATTATATTATATTGTTCTATTAACAATCGAAGCAACAATCTTAAAATTTCATATTTCAATTAAATGAAAATGAATATTTCTCATTGCGTTTCCCCCAACTATGGCTGGATGTTTCTTTTCTTTTCTTTTTTGATTAATTGTCTCTAAGTATGTTCCAATTGTCTTGGTTAGATTCGTAGCAGTTTTTGAAATTGAAATTCATGTAGCTATTTGAATGGAAATCTACTTCCATCTTTTCTTTCCAAATTGACTCGCAATTTGATATTCCAAATGCAATTTACTTATATTATTCCTACATCTATTTGTTGCATGAATATTTTAGCACTCGCACTAATATAAATTAGTAGGAACTACACTTTGCATATTCTAGAAGCCTAAGCTGTCCTGTGAAGAAATCTTGAAAATTATGCTTTTATAATATCTTACATCTGAAATATCTTGCATTTTATATTTCTGTTTAAACTATAATTTGTACCACATCGGTTGCTACGTATTGAAACTTTATTAAATGTCGAGGAATGGGATGTCTATCCTAATATTTTTGTTTCAAAAAGAGAGAAGAACAGTTGGTTACGTTCATAATTGAGAACAATGTTGCAAATTGACTTTCTTATGGTGGGATAGAAAAATTTATAAAGATTCCAAAGTCATCCATGGAGAAAACTTAAATTGCCCAACATAGGGTAGTGGTGTTAAAAATGCGGCTCAAGCATAGTATTAGTAGAAGGAAAACATGCATGACTCTTTGATTCAAGTGGTGGTAGTTAAAAGATGAGAAATAAAGTATATTTAAGGAGAGTAGAAGCATAAATATTAAGAGAAATACATGATGACATGACTTGACTACGACATGAGATAAGATGTCAAATTTGAAAATAGTGACCAAGAGTGTACGGTGACTCAAGAGGATGGGCATTACCGAATAAAAAATTTTGGTGGTGGAATAAGAAAGTTAAAGAAAATGGTGGAAAAACGAGAAGAAAAAGAAAAACGAGAAGAAAACTTAAAAAAGTGTGCAATAGTAAGAAAGAGATTAAAAAATTAATGAGTGAAGCAAAGAATGAAACTTTCAAACACTTGTATCAACAATTTGATCTAAAAGAAAGGGAAATGAACATCTATATAATTGCTTAAGCGAGAGATAGGAAAAGAAGGGATCTTACCCAAATAAGATGTATTAAAGATGAATCCAATAGGATAGTAGTGAAAGATGAGAAAATAAAGGAGCGATGAAAGTATTTTCAGTAACCTTTTAATGAAGGTTTAGGCAACCAACTTAGTTTTGAAAACTTAAGTAGGTTAGAGGAATATAAAAATTTAAATTTTTATCAGAGAATTCAATTTTCAGAAGTAGAATATACGTTAAATTAAATGAAAAATACGAAAGCAATTGGACCGAATGATATTTCAATAGAGGTATGAAAGTATCTACGAAATTATTTAATATGATTTTTAAAATCAAGAAATTGTCAGATCAATGGAGTGTAAATACTATAGTTCCGTGTATAAAAAAAAGGAGACATACAAAATTATACGAAAGAGTACTTTGACATAATAAAAACTTATGATGGAGTCCCGAAAGGAAAAGAAAGGAGTTAGCGTAGCATATATTGGAATAATTAAGGAAATGAATGAGAATATAATAATAAAAGTGAACACTCCGGGAGGGTTAACTGAAACCTTTCTGATAAAGTAAAGTTACATCAAAGATCAACTTTAAGACTATACATTCTTACACTAGTCATGGATGAACTTACTGAACATATCCAAGACACGTTACCATAATGTATGTTATTTGCAGATGATATTATTTTGATCGAGGAGATATGTGAAGGTATAAATGCTAAACTCAATTTATCAAACAATATAAAAGGTTCTAGGCTTAGTAGAGTAATGCTAGAATATTGAAATTTAAATTATTAGATGTAGCAAGACAATTATTAAGCTAGAAGATGATGAGTTATTTTATAACTGAGAGCTTTATGTATTTAGAATCGTTTTTGCAAAAGGATGGAGGAGTTGATAGAGATGTTTTACATATGATACAAGTAGGATGGTTGAAATGGAGGAGAGCGTCAGATATTCTTTATGATTGTAAGGTATTTTTAAAGCTCAAAGGAAAATTTTACAAAATAACAGTCAGACCTGATATATTATATGAAGTTGAATATTAGACTATGAAGCAAGCACACGAGTAAAAGGTAAGAGTTGTGGAGATGAGAATGTGAAAGTGGATGTGCGAACATACGGGAATGGACAGGATAAGAAATAAAAATATTAGAAAGAAAGTTGGGGTTATACCTATTGAGGTAAAATACCGAGAGACACGTTTAAGAAGGTATGAACACTTAGGTGTCTAAGAAGCACTCCAGTTAGGCAATGTGGGACCATGATAAATACACATATTGATTGAGAAAGAGAGAACAAAGAAGATTTAATTAGCAATAATAAAATAATATTTAAATATAGATAATGATATAGTAGGGGATCAAACCCAATGACATAGAAGGATCCATATAGTTGACCCTACTTAATGAGATAAAAGCCTGGTTGTTTGTTGTTGTCGATTGAAGTCCTTCAGTGAACTAGGAAAATAGCACACCTTGATAAGCAAAATGGTCTTATCATCCGCTGAACATAGATCTGAAAATATATAAACTTCTGACTAACACTAAGTTTAAACTTGCCTTCATAGGGTCATGTTGTATTACCTAGCTGGACCATGATCCTCAAATTATGAAGTGGATGCAACATCACTAATTAGGTTTCTGTAAGGACATTTTAAAAATAAATGTTTTGGTTTGCAAGTAAATTTTAGAACATCTTATCTTCTGACAAGCTGCAACTTCTGTTGAATTATTTTTATGAGGTGGTTGGTAAGAGTTGAGAGAGAAATATTTGTGGGGCTAATATATAGAAGTCTCACATAACATGTATAAAAAGACCAAGTTTTCATGCGGGACTAATAAATGTTAATAATATAAAACACCAAATATTTCATGGGGTACTAATAATTGTTAATAATCTTTCTCAAACTGGAGCATAATTCTACTAGAGAGGTGCCAACCAAAATTGACATGTTTTGCTCGACCTAAAAAATTTAACCGAACCATCTCTGAATTTTGGGTTATTTGGGTTTCAAGCGTTAGAAATGTCATTTTTTGGGTGTTGATTGGATATTTTGATTTTGATACAATGGCTTGAAAAACCTAATAGCTCAATAACCTAGTATCTAGGGTGTAATTGCTCATTTGATACTTGAAAATTTTAGAAACACAACATCTTGGTAAATCTTAAAAAACATGAATTCTTGTTTTTTGGTGCCAAGTTTTGCTAGTCAGCACAAGCGAACTCTAGTGTTCTGTCTACCCACTGATACGCAAGATAATTTTGGCATATAGTGGAAGCAAAGGGAGAGAAGAGAGACCAAGGGAGAAGGAGAGGAGTGCAGTGGCGACGAAAAACAAAGAGTGAGAGGGAGAGTGAGAATATGGGAAGAGAGGCATGCCAAAGACGTGAAGCAAATAGTGACTGCCGATGATCGATAGTGATGGGCAACAACGACAATGGTGGATGGCTGCTCATGTGGGAGGAATTGAAAAAAAAAGAAATGTGTGAGAGAGAAAGAAAAACATAATTAAATAATTCTTAAGTTTTTAAAAGTGCCACTTACCTAATTAAATGTGATTGAACCAGACTATCATATAGATTATTTAATTCAATTTTAAATGAATTAAAATAAATCCAATTTGAGTCCAGTTTGAATTCACTTGATCCTAATCACTACGTCTACTCGATGAACTCCACTTAATGTTAAACAAACTTACTTTTAACCTCAAAAACCTAAATGTTAGTTCAATTTAACTTAATTAGTATCTTTTTTTTTTGAAATTTAAAATGAAAAAAATTAAATAGTATAAAATTAAGTACTAACATGAGCAAAGAATGTTTTTGTATTTTAGCTTTTGTAACAATGAATTATGTGTAAGGGCTGAGAAAATTAGGATTCTACAATGCTTTGATTAAATGAAAATTTATTTAATTAAGTTAAAAATAATTGTACTTTCTTTTACTATTTTAATTCATTTTGTTGGAATATTACTGATGTTAATGATTACAGTAGATGTGCTCTCAATGGATCACATTATCTTTTTTAAAACTTTATCTACTTCAATTATAAAACACACGACTAATATTAATTGCTTGTAAAATATTTAATCTGATGGCTGTGATGATTAACTTAATTATCAAATATATGTTATCTAATCTAATTATGTAAATAATTAATTATAATAATAAAATTATTATTATTATTAATTTAATTAAATAAGTATCGAAATCGTATTGGTACAACAAATAAGGTACATAAACCATATCGTTACATTTGGAGATTGAAATTGGGACACGGTTCAAAATTTTAAAGCTTGTATGAATCCTTGCTTAACTCGAATGGGAAAAAAAGGCTTGGGTTCTTTATAACTTTGAGATATACTTTTTCCCAAAAATTAACCCATGACCCATGATGGCTAGTTTGGCACATAGAAAAGTGATTGATTTACAGAACTTGACGAAGAAGATGAAGGCATTTCATATGCACAAAGGATGAAAAACATTGCAGACCTATGTACTGATGTTGTTAACTATTTTCTAAAGACAGTCTAATTGAGGCATTCTAATCTTCAAAAAATTAATCGTTTTTATTTCTCTCAAATTTAAAATCCTATGGATTGACAAATGTGTTTTTAGAATGGAGTTCTTCTCAGTAGGGGAGAACAGTGGAAATTAGAAATGAAAAAAATAATAAATTAAGATTTGAATTTAAAATTTTAATTTGTAATTGACTCTGTAAGAGAGTTGTCATCTTTTATATTAATTAACTTTTGATTAATATTTATTTTTCTCTTTATAAGGTAGTTATCCTTGCTTTGTCACTTTCTTCCCAATTTTGTTTTGTACGATTTGAGGGTTTGATTTTGATGCAGCATCATTAGGAGTCTGCACATGTACAAAGAAATATATATATTTTCTCTTTTTATATCATCTGTAGCCCTGCTTTTTTATTGAAGTTTAATATCTAGTGATTGGCTATTTGGTTATAGTTTTATATTTCACTGGGTTCAATAATTTTTAGATTATTTAGTTTTTTTTTATTGTTTTTCATGGCTAGCCTGGGACCCTTCATTCTTAAAGTTCAGTTCCCTTGGGTTATTAGACATGCTAGATACTAACCTTTGATTTTGGCAGTTTTGCCTTCTGCACCACCACGGGTTTTAACAATTGGATGGTTCATGAAGTTCCATCTTGGTTGATCTCTATTCGGACAAAATCTGAATATTTGGATCAATTTAACTTGATTTTGTATTTTTTATCTTGAGTTGCTAATGCCCTACACTACATGGAAAGTTTATTTGAAGTTGCCATTTTGTTTGAATTTATTCAGCTTGATTTTGTGATCCATGGGAAAGTTTAATAATTTTGTTAAATTATTGGGAGTCCCATTATGGCGAGCTTTCTTTCTCATTTTTTCATCGCAAATATTATTAAAAAATTTGATTTTTTTTTTTCAGGATTTTGGCCAGTTCTTTGCAACATTACATCCTCTGTACATTTAGAAAGGTTCTTGTTTCTGCTCCAGCTTTGCTTAATATCTTTCGGGAGGAGGGGATTTGGGAGTTGATTTTCTCAGAGAAGTTTTTCTATTTTGGGTCCAGTGTAGAAGAATTTAGGAAGGAGATTGCTTCATTCTCTGATGTTCTCAATGTCCTTAGCGTATCTTCTAGGCCGAAAAATATTGGTGATCTGACAGAAGTACCAGAGGTTGATATTCTTCAAGTTGAAGCAATTTCTTTCTTGGAGTTTGTTGCTGCACTACAAGAAAACAAAAGCAACTTGGTAATAGTTCATTTTATTCTTTTGTGCTATACCATTAATGTAAATCATTCAACCTTCCATTGAGTTAATTCCAGTCTTTATATATGCTGATTTTCATGGTCTCGGTAGTCTATGAACTTTTTTTGTCATTTCATTTTTTTGAAAAAATATTCTCAAGTATGTCAACGCAACTTTATTTATAAGGTTTAAAATCTCTGTCCATACTCAAGATTGGCTCTTCGTTTGGCTGTGCATATATACCATATCAACATCAGTACTCCATTCATGTTGTGTACCATACATTGTACTCCATAGTCATTATTGGCTTATGCAGTTTCACATACAAGGTGAAAAATATTGGTTTATTGTCATTCTTGGTCTTTAAGAGGGGGAGCTGTGGCGCAATGATAAAGTTGTTATTGTCTAACCTTATGGCCACGGTTTGAGTCGCGAAAACAACCTCTTGCAGTGTAGGGTAAGGTTGCCTATACTATACCTAATATGGTTTAATCCTTTCTCGGGACCCGGCATCAACAAGAGCTTTGTGCACCGGGTTGTCCTTTATTTGTTCTTGGTCTTAAGTGACACCTTCACCCATTGCAAATAAACTCCGCTATGGTCAGTCCTAGCTCGGATAAAGGAAGAGGGCTGCGCTAGGTTAGGTTGTTAGCTAACATAAAACATAGACAAATGTTATGTATGGATTTATTAAACTATTGCAATAATGATAGGTGCTTCCCTGAAAGGAATGCGTTGTAGGGTCCGACTGCAATGTCTTAACAAAGACAACTACATCTCCATGAGAACTTGGATGTAGTGTTAAATGTGTAGGAGTTTTCACATCCTATGTTAGATAAAAATAGATATTATAAGACCGAAGCCTATACTCGCACGAAAAGAACTTAAAGCCTCTTATTTAAGCGTGAAGCTAATTCTCCATAATATAAATATTTCATTTTATTTACTTATTTCAACATAATAAGTCACATAACTCCTTTATTTATTTATTTTAGCATAATAAATCACGCAACTCTTTCAACGCGCGAACCTGAAGTTTTATAACATAGGTGCTACATTTATTATCTCGTCAATTTAATATCAATAATGACACAACCCCTTTCAGAACATTGAGTTGAAGCTCTATATTATAATTGTTGTATTTATTATCTCATCAATTTAGTTTAAATAATTATGCAGCTCTTTTAGGGCTCAGAGTCGAAGCTTTATGGTATAATTTATCTATTCTTTTTATTAATTAGTATAATTAATTATATAATTTAATTTGATATGGATCTTAAAACGAAATAAAAAAACTTGATATACAACTATTAATATAAAAGGACAAGCAATATAGGAGAAAGTTATCAAACAACAAAAATAGAAATAAGATCATTTAAAGAATTCTGTTTCTAACACTTTATAATTATGCTTACTTTCATAAATTTAATCACGAACGAGGCCCATATAACACAATAAGCAAGAAAAACCACCGCAAAAGATGAAGTCCATTTCACAATTGCACAATTACATGATACCTCTTATAATCATCCACAACTTGCTCTATAAAACATACATCAAAATGAATATTGATTGACTTTAGAATATCAAACAAAACTATGATAAGAAACTTACATTATGTCTAAACATCAATAAAGAAAAGGGACGACAAGTACTTTATCCAATTTCTTCCAATCACCCATATGACTAACACAAGGGCTAACCAATTAGTAGTCCATTAATCATCATATATTCTCTTCTACAACAAATACAATCACTACACCAAGATAGCCATCAAGCAAAACTCTCATAAAAATCATACTCCACCTCCTTAGAACTCAACAAAATTTGTTATTGGGTAGATATAATTGCTACCATTAAAGAAAAAGTTAGAGAACCTAAGAAAAAGTTAGCGAACCCTTATGATCTTCCCAAAAAGTTCTAGAAAGATGAGTTGTTGCTAGTAAAGGACGACGATGATGGTTGGTTATTGGTGGTAGCATAGCGGCGGCGATGGACTTCTATCTATGACCATAAGAAGGGAAAGAGATAGCAATGACAATGAGACCTTTATCCGACGACAATGACGGAAGAAGACGGTGGTAGTGGCTAGGTGACAGTGACAAGTGATAGTGATCGGGCAATAGCGGTCAAGGGGCAACAATCGACCAACAGTGGTTGGGTGGCGATGATGACAAGGCAATGTCTGTTGGTGCAAGTAGTACCATACGATCAAACTTGGGTTTTGATATTGGCAAAGGGAGGGTCAAAGTTAAGGTTGTTTGTGATCTAATGTGCTGATTGAGTTTATAGGGAAGTCCTACTTGTGCTTAGGCAAGGAAGTCCGAGTCGGAAGGATTGGACAAGGAAGTCTTAGTCGGAGGGATTAGGCGGAAGTCTTGGCAGATTGAAGACATTGGACAGGAAATCCGAGGGATTAAGGACACTAGGCAGGAAGCTCTGGGGGTTGAGAACACTAGGCGAAAGTCTAGACGAGTCGAGGACCGGAGATCTAGCAGAAAGTCTTGAGGGTCTAGATCAAGTTGAGAAAAAAAATCCAAACAGGTCAGATGGACTAAAATTTGACACTAAGTAAACTCTCCCGAGTGGAGTAGTGAGAATATGCTCTCGGAAAGAAAGCAGTAGGCGTATGTCCAACTTTAGGTTTCATGGGAAATCGAAAGTTGAGACCAGACAGTTGGAAAGCTATTAATCATACTCTTTATGCTGTTATATTAACTTTGTGATGTAGGGATTTAATATTGAAAATTGGCTCGAAACAAATCCGGGGGCCTAAAAGGATAGAATTCAACATGGTGAGATGAGGTGGCAGATTCGGATTGGTTAGGGCAGGGATTGAAATCTCGTGTCGTATCGCCCGATACGCACGAAAAATTTCGTTTCGCCGCGGCATCGGCACAGCGCCGGCACACGAATTCTGGCAGGGGAACGCCTCCGGAGGCATCGCCCGGGCTTGGCGACGCCTCCGGAGGCGTCGCGAGGCCTCGGCGACGCCGCCGGAGGCCCTGCCCGGGGTCGGCAACGCTGCCGGAGGCCCCGCCCGGGGCCGGCGACGCTGTCGGGGCCCGGCGACGCTCCGCGCGAGCGCACCGATCGCACGACGCGCGATTTTTCCTTTTTTTTGTTTTTTAAAATTTAGGTTTTAATTAAGGTTTAATAATCAACTCTTAGCTATAATTCAAAGTTATAATTCGGGATAATTTAAATAGGCTTTATTAAAACCTATAAATTATTAAAAAAAATTTATTTTTTATTTTTAAATATTTAGATTAAATTTTTTATTTTAATTAATATATTTTATATTTTAAAAATACCGAAACTATACCAGCACAGTACGATACGGTATCGAAACTGTATCGTTCCGGTCCGGGACCGAAACTCCGGCACGGCTCGATATTTTAAACCTTGGGTTAGGGTACGTCATCATCTAGGCTCCCGGTGAAGGATAAGTCGCAGCCGAAGCAGAGTCTGATCTAGTAGTTGCCATATCAACATTTCAGGCGCTCAGAAGAGATTTAGGCGCTCGGAGGTGGATAACTCACCGATGAGTCAGATCGGATAGATCATGCTGGAGGCACCTGGAAGGGATCTTGGTGCCCCGAATTCTCAATAAAACCACCATCAACCAATAACTTCAAGACAACTTTTTTATGCCTCATACTCACGGTTGATGCTAAGACGCTCAAGCTTTAATGACGCAAAAATGACACGATGCCGCTACGAGCTCAAACGAGCTTAGCATTTGGTAATGCATAGATTGTTGTATATTTATTTGTTCGTTTCTTTTTGTGTTGTATTATTCTAAGGGACAATAAGATTGTTATCGATCTCTATCTTTGTAAAAGAAACGAACCTTCTTCTCTTCCAAGAAGACGACTAATAGTGATTGCCCAACGAAAGTGGTCAAACTGCCTGCGGGCCTTGGAGTAGTAACCACGCGGCGGTGAACCAAGTAAAATCACCTTGTCTTCATCTCTGTTGTCTATCTTTCCATTGCACGACTTTATTATTCGAACGATTTTCTAACGCGTACAAAGCGCGCTATTCATCCCCCTAACACTTTCTCGATCCAACAATGTCGTATGTTGTTTATAGAGAAGAGAGAGAAAAATTATACACCGACATGTGCACATAGAGTGGGGAGGGAGGAGGAGATAGGTTTTTAATTGGATTTTACAAATTAGCTCAGTAATTTTAAAAAATTTCAATTTGGTCCCTAAAAATTTATGCATTGTAACACTAGAAATTTAATTTTTTATTTTAGAATTCAAATTTTAGATGTAGAATAGACATTAAATGGGATGTAAAATGGAAAAGTAGTTGGACAGTATGATGTTTCAATAGTGGTATGAGTGCCTAGGGACATGAAATGAAATCTTGAATCGTTTCGTCCGATACAGGTGAAAAATTTCGTTCCGCCCATGGACCGAAACCGGCACAGTCAAGGCTCTTGTGTCAGCACACCCCTAGGCCCCGTTGGGCCCTCACGACTGTCTGGAGGGCTGCACAACATGTTCGCACGACGACGGGGATGTGTCGCGCGAGCGCAGTGATGCATCGTGTGAGTGCGGAACAAGGGTGAAACAACGAATTTAGGTTTAATTAAATTAATAATTTTAATCAACTCCTAGCTATTATGATTAAGATAATTTAAATAGACTTAATTAAAACTTAATAAAATTATCCCATTATATATATATATTTTAAAAATTATTTTATTTTTTATTTTTAAATATTTAGATTAAAATTTTCATTTTTAGTTAATTTATTTTAGATTTAAAAAATATGAAACTATATCGACACGGCACGATATGGTATCGAAACTGTATCATTCCGAGGCTGAAACTTCGGGACGGGTCGAGATTTTAAACCTTGCCTAGGGAAGTAGAGTATTGAACATTGAATAACTTATGAAGTTATTTAAATTGAAAATGAAGGAAATGCCTAATTAGTTGAGGGGTGGTACTCTAGTCAATTATGGGTGCGAGGAGGGCATGTATATATGTATATAAATATATATGTTAGAATGGCATAAAGATCATCATAGATAAAGGTAATTATGGGAGTGAGGAGGGCTATGACTAGGGATTTTGTGGTTTTCTCTCGCAACTATGTAACATTTGCTGAGTTTAGTTTTTCTCACCAAGAGCCTCATTTTCCATGAAGCCAGGGGGCTTTATAAACTTTTATTTTTGTCTATATGTTGCAATTACTTAACTTATTTTTTTGTCAGTAGTTTGTGAGTATATCATATTTGTTGAAACTTGAAATTAGGCCATGACTCATGAGCTGGAGGTGTAAATTCTATTATGAGGTGTAAATGATCATTCCATTTATGTTTTAATTATAATCCTTTCATAGCTAACATTCCCTATTTGACAAAATAATTTGCTTTGAATTCTCCGTTAAATTAAACTTGGAATTTATTACTTGTTAGTTGCAGATGGATTTTTAAAGTTCCTTGGAAGACATCCTGACATAGTAAATAGGTAACATCCTTTACAGATTGAGTGTTGCTGGTTTTAGGGGTATAACGGCCTCACTTCTGTTCCACATTGGGTTGTTAGGTTGATAGAACTTATGTTTTGCCTATCTCTCTTTAACTCCCGCCACCTTAAGTATTAAAACATCATTTGAATCGAACACTGTTGTTGATGTATCTTGAATCATGTCACACCACTCAACGAAGTACAAACTAGAATATCAAAAGGAGGAAGATGTCCTACCACACTACAAAGTACAAACTACAATATCAAATTGGGGGAAGATTGTCCCTGCGCCTGCAATTTGCTTCTTGTCAATTAGAGTTGCTCAATGTCCTTCCTTGTATCACAAGATGAATCTTTAATAAGTAGTGACTATCACATGTTTGCCAAAGCAGTGTGGTGTCACGTCATCGTATTTTAGGGTCAATCTTTTATCTAGGATCCATCCTATCATTCTGCATGTGTTTGGTTCTATCCAATTCCATATGATGTATACTTGGTCGATCAATTTACTTGAACTTCATTTCTGTTGGTTCTTGTTAGTCTAATAAATTTCTTGTTCAATTTGACTTTGTATCACTAAAGATAAATTTGTTATATACCCACTGAATGTCTTGTCTACCTTGTTAATAAAAGATTAATGTTTGTGTAGTTGGATACGATATCATTTCTTTTATTTTTTCTGATTGCAGCCAGAATGCTCAGTACTGTTAGATATACTTGAGCAGTCAGCTTGTATGCCCGAAATATCTAGTATTCTTTTGAAGAGCCTGCATCGAATATTACAGCTTGCTGTTGTGCAAACTACTGCTGCTTTCAATTCATTGGATGCAATTTCTAGAGTTCTCAAGGTTGCCTGTATTCAAGCTCAAGAGCTTAGAAAGCTTAAAAGCTCATGTCAGTATTCAGTGGATGATGTCAATGTACAATGGATCAGTCAGCTAACTGTCCATTGGGTTAAATGCATAGAATCTTCATTTGACCTTTTTACAGACTATCTTCGTCTAGCAGAGAATGGAAGGTATTTAGTTTTGCATAGCTCCAGTTGTATTGATAGCTTATTTGATCTATTTTGGGAAGAAAATCTCCGTAAGCGTGTGTTGGAGCAAATTCTTTGTTTGCTTAAGGTACTTGTGTAACTTGTAACTCAACTTTCATTCTTTTTCTTGATTTGATGGTAATGAAAATTTTTACCAAATTACTATAATCTCCAGTTGCCTGCATTATCACCAGAAGCTAACAGAGCCAAGTCCCAGCTTTGCTCCAAGTTTTTAGAAACATTTACTCAAGCAAAGGAGAGAGAAAAGACTTTTGCAGAGTTAGCAATAGAATTACTGACTGGCATGAGAGTACTTATTCTAATTGATCAAATGGTGGGCTCTACTGCTTCAACTAGCTACATTTCAACTGTAGTAGCAGTAAAACTATAAATATGTTAAATGTTTGAATTCGTTGAATATATTTCCTAATATCACATTTTCTTTGATCTCATAGTACTACCAAAAGTTGTTCCATAGTGGTGAATGTTTTCTGCACATCCTCTCTCTTCTGAATGGTTCTCTTGATGCGAGCATTGGGGAACAGTTAGTGCTTAATATTCTTCAAACGTTGACCTTGTTACTGATGGGGAACGATGGCCTGAAGGTATTTTTTTTACTCTGTAGTCCATTGTTTTTTGATAGGAGATATACTTTATTTTGCTTGAGTTAATTACTGCTAAATAATAGTCTCGTGTTGATAAAATGACTGATCCATGAAGTCTTCAAGGAGTCATTCTTTGCTCGAATAGTATAGTAGAAAATCAGTTCAACATCAAATTTCTTTGATTTTGTCACACAATTCCTGACTCTGGTTTAGTCTTTTTTGCCAGATTTTCACTAAATCTATAAATTTAAATTTCAGGCATAGTGCCGCCATACAAAAATATTTTCGTAATTTCTTTGTTCCAGATATGGAAGACTTAATCAAAAGAAACCCTTAATTTAAAGAAAGCAGCTAATGAATCAGTTCAAAGAATAATGAATAAATTCACTTAATGTTGTGTGGTTGATATGCACAACAAAGTTGGATTTGAACACCAGCATTTTCTATCATAATACAAGTGGCTTCTGTGTGTAGTGGATGCATTTTAGCTCATGGATTAAGTGTTCTCATCCATAATACGTTATACTTGCATTATTGTAATGGATGCAAGTGTGTTTTTATAAAACTATGATTGTTTTTTTCATTTGTTTTTATCTTTGTGAACCTGCCACCCAATTCTACTTGTCTAGTATGTAACATTTAGATAATTTTGCATTAGGTATGATCCATTTTGGCCCAGAGGACATCTGTCTAAAGGGTCTAAGCAAATTCAAGGATATATTTGTTAAGAGTAGTCAAGCAAGTGTATGCTTGAAAATTATGCATCCAGACCATGAAATGAAATTTTGTACCGTGCCACTCGGCACGGGCAGAATTTGTCATTCCATCCGCCATCTGACATCGATATTGGCACCGACACCGCAACCTTCACGAACTCACGGAGGTTGTCGTGACCTCCGCGGGGTTGTAGGGACCTTGTGGCGACCTCCCGGGGTCGCGACAACCTCACGGCGACCTCCATGGGGTTCCGACCCCTACAATCTCGTAGGTTTTTTTCAATTTTTTTTATATATTTATTTTTTTAATATTAATATTTTTATTTTTAACAGCTAATTCCTCTCCCTTATTAATTTTTACTGTTTCTTTCTTTTTCCCCTTTATTCATTAACTTCCTCGTTAATTGTTTTCTCTTTCTTCTATTATTCTTTTTCCCTCCGTACAAAAAGAAAAATATAGATAAAGCCTCTTAAGGATGGTTAACTATTTCCTTTGCTTATCTCTTTACAAGATAAATAGACGAAAAAAATAACCCTTTAACTGTAAAATGATTATTTTTTTATGAGATAGGAAATAGATTATTAAGAAAGATAAAAAATTAAATATAATATAATTTTTAACTTTATAAAATATACTACTATTAATAAACTAAATTTTTGACTTTTCTCTTAATAAACATTAAATATTCGATGACATTAAAAATATTTATATTTAAAAAAGTATCAAAATCATATTGGCATGGTGCGATACGGTACCGAAATCATATCGTTCTGGTCATGAATTGAAACTCTGACACGGTTCAAAATTTTAAACCTTGATCTAGACCAAACCTTATATATTTGACTTTTCTCTTCTAATTGTTTGTTTGTGCGAAGTATGAGTGGACTTGTCATGCCCTTTCTGAGTTTAGTCCGTCGAATGATAGCCTTAGCTTGTGAGCACGGTCTATAATAATATCAAAGCAAGTATCAAACTAAGCAACATACCTTACACGTCTTAGTTGAAACAACATAACCCATGACACAACCATGTTGATAATCAACTTGCGGCTTGAAGCCAAAAACACCATAAAATGAGCATAAATGTGCATGGATCTGTGAATCATATCTGAATCTTATCTCCATTTTGTACATCTTTAAGTCCATTATTATTTATATATCTCTAGTTTCTCATTACATGCTAGTTTTAACATCTTACTTATTTATGAGTATTGTACTTCAAAATTTGTCCAAATTAATGTTCAATTTTGATTATGGCAGAACAAAAATGTCACATCATCACAAATGTATCACTTGATAAATTCGTGGTTATATAGAAATGGGCCAACACCCCACTATTGTAAATAAGGGTTAAAAGCCCATTGTCAACATGTATGAATGTTGAAGCCTAATAAAATATAAAATAGACTTGAGTTTCCAATAACCCACTAATTGATCGAAGTTGCATCGAAGGTGTTAGGGCTGAAGCCCTAGATTTCTTGGCTTGTCTTAAAGTTTACACCTTTATCATTTTAGGTTCACATTATTAACCATTTTTATCATGCCCATGGTTTGAAAGCTTGTATCGTGCCAAGAAAAACAGTCTATGTTGAAACAAAGGAGGGAGGAGATGAAACAAAGGAGACATTGTCTGTGTTGTGTGGTATTGAGTTTCAATAATTTATTAGAATGATATATTTTGACTGTTTCATCTAGTATGGTACCAGATTTAAAATCATGCTCGGCATAGACCATGTCTCCTTCCTATGCTTCATCTCCTTCCTTTTTCAACTCTAATCCATTACCAACACAATACATTGAAACATTGGCATGATATTGAAATAGTAGCATTCCAGTTAAAGATCAAAACTTTAGCACAACTCGAGATTTTGAACGTTGGTATGCCTTTTTATCATTTCTCTTTATATTCAAAATGTTTTATGGTCCATTATTATTCTTTATAATTCATGCCATTTGTAGGGTCTAAACCAAGTTATCCACTATTTTGGTTCTGTTAAAGTTACAATTCATTGAAACTTTGTATACAAAGTCCATTAAGGTTATCAACCAAGGATCGACTTGAATTGAAAGGCAATTATACAAGATTCATATAAGACCCTTTGAAATAAACCCTTTGAAGACATACCCTCATATAAAATCCCCATGGAAGCATATATCTATAGGGTAAAGAAGAAGATTATCAATTAACTTCCTCCCATGGCTGAGCCCCTTATCTTATTTTCACCCTTTGAACCTTTAAAGTATCGCTTCCACATTTTAAAATAGATCAGCAACTAGTATTGAATTTTATTGATTATACAAATGATAATCATGCACAAGTAATGTTATGGAAGAGACCAAGCAAGTAGCACCCACCTCATTGTAGGGCCTCCCGTTCACAACCAACTCACTTCTAACAACACCCTCAAACTCCAGCAAGTGTTAGGTCTATAGGGTATAAATCAAATCTATCTTCCAACTATAGTGCTACACCAATTATATTATATACATAATTCACAGCAGTAAGAGAGTTAGCTCACTCTCAATGCAATGAGTATGATACATTAACCACTTCTCGAGCCTTAACAAAACACTTAACCACTCCCAATGATTCAATGACCATTTACCAAATAGGATTAGTGCCATATGAGAAGAGGGAGTTTGAAATAGATTTCCCTAGGAATGATAAAGTGGCTATCTTAATGAACAATATTGTACTGAAGATATAACCCTAGTAACAAAGGACCCAAAATATTTTTCCTTTTAAAGTTTTCTTCTCTTTCCCAGTCGATATTGTTACTGTCGTCAAACTAGAGTTTATTTCTTGCAGGATTCTTTTCGAGCACTAGTTGGTGTGGGTTATCAAACGTTGCAGAGTTTGCTTTTGGATTTTTGCAAGTGGCAACCAAATAAAGCTCTTTTGCATGCGCTTCTTGACATGCTTGTGGATGGAAAATTTGACTTGGAAGAAAATGCTGTAGTAAAGGTTTGTGTGTGCAATGCTCTTTGGATTTCTTTTCACTTGAAGTGAACCACTTCAAGCATCAACTATCTTCTTTCCTTAATAAAAAAAGTGTTTATCTATTGGCATTGCTTAGTTGTGTTTCCTTTGCTCATGTTTGATACCGAATGAAGATGTGATAATACTTTTCCTGAATGTGCTACAGAAGGTTTGCTTATGCCTCTATAGTATATATGCATTATCATGGTATCTTTACATTTAGATGAAATTAAAAAAATTCTTCTTGCCAGTGCAGCAATTTGTTGCAGCATTATGGCCTGGATGTCTTACATAATATGCTCAAGGATTCCATCACAAACCGAACTGCATGTTTCAGGGCAGGAGTGCTTGGTTTTCTTCTTGATTGGTTCCCTGTAGAAAGTAGAGAGGACATGATTAACAAGATTGCTCAGTTGATTCAGATTATTGGTGGACACAGCATATCTGGAAAGGACATAAGGAAAATTTTTGCTCTTCTTAGAACTGAGAAGAGTGAATCTTTACAAAAGCATAGGTCCTTGCTTTTGACATGCATTCAGTATATGCTAAAGGAAAAAGGACCTGAGGCCTTCTTTGAATTCAATGGCCATGATTCTGTATGTTCCAGTGCTGCTGATCCATTTTTTCTTATTTATTTGTTAACTTCTTTTATTTTGTCCATGCGATTTTAATGCATCATTGGAAAGTTAAATGTCTTGATATCATATGTGATCAAATAACAACTAGAGATTTGCTGGCACTTGACTTAGTTTACTGGTTACATTTTGTCATACTAGTTGAAAATTTCTATTTGACATGACAACTTATAGATTTGCATCGCCTACCCCATCTTGGCTTCTTGATTTGTTGTAGGTAACAACTTAATTTAGCTTCAAATAATTGTTATTTTAATTTGGTACGGTTTTATCTGAGACAAAATTTGGTAACATAGAGTTTGTTTTTGTTTTCTATGTTCCTATATGTTTGTGTGGTGAAAAGATTTATGTTTTGTATCTTTTTTTTTTAAACTTAGGTTTAATAAAGATTTTAATAATCAATTCCTAGCTATAGTTGGGGATAATTTAAATAGGCTTACTTAAAACCCATAAAATTATCCTATTATTTTTTATTTTTAAATATTTTGATTAAATTTTTTATTTTAGTTAATATAGTTTATATTTTAAAAATACCGAAACTGTACCGACATGGTACGATATGGTATCGAAACTGTATCGTTCCGGCCCTGGATCGAAACCTTAGCATAGCTCGATATTTTAAACCTTCTTTATACCTTATGTTTGGTTTGACAATCATTTATTTAATAACTTAAGCTAACAGAAAAAAAGAATCTGAACTCGCCTATTTTTAATTAATAGAACTATTGTTTGGTATAATCTTTTGCATGTGACCTACTTTCAGTGTTAATGATAGAACAATTATGCATTACTTTTTTTTACTGTGTGCTTTGGTGAGTACTATTTTAATGTTTTTTTCTTTTGGCATTGTGTAGCTGAAGTTCTGTTCTAAGATTTATAGATCATGTGGTGGACCAACGAACTTGAGAAAATTTAAAGTTGACTGTATGGAAAACTTATGGATATATGTGACATTTAATTTGAAATCTCTACCGGAACTATAGGGAATGTATCTGAAATTGGTTTGGTGCCAACTTTTATTTATTTAGCTCAAGAAAACATGCCATTATTCTTGATGTTATGAAAAAAAAAGGTGTTTTTTTTCCTTCATTAGCTGCTACTTATACATACTGAATTAACTACGACCAATTACCCTGGAAGTTCCCTTACAAATCAAATATCCCAAATCATGCCCCCTTTGTTGAGTAATTCCCTAATGGGCTCTGTCCCTTCTTGAATGGGGCAATGGACCCTCTCCTCTTGGCTGCCCCCTTCTCTCTGCTGCAGAAGCCCTCCACCTCCTTGTGGCTAAGAGCTGTCAGGAGCACAGCTTCAGTTCCCCTTGACCTCTGCTGTGTGGTGCTCTGCCATTGGTGGTTAGGCTAGTTTTTCCGCCATGCAGTGCAGAATGAGAAGTTAAGGTATCACGTGCTATTGGGAAGCAGATCTCTCAATCTTGGTGCTCACAACATCTAGAAGCCTTCCTCGGATTTCGCTGTGGCCATGTTGATTTTGGAATGCAGCAAACATTACAGTGGTTGACCCCGCCCCCCCCCCCCCCCCCCCCTTCACTCCCCACCTAAAGGGTCTGCTGCCATTGTGCCTCACTATAGTCAGGCCACAACAATCTGGCAACTGCTCTACAGAAGGTGGGTTGGAAGCTTGCCTGGATGGCAGAGTACCAACAGAGGATGCTGAGAGACAAAGGCGAACCTGTGGCAGTGGTGGATTTTGGCGTGAGGAGGTGGAGGCCTTGGAGAGGAGGGAGCACCCAAGAGGAGAGACTATTTTGATCTATTCGAGGAAGGGGCTCTGTTTGGGAATTAGTCAACATAGGCACCCTAATTGAGAATATTTGATTATTAGGGGCACTTCTTGGGCAACTGCTTGCAAATTATTTAGTTATCTGTGATTGAAGTCCTCTTGCATGAGTACCAAGGTAAGGAGTTGATTGTGAAAGTAAGATAGTCTGACTGATCTAGTTGCCATGTAGGTCGTTGCTTCCATATCTTCCATTTCACTTCCATACACAGTGATTCCTTTTCAGCATATGCACAGTTATCTTTAGTTTGTGCTGCAGCAAGATGGGTATCTATCTTAAATTTTGCTGTTGACAGTAGTTACTTTTGCCTAATGATTTTAAATCCAGTTAATGGACTTAGAATGATTCATATGCTACCTAATCAAATTAATAAATGAACATGTTAGTCCTTGTTCTGAAGCATCATGGCTGAATAAAGCATACTTAATTGCAATTAAACCACTTATCTTCCACTCTTTCTTTAGCTTCCTCCTTTTCCTTGCAAGTCAGTATGGTTCTGTTTTACTTTCCCTATGCCTGATGCTCCCCCCCCCCCCCCCCCCCCCCCCCCCCCCCCCCCCCTTCCCGCCCTTTTTTTTTTTCTTTTGTATCCTACTGTTTTACCCAAGTAAATTTTTCCTTGAAATTGAAAGGCGGAGGGCATCATATGAAATTTTTTGGCTTTGCATAGAAACCAATTATAAAATACTGCAATAAGATTAACATCAAGAGAAACAAAAGTGGATTAAAGATTGTTCTTGCAGTTCTCTTGCTTTGTTTTTCGAGTTGGTTTTAAGTTATTTATTTCATAACTATAAAGATGAATAAGATGTTTTTCTTGAGAAAATGATTCTTATCTTGTTGGGTCATGCTTCCTATCTTATGGTCATGCATATGGTTGGCAGAATCAATCAATCTTGGTCCAGATTGGTCGAGTTGGATCAGGACCAATTACATTTGAGAGGAATAGAGCTCAAGGTGAGGAGGATTTGGAATTTGACAGAGGCTACAGAGTTCAAATGTAATTAAATAATTTTACTAATTATAAAAAATTGCAATTTTTTAATCAACAAATTAAGTTTATGAATTATTTTAAATCGGTTAACTAATTTCAATAATTGAATTAACTTCTGATTTTAAATTAATAAATTAATTCTTACAGATTTTAAATAAATTTAAAATTTAAATCTAATTTTAAACTAATTAATGTTAATTAAATTAGTTGGAATTTGTTGCAATCAGATATTAAAATTAGTTTAATTAAACAAATTAAAATTACTTAAATTAATTAAATTTAGTTAGATTAACGATAATTAATTCAAATTAAGTTAGAAATTTATTTAGTTAACTAAAATTAAGTACATTAATCAAAAGATTTAATCCAAATTGAATTGATTAATTTATTATTAAATTCATTAAAAATTAAAATTAATTTACTTAGGATTAAAATTAATTTAACATAATTGAATTAACTCAAATTGCTTTGAATCATATTTTAAACTTAATTTAATTAAAATTAGATTAATTAAGGGTGATTGATTTATCAATAATGTATAACAAAGTAACACTTTTGTAGAACATAATATTCACATATGCACATAAAATATAAACACATGATTTTTAAGTTTTTATATATCTGTTCTTGTTTTTTTGGTTTTCCTTTTTAAATTTTTTAAATTTTTTTAACCACTGATCCAATATGAATATCCGATACCGATATCCCACCCATGGTCATGTTCTTTGTTGGTACTGTTGGAATTTTCTCTTATGGATACAATTTGTTATTATTATTAAAAAATGATTTGAGAGATTTAAACATTCTAGTGATTTTGTATGAGTGCAATGGAGGGAATTTATATAGTTGAATCCAAATAGGTGAGACTAACATGGCTTCTTGTTATTTGTGTTTGTTAATGATTGCTGCATGTATTACTTCAATGATGTCCTTGAGTGCTTACGTGAAAAATGAGCTTGCTTTCTCCTTTGAAGTGTTGTCTGTGAGAATATTACTCTTCATTTATATATGCATAGGAATATCATATTATAGCTAATTAATGATTTCTTGTTGCAGGGAATTTTAATCAAATCCCCAGTTCAGTGGCCAAACAACAAGGGATTTTCCTTTTCTTGCTGGCTTAGGTTAGAGGATATACCTGATAATAGTGCAGTGGGTCTTTTCTCTTTCCTAACTGATTCCAAAAAGGGTTGCCTTGCAATGCTTGCCAAGGACATGCTATTTTTTGAGGTGCAGTTGGACTGTTTTACATTATTTTTATTCTCTTTATGTGGTTGCTTGCTAAGGGCTTGGGCATGTTTTATGCACAAGTTACAAGTATCACAAGGCTTCTTTCCTATGCTTGCTATGAACATCCTGTTATTCAGAATTTACTTTTGCACCATAGATTTGTTTACTCTAACATTCAATTTAATTGAAGAAAAGAGTTCCTATGTGGCAAGTCGTGTGGCTAATTGATGGACTCCCTGGGGCTAGACTTGTTTCTTTGAGATTAATTCCAACTAATAACCAACTGGCTTGGCATATTACCAAAATACTACATAGAATTACCAAATCATATCTTTTCATTGTTAAATGAAATAGTCCAATAGTAAAAAAATTTAAGGCTACTTTGATGTTGGTATTTACTGGTAAAATATTTTATGCTCTGTTGATTATTTGTGGACTATGTACTGGATGCATGACATGAAGTTCTGCCATGATCATACATTATATGATGTTGAACGTGTTTCAGTTTGTTTCTCTTCATGTTGCAAGGAATTAAATTTTAACTATACCAAGCATGTTATTAATTGGAAACAAACTTGTTAACAAATGCAAGTCTGCACTAATTGATGTAATTTGTTCTTCACTTGGAATTTATGCTGGTTTAGATTGGATCCTACTGGAAAATCCATGCAAACTAGTTGCGGAATATGTTAACCTGAGGAGAATTTATGTTCTGCTGCTATTATAAGTCAACCTCTGCGTGCCTTATTTTTTTATTCTGTATAATCCTTCTGCTTTTTGAAATTTTTTAGATTCAAAAGATTGTTGAAATATATGTTTGTTGGGCATTATGATCTGAATATGATCTGATACCATGGAAGGAATGACCTTGATTTTATCACCATCTAAGTTCAAGATAGAAAAAATTACGAGGATTGATAAGCCGTCCTTGAAATCTTGACTGGAAACTATTCTTGGATATATTTTAGATCGTTATTTCAATGCCTGTTATGTTTTTATTTTGCTTGTTGATTCTATACTTTTATGTTGTTGTTGTTGTATACTAGGTTTGGTTGTTGTTGTTGTTGTATTCTATACTTTTATGTTGTTTTCTCCAATTCTTGAAGGTTTGATCTCTGTCTTAATTTTTTTTTTCATGCAAAATTAACCTAAGAGTTTCACATATTTCTGGCAGTCCAACAACCAAAAAAGGCAGTCTATTCTATTGCCTATCAACCTTATCCCAAGAAAGTGGCATTTTCTCTGCATTACTCACAGCATAGGCAGAGCATTTTCTGGAGGTAGCCAGCTAAGGTGTTACATTGATGGTAATCTTTTATCCTCTGAAAAGTGCAGGTGGGTTGACTCCGTGAGTGTTTCTTGCTTTCTTATAAATTGTACCTACTTGTTCTGCAAAATAAGGTTTGGCTTATTGTTAAGTTTGATTGGGTCATCATTATTTACAAAACTTGAACTATTAGAAAAGCTCACTATACTTTTATATTCTCAGCATCCCTTGTGTGTTTGAATGGAACTGGACTGATTGTCTCATGCTCACATGTTGAGTTAATTAGCATGAGGTTTATTTAAAATGAAACATCCATTTTTATAAACCAGTGTTGATTTGGATGGTCACTTATGGAAAAGTTATTAAGAGAGCTATCAAAACTAAGCTTATATTTACACTTTTATAATATTTGGCTTCACAATGAATTTTCAATTTTTGTCATTGTTTGTCAGATATGCAAAAGTTAGTGAGGCTATGACTTGGTGTAGCATAGGAACAGAACTCAAGCCTATTGAAGAGCCTTATCCATATAATTTTGGAAAGACATTGCCTTTCCTAGGTCAAATTGGTCCACTTTATTCCTTTAGTGACGCACTTACTTCTGAGCAAATAAAAGGTCTGTACTGCCTCGGACCAAGTTACATGTATTCATTCCTTGGTGATGGATTGCTACTTGACTCTCAGAACTCAGTTTATGGCGGAATCCTGGATGCAAAGGATGGCCTTTCATCAAAAGTCATTTTTGGGTTGAATGCACAGGTTGGTATAATTAAGTCTTATGCTCCCATAGACAAAGGGAAGGAGATGTGTCTTGAAAAATAATGCTGAACCATGAATTATTTTCTTGTGCAGGCCACTGATGGGAGGACTTTGTTTAATGTTTCCTCAAATGATATTTCTGATAAAAATGCTTTTGAAGCAGTTATTATGAATGGAACAAAATTATGCTCTCGGAGATTGCTGCAAGATATTATTTATTGTGTTGGTGGTGTTTCTGTATTTTTCCCTCTCTTGACTCAGTTTAATAGATCTGGTCTAGATACGGGACAATTTGACCATTCAGTGCTTGGGTCCATTGCAAGTGATAAGTTTGTTGCAGAAGTCATTGAACTTGTTGCTTCTGTCCTAGACGGAAATGCATCAAACCAACAACAGATGCATCTGCTATCTGGATTCTCTATCCTTGGATTCTTACTGCAATCTGTGCCACCTACACAACTAAATGCTGAAACTCTTTCATCACTTAAATATATGTTCTATGTTCTGAGAAACAGTGGTAATAAACTTTTCTAGTTTGATTGTGTTTAGCAAATGATTTTTTTCTTGGTTTTCAATTGCTTTGTGAATTTTTGGATCTTTGTCTCAGGTATGTCGGATACACTTATTAGAGATGTTATGTTACCGATCTACTTAAATCCCCATATCTGGGTGTATGCAAGTTATGAAGTGCAACGTGACTTGTGCTTGTTCCTCATCCAATATTTTGAAAGTGACAGAAGCTTGTTGCCAACACTGTGTGGCTTTCCTAGGATGCTTGATATGATATGCCAATTTTACTGGGACAAAGCTGGTCGATCAGCCCTTGGCAGCAAGCCACTTTTGCATCCAGTGACTAAAGAAAAAATTGGCGAGAGACCTTGCATCGAAGAAGTTCGTAAGATCCGTCTGCTTTTATTAAGCCTTGCTGAAATGAGTTTGAGGTAAATGTTTTTTCACTTTGTAAAACCACAATCGAGACTTTCTACATGCCACTTCTTGTAATATTACCACCGCTTATTGAATCTAACACAGGTGTGGGCTTGCAGGCAAAAAATTTCCCCCACTGACATAAAAGCTCTTATTGCCTTTTTTGAAAGGAGTCATGATATGGTATGCATTGAGGATGTATTACATATGATCATCCGTGCCCTCTCTCAGAAGCCATTGCTAGCATCTTTTTTGGAGAAGACAAATGTGCTCGGTGGCTGTCATATTTTTGTAAATCTTCTTCAGAGGTTTGTTGTGAAAAATCTATTTTTGTGATTTTTTAATTTAGTTTTACTTTAACACATCATGTGCCTACATGTATTTAAGATGCTAACTGGTGATTGCCACAGTATGTTTCCCCAATAAAACACTCATAATTTGTAGAGAAAATGCCTTTTTTGCTCCCCATAGTTTACTTTTTCAAAATGCCCCTCACAATTTTAATGTTGTCATTTTAGCATTAGGCTTTAAAACCCTTGTGGAAATGCCTCTTCCTTTGTTAACTACTAATGGAGTTGATAGTCGTGTGATTTAGAGAATTGCATGTGACAGAATATGCAACAAGGTGATTTGGAAAACAATTAAAAAAAATTCTTCTTTGAACTTGTCAACACCATTAGAGAGAGACATCAATGTTTTTATTTTCCTTACGAAGCTAATTTGCATGAAATTATTCATCACTATGAAATCAAGTTGCCTTGGAACTTCTGATAGTGTAAGCTGATTAATCATCTTGAGCTTCTTAAGACCACTAGTGAGACATATCAGTTGATTTGAAAATTATCTTGAGCTTGTTTACACTATGAGCCAGACATATTGTGACCTAAAAAAGTTTTTTTTCTTCTAAAAAACCTATTTTTTTTAATAAAAAGCCCACTGGAAATTGATTTTCAAGCAGGGTTGTTGACATTCTATGCCAATTTTATGCCAGTTTTTTATGGCGCAAGTGGATTTGCAAATCAACTTGCAATCTAAAAAATTAAGGACTTTGACCACTTTGAACCTGCCAACACCAGTAGAGACATATCAATTTTTTTTATCCAAAAATATCTACTTTTGATGAATAATTTCACCGTAAGTTGATTTGTAAATTTGCTTATGGTAGAATTTCTGATGGTGCAAGCTTATTTGAAAATTAGCTTGTTGTCTAAAATGAGTAAGAAAACTACAGGAGGGAAAAATGAAATTTTGAAATTTTGTTATCGATAGGAAATGGACATAGACTCTTTTCTTTGACTGTGTTTTTGGATTCCAACAGCAGAATTCTTCATCAATCCCCTCTCTTTACCATTAATTTTTTTGTTGGTATTTTAGGGAATGGGAGCCTATCCGGCTGCTGGGCTTGCAGTTTTTAGGAATACTGTTGGTTGGGCTTCCTTCTGAGAAGAAGGGAATAAAGTTCTTTAGCCTCCCTATTGGACGATCTAAATCCTTCCCGGAATTTCACAGAAAAGGAGGAACATCACTAGAATCAATTTCCTTTGCTATATCAGAGAGACTCTTCAAATTCCCACTATCTGACCATCTTTCTGCTACATTATTTGATGTTCTTCTTGGCGGTGCTAGTCCTAAACAGGTATCAGATGGAGAATGTTGTTGGAATATTGCTGCTGGTTAATTTACCGTACAAGTTGATTATACCAATTCAAGAACAAATGTTAGTTTCTGATTTTTGATGTTTCTTCCATGCAATGTGTTTTTTCAGGTATTGCAGAAACGTGGACATCCTGATGTACAGAGAAATAAGAAATCTTCTATGGGCTTTTCTTCTCATTTTCTCCTTCCTCAGATTTTAATTTGCATTTTTAAGTTTTTGGATACTTGCAAGGAATCTTCAACACGGATGAAAATTTTGAAAGATCTTCTCAATCTACTCGATTCAAATCCTTCAAACATTGAAGATCTAATGGTAAAACTCGAATATTTTCTTTGGTTTTCCATCTTGAAATTCATTTTCAGTGAAAAATTTTAAATTTTACAGGAATATGGTTGGACTTCATGGCTAGAGACTTCTGTCCGGCTTGATGTGCTAAAGTATGAGACAGAGTCAAATGAAATAGCTGATGGTTTGAACGTGGATGAGTTAATTCTTATAAAAAATATGTATTGTATTGTTCTTTCTCACTATTTATATTCAGTAAAAGGTGGTTGGCAGCAACTCGAAGAGACAGTAAATTTCCTTTTGCTTAACTTTGAGAAGGTACTATCTTTATCTAAGCATTAAATTGAAAAAAATTTCCATTCACTGCATTTTTAATCATAAATTTGCTTTAAGAGTTTTTTGAATTCCAGGAAAATAGAACCCATGCACGATTCCTTCGTGGTATATTTGAAGATTTAATTGGAAGTCTCCTTGAAATATCCTCCGAGGACAACATTTTTATGTCACAACCATGTCGAGATAATACACTGTATCTTTTAAAACTTATCAATGATTTGGTGATCATTGAAAGTGGGAACAATGTTCTGGTAGTCAACCTAATTCACTTCTTTTTTAATCTGTGAAGTTTCCGTAGTTATATGTTCTTAATCTCACTATATGCAAATACCTATGCACATTTTGTGAAGTTCCACCGAATTTAGCATAATCTCCTTATTCTCATCCCATCACCCATGCTTGCTTTTCTTTTTGCAGTTTCCTATTCTCGGTATTTGTTCAAATTTCTCTTCTGATAACTTGGAAACAGAGAACCAGAAGGATATCAGCCTAGCAGTTACAGAGATGCTGAATCTTGAAGGCAATCAACTTACAAAGTAAGACTGAACACTAACCACAAATTTAGTTTGATTCTCGAAGTTCTTTTAGCCACTATGGAAATAGGAACAATCAACCAATAAAGGAGTCATACTAGATTTTGTTGAATCCAACAATATGGACATAGCAATTGGGTTTGAACAATATGATTTAATATTCTGATCAAGGATTGAAATCTCGAGCCGTTTTGCTTGATATCGACGAAAATTTTCATTTCACCAATAGACCGGCCCTAGCATTAGTGTTTCGGCCGGGATATTGTTCGGAGGCGTTGCATGGTTTTGGCGCGCCCCAGGTTGTGCATGCCGCGCCCTAGGTCGTGCATGCCCAGTCGTGGTCGCGACATTGGTTTTTTTTTAAAACATAGGTTTTATAATCAACTTTTAGCTATAGTTCGGGATAATTTAAATAGAATCTCGGCGAAGCCGAGCAATACCCTTCTCTGTTGTGACCAACTGTAGTTTCTCGATTTACCCCCTCACAGATGGTCGTGGGGCCGACCGTGTGGGACCGCTGGGGTGGCGAATTCCACCTTTTGCAGAAAAGGGATACTTTAAATAGGCTTAATTAAAGTCTCATAAAATTATCCTATTATTTTTTTAAAAAAATATTTTATTTTTAAATATTTAGATTAAATTTTTTATTTTAGTTAATATATTTTATATTTTAAAAATATTGAAACTATACTGATATGATATGATACGGTATTGAAACCGTATTGTTTCGGTCTAGGACCGAAACTTTGGCATGGCTAGATATTTTAAACCTTGATTTAGAATTATTATGTTGAATTTTGAAAGTTAGCAAAACGCATAATCAAATATGAGGGGAATAAAAGGGAGGGGCAAATAGTCAAAGTCCAAACCATGTTGATCTGCTAGAATGTTGTTCATAATTGGCAAAACCAATCGAGACCTGTATCGATTGTTTGAATTGAATCAGTGATGACAATGTTTGATCCAAGAAATCAAAATCACACAAAGATTGAGAAGTTTGAAAAAGAGCTGTGACATCTTGCGATCATTAACAAGTTCAAAAAAGAATTATGACATCTCACGATAAAAAAAATAGAGGTTTGAAGAAATTAGATAGAAATAGTTAGATTTGTTAGAAAACTAATGGAATCCATTCAAATTTAGTCAAGAGTGACAATGGATCAAATCCACTTAAAATTTGGTCAAATTTTAATGATTTTGTAATAATGACAAACCTTCCCTTCCCGTTAATCCCATCTTGATTTTCATTACCCTCTTAAATTGCTCAGCCTTGTCACAATTTGACATTCACCGCAGGATCAAGCATCACTCATTTAACTTTCCAGCATTCGTTAGAATTAAATTGTTTGACCATACAGTTGGATGAATTACTAGGGACTGGAGCAGGATTTTAGTCTTGTTCACTGTATATGATTGACTATTGCATATAAGAAGTTCGTCCATACTCTTCTTTATCATGATAATTTAATGCTTCTCTATAATTTATTTGAACGTGGTACATTGTTGGCTTTTGCACATGTTCTACTGAGTCCTGACTATGCATGGGCTGTTATTTTACCCTGGTAATTGGTGGTGTTCATAGTTATCATTTTCTTTCTCATCATTAATACAAGTCATTTAATTTTCCTCCATTTCCTTTCCGGATTTAGTGTGATGTTTAGCAAATTAGAAATGAGAACGCTGGCTGTCTAGCTTTCTTATTTGCTTTATTCTACCTCCTAGGACCTTTTATCTAATTGCCTAATTGTTTGGAATATTCAGAATTCCATGGTATTTTAAGTACATTTCTGTGGAAGACAATGAGACAGAAGAATGTTGGTGGGATTTATATGACAAAACGTGGGTTCTTATTTGTGCATTGCATGGAAAATGGGCTAAAATATCACTCAAAGTCTCAACAGCAGGTGGCCCATCTTTTGGCCAAAGAGCACGTGGATTGGTAGAGTCCTTGAACATTCCTGCTGCAGAAATGGCCGCTGTAGTTGTTTCTGGTGGTATTAGCAATGCCTTAGGTGGAAAGGCAAACAAATATATTGATAAAGCAATGCTTTTAAGGGGAGAAAAATGCCCAAGAATTATCTTTCATCTTGTGATCCTTTATCTCTGTAAAGCTGGTCTGGAAAGTGCCTCCAGATGTGTTCAGCAGTTCATTTCTCTGCTCCCATTTCTTCTTTCTGCTGATGATGATCAGAGCAAGAATCGTCTCCATTTTTTTATTTGGTAATATTTTATGGACACTTATGGCCTTTACTTCATAGCAGTTGTATGTAAATATGCATGTGATATTTTATTGACACCTGTGGCTTTAATTCAGATAACTTGTATGCAAATATGCATAGGTGTGCCCTCCTAACTTTGCTGCAAACAGGTCTTTGGTTACAGTCAGATCAAAGTATGATATGCTGGACGAGGGAGCAAGATTTCATGTCATAACACACTTAATTCTAGAAATTGTTAGCTTTGGAAAGTTCATGCTTGCAACTACTATCCTGGGCAGGGAGGATCCAGTGGAAGTCAGCAGTAGCTCAAAGGAAGCTGGATTCATTCTTAGTCTAGTGCAAAGGGATCGAGTTCTCTCTGTGGTTTGTCACTGATTCTTCTTTCTTTAGCTATTTAATTAAGTTTCATCAATTGTTATAAGCTAGATTTTCTAACTTCTGAATTGCACGATTACTTAAATAACACTAGAAATTTTTTACTTGGAAGATTTTCATTTGAGTAAGTTATGATATATTTTAAAACTTATTTCTGGATTTTTTTTTTCAAAAGTTTCTTGTGATAAAATGCATTCACGAACTTTGTAGTGGCATGCCAAACTTATCCAGCCATAAACTGCTACTGATTGTTCTTCTAAACGCCTAAAAATACTGAGCACGGCCAACTTATCAAATCAGCATCCCTTGTCACTGGTTGTTAGAAATAATGGCTTTTGTCTCATATTAATTGTTTTGTTGTTAAGTTTAGCAGTTGTATAGGGAGAGAGGGGGTGGAGGAGGGATTCTCAATGGTTGTTCAATTTTGGTGCATGTATCTCCCTGGCCTTAGACATGGTATGACACCGGACACCCATTATAGCCTCACAGCAATTTCCTTGACATTTGCTAAGTTGAAATCAAGTATGCCACAAAAGAACCACATTTATGAATTTCAAATTGAATATTTGTAAAAAATTTTAAGGATTAATTTAACCAAATTATAGAAAGAAACCGTAAATAAAATTCTGACTTTTATAATTAACCATAAGGATTAACAGAAAATATTAGTTCGAAATAAAATAAATTTGAACACGTAGGGCATATAAAAATCTAACTACATTGATAGAAAATAAATAATAGAAAATCCCTAAAATCCTTAAACGTCTCCGATGTCCTCAAAGTATTTTCTTAGTAAAAATTGATGTAAACCCATTGTATTTTCTTAGTAAAAATTTGATGTAAGCCCATTGAAAAGCTAGATACCTTCTTGTTGCCCTAAAGGAACTAAGGTCAGTAAGGAAAATTGGCAAGTAGCATGTGAAATGGTGATAAGTTAAATTGTAAGCATTGTTCGTAATCTCAAATGGTGATAAGTTAAATGGTGCCCATGTTTTATCATAGACAATAAATTAACTTATCTATTCCTCTGACAATAGTGGCAGATTGCAGTTAATCAATTTGGTTTCTATATAATAAAATCAAAGTGTTTTACTTTGGTCAGGCAGTTGATGAGGCAAAATCTGTAGTATCTGTCAATGGTGACCGCCTAAGACAATTACAGGAGCTTCGTGCTAAGCTAGATGAGCACTTGCTAACAGAGGCAAGCCATCAGAAAGCCTTCGAAGATGATATTCAGTGTAATACGAATGCAGTTTTATCTTCAGATGACAACAGGAAAACTACTTTACAGCTTGCGCTTGAGGAGGAGCAGCAAGTTGTTGCTGTAGGTTTTTTGCACTATTCCAGTAAAACAATACTATATATCATTAGTCAACAACACTATTTTTTTTCTTTTCTCAGGATAAATGGCTTCATATTTTTCGTGCCTTAATTGATGAGAGAGGACCATGGTCTTCACTTCCTTTTCCAAATTCTGTTGCCACTCATTGGAAACTTGATAAGATAGAGGATAGTTGGAGGCGCAGGCTCAAACTTAAACGAAATTATAAGTTTGATGAGCGTCTTTGTCACCCTCCAACAACTAAAATGTCAAATGGAATCACTCAACTTACAAGTGAGTCCTCTGCTGGTATGAGGACCAGTTTTCCTGAACAAATGAAACAATTTCTTTTGAAGGGTGTACGAGGAATTACTGATGAGAAGTCTCTGGATTCCTTGGATGATGACTCGGCTATGATGAATGAACCTGACCCACATATGTTTTTGGAAAATCAAGGTTCAGAATTTGTCAAAGACCACAGTGGTGATGTGGACAGTGTTCCTGAAAAGGAACCATCCTCTGGTTCCACAGATAATGATTCTTTTGAGGTATGTATAATTTTTGAGATGCTAGATCTTACACTTTAGACATCCATTTTAGGTGTTCACGGGTCTTGTTTTGTAGGTTCACTTGTCTACACTTGCTGTGGTTATTACACCAAAACGAAAATTGGCTGGGCGTTTAGCTATCATGCAGAATGTGCTGCATTTTTCTGGTGAATTCTTAGTTGAAGGCACAGGAGGATCTTCAGTTTTCAGAAATTTCAATGATACAGGGAACTTAGATTCTAGAAAATCTGAACCATTGGGAAGTATACCAAAGCCAAAATCAAATAAAGGGCCGACATTTGATAGCACCCGTGGAAAAGGATCAACTGACGGTGAAGATCTTGATGTTTCTGCACAACATAAATGCAACAAGATCAAACTCCATAGGAGATGGAATCTTTCTACGGTCTGTACTTCATAAAAATTTCTTCTATAAGGATTTAATTTTTGATGTTTAGGTATTTTATTCAACATAGTATTATAGATCCTTGCTTTTGCAGATAAAAGCAGTTCATTGGACTCGCTACCTATTACAGTATACAGCACTAGAAATATTCTTCAATGATTCCAAGGCACCTGTTTTTCTCAATTTTATGTCTCAAAAGGATGCCAAACATTTTGGAACAACAATAGTCTCTCTTAGGAATGAATTGTATCCCAAAGGGAGCTCCAGAGATAAAACTGGACACATTACTTTTATTGACAGGCGTATTGCGCTTGAGATGGCTGAAAATGCCAGGGAGAGATGGAGGAGAAGAGAGATTAGCAACTTTGAATATTTAATGACTCTCAATACTCTTTCTGGTCGTTCTTATAATGACTTGACCCAATATCCTATCTTTCCTTGGGTATTGGCTGATTATTCATCAGAAAAGCTAGATTTCAACAAATCATCTACTTTTAGAGACCTTTCAAAACCAGTCGGTGCCTTGGACGCCAAACGCTTTGAGGTCATTCTCATTGTTAAATATTAGTACCTACTAGCTGGTTGTTCTTGACCATCTAATGCATTAACTTGATGCAGGTTTTTGAGGAGAGATATCGCAGTTTCAGTGATCCTGATATTCCTAGGTTGTGGCTATGCTATCAAAGTTTTGGTACTCTCTGGTCTGGATAGACATTCATATGCAGTAATGTCTGACACTGTTTCTTTCTTTGCAGTTTTTACTATGGATCTCATTATTCTAGCATGGGCATTGTGCTCTATTATTTACTTAGGCTTGAACCTTTTACAGCTCTGCATCGAAATTTGCAGGTACCATATACCTTTTTTTTTTGTTCTTTTTTCTTTGAATTTATTTTGTTCTTCTATTTCTCCTTACTGAAGCAAAATTACTGCTAAGCTGCATTTTATTTCATTTAATCTGTTATCATGTTTTTATGTAGCTGTTGTTAATTTTTCTTTGATAGGGAGGAAAATTTGATCATGCAGACCGTCTTTTTCAATGCATAGATGGAACTTACCGGAATTGCCTATCTAATACAAGTGACGTCAAGGAGCTGATCCCTGAGTTCTTTTACATGCCTGAATTTCTTGTCAATTCAAATCGTTATCATTTAGGTGTTAAGCAAGATGGTGAACCTCTAGGTGATGTTGTCCTCCCTCCATGGGCCAAGGTATTAGTTCTTATGGAGCATGGGATATGATTAACCATGTTTTCTTAATGTGATTCCTCTATGAAATATATGTAGTCTATGAATGGAAGAAAAGGGAATTTATGTTAAATCCTACATAGTTCTTGAAGTCATTCTTTAGATTTGTGCTAATTTCTATCACAACTTGTTTTCCTCTTTGACTAATTCCTTCACTGTGGTTTGTTTTTTTAGAAATTAAAAGGAAGTTTGGTCCTTGTAATTCGTAAAAGGATAGAATAACATGCTTGACATTTGTTGTTCACATTAATTGTTGATTTCTTTTACTACATTTTTGTCTATGAGGATTTATTCTGTACCTCCAAATAAGGTGTCTGTTCTCTATATTTCCAGGTGTTCCCTTTAAATCTCTAAAACTTTTGAAATGGTTAACTAACTGCCTAAGTTGTGCAGCTACTTCTAAAATGCATTCTTGATTTGCCAAAATAAATGTTGAAATTCTTCTTTCTGTCTATGTTTAGATCTAATAAACTTTCGGCATCTGTGAGTATGAATACTTTTGGTTCATTGAGTGGAAAAACATTGATCTCTACCGTTGGTCAATTTTAGCAATCGAGGTCAAATGAGATGGAATTTAGAATGCCAAATATGTTTTCATTTTTTTCTTGCTGTTATTGATCTTGTAAATAGAGTTTCATATTACATGTTTCATTGGTACTGTTGGTATATATGTATTTAGTTTCACAGGTATTTTTTTGTTTTAGTTATTTCAACCAGTGACTCCTTGTACAGGGTTCATCAGAGGAGTTCATATATAGAAATAGGGAAGCTTTGGAGAGTGAATACGTGAGTTCCAATCTTCATCACTGGATCGATCTAGTGTTTGGTTATAAACAACGTGGAAAGCCTGCAGTTGAGGTATGCTTTAATTAGAATCTAATTTGGTAATATTCATGTTTATGTTACTGAAGATAACTTTGTGAAACTATGCTGGAGTACAGGCAGCCAACATATTTTACTATTTAACTTATGAAGGTGCTGTCGATTTGGAGAACATGGATGATATGCTGCAAAAATCTGCAATAGAAGATCAGATTGCAAACTTTGGCCAAACACCAATCCAGATTTTCAGAAAGAGACACCCGCGAAGAGGGCCACCAATCCCTATTGCTCATCCCTTGTATTTTGCTCCTGCATCAATCACATTGACTTCCATTGTCTCTAGTGCAACCAGTCCCTCTTCTGCCATTGTATTTATTGGCTTATTAGACTCTAATGTTGTACTGGTGAATCAAGGGCTCACTCTGTCAGTAAAACTGTGGTTAACAACACAATTGCAAGCTGGTGGGAACTTCACATTCTCTGGATCCCAGGTTATTGTTATACATGTATTAAAACTAGTTGAGTTTGCTGAATAATATAATAAATGATATCTGTAAGGACCATTTGATTATTAGCTTGTTGAGTGTCATCTTGGCTGATTAGTTATACTTGCATTCTTGTTTCTACAGGAACCTTTTTTTGGTATAGGTCCTGATGTGTTTTCACCTCGCAAGCTCTGTACTCCATTGGCTGAAAACATTGAGTTTGGCAGGCAATGCATGGCCACCATGCAAGTTCTTAATGAAAATTACCTTATTTCATGTGGTAATTGGGAAAATAGCTTTCAGGTGATCTCCCTAAATGAAGGAAGGATAGTGCAGAGCATCAGGCAACACAAAGACGTGGTCAGCTGTATAGCAGGTGCTTTAATCACATGTTATAATCAATTTCTTTTTGAGTGCCATAGCTAGTGTTATAATCAATTTCTTTTGACTGCCAACTGCTGTAGCTAAAAGTAAAAAAAGGATGCTGCTATTTTTCCTGGTCAACTGAAACGTTATTGTGCTTGTCGTTTCTGTTTATTAGAGCTTGAAGTGGCACTTTTTTTGTTTCTCATTTGCAAAGCTTTGTGTAGAGATCACAAAAGGACATCACAGTTTAGTAGGAGAATTTTTTGACTAATATGATTATATTTAACTCCATTCCTGCTGCAAATTTGATTGCAGGGCATTAGCTTAGAATGTTAACTTGCAATTAGGATTGTGTCATCTTTTATCAACTCCCCTGTACGATACTATGGAAAGGTTTAATGACTCATGCAATAGTACAATTTTCACGTCCATCCATTTTAACTTTCCTCCCTTATTTTCTTGTTATTAATGAGTGCAATAGAATTGCTCAGGAAAGTGGATCTCGCACATTGGTATGATCGTATAATAATTTTGTTATTTGATGATATTGATTCAAAATTGTTAATATGATATTTTTAAATTGACAAAATTTAGTCAAAATATTCAAGTTTATACAAGATGGAGGCTGCATATAACAATTTCTAAGTGGTTTCTTTTTTTCATCCTTATATTGTATGACACAATTTAATACATCAAGTTACTTAGTGTTGAATTGTGGTCTTAATATACCTCTTTTACATGTTGCAGTTTCATCTGATGGAAGTATACTTGCAACTGGAAGTTATGACACAACTGTCATGGTATGGCATGCTTATCGTGGAAGGCATGCTGAGAGAAGATCTCGAGCTATGCAAACTGATTTTCCTCGAAAAGATCATGTCATCATTGAAAGCCCTTTTCATATTTTATGTGGCCACGATGACATTATAACATGCTTGTTTATTAGTGCTGAACTTGATGTTGTCATCAGTGGTTCAAAAGATGGAACTTGCATTTTTCACACACTAAGGGAAGGAAGATATGTGCAGTCCATTCAGCACCCTTCCGGTAGTCCTTTGTCCAAGTTAGTTGTATCACCACATGGAAGATTGGTCATCTATGCTGAGAGTGATTTGAGTTTGCACATGTATTCTATCAATGGAAAACATGTTGCATCTTCTGAATCCAATGGACGCCTCAACTGCATTGAACTTAGCAGTTGTGGTGACTTCCTTGTTTGTGCTGGTGATCAAGGACAGATAATTGTGCGCTCTGTGCATTCACTTGATGTTGTCAGAAAATATGAAGGAATAGGGAAAATAATAACATCCCTAGCTGTGACACCTGAAGAATGCTTCTTAGCTGGAACTAAAGATGGTAGCCTACTTGTATATTCCATTGAAAATCCTCTTACCCGTAGAGGCAGTGGCCTTTCGCGCACCAATAAATCAAAAAATACAGCAGCTGGATGAGTTAATTATTGGTAGATGCTGTTGCAGTTCATCATCATTGATTCTCATATATCCAATTGGTGGTATGAGTTTCTCTGAATTGTTTCTTTCTTAGAATTCCTTTTCTGGATTATTCTTATTTTTAATGGTCACTCTATTATGGGTTTGGCAACTTTTTTTAGAGATTCTATAGTATTGACACTTATGATCTTTTTGGAAATTTGTGTTCTTGTGAACAAGTAAAATTTCAACTAGAGTATCAGATGTTCAGTCCCTACTTCATTTCCCTTTAAGAAAGAAAATTATCCTGTTAAAGCACGGAGGAAGCATTCTTATGAATTTCTCTTTCAAATTTGTATGACAAGACTACACAAATGTGGATAGAGTACAATACAAATTGATTGCCGGGCTGTTTTTCTACAGTTGATGGCTACTGAATAACTCCATGGACATTATTTTAGCAAACTGATTATTAGCAATTGTTATGGATCCATAGAACGGAGAAAACAGCAAGAGACATCCTCTTGCTTAGCAGATGACAATTACAGAATTTCTAGTTGACAATCTTTTTGCTATTAATTCAGACAGAATGGTTAATGACTGAAGAAGTGTTTTGGCTAATAACATAAAATTGAAAGAGTTTGCATGTAGCTGTTGAGCAGATCAATAATTTGGAAAGCGCATCCAAGTTTTGAGTCCCATATATTTAACTAAGAACCTTTCGCAATATTTGGTCTTCAGAAATTGCACTAATTTTTTAGAGTTTAAACATTTGTGCTTTTACTAGCACTCAACATTGATTCGATTGGTTATTTCTCTCTGATAAATGCAACATCTACATCAGTGTAGTACCCTAAACCAGTTTTAGGTACATATTTATACATGGAATTTTGTGAACTCGTGCTTAGTAGCATGCTAATCTTTTCCTTTCCCTTTTGAAGTTTGATATCCTAAAAACATATGAAGATAAGATTTGAAATCTCGAGGCATGCTGCAGTTTTAGTATTTAATTGAATTGGTACAGTTTCAAAATTGTGCTTGTGTTTATGCATGGTGTTGGTGGAAATTTGAAAGTCAAAGGAGATAAAGAAGAACAGAAGCAAATAACCTATGAGGGGGATGAGTTAAGGTATCGTTTTATTCCACAGTTTACATCCATGGCTTGAATGGTATAGTTTTTTTGTTATGTTGACAATTAGCATGTTTTGACTTGTGTTAGAGCATGTTGAGATAAATTTAGATTAGTTGCATTCCTTTAATATAACAACAACAACAAAGTCTTATCCCACTAGTTGGGGTCAGCTATATGAATCCTTCATTTGTATTCCTTTAATAAAGATTAAAAAATTAGTATATTATATTAATTTTTTATCGTACATGTCATAGTGTCACTCAATATGTTTTAACATGTATTAAAGTATGCTGAGGTGAATTTGGATGAGGATTACTCATTCAATCCAATTTCACTTAAATTGATTTTTCAGTTTTAATAAAATTATATCAATTAGTAATTAAATTAAAAAATATTTCTACGTAGATATATGAGGAAATGAATTTATATAAGTTTTAGTCTTATAATCTTTTTCCACAACTTATTTACTTATAAAAATACAACTATAGGAATTAGACATAAACTTTTAGAGAAACAATCTAAAAAAATTTATAAAAAAAGATTATTTATATTCATCTTGATGCATGTCAATCATGCCATGTCATATGTTGGCGCAACAAGATAATTAGAGGAAGCATAGGATAGATTATCTGTGTAGTGCCATGCATGAAGGTATACGTGTACTAGATTTTATTTTTATTTTCCTAAGATTAATACATTATCTAGCAAGCGACTTTCTTAAATTATTACAACCTTTCATTTTTGTATATATCACAATATACACATTTCATGTTAAAATGTATCATCCATCAAGTGGTTTTTTGGTCTTCATAAAAAAGATGACATGACACCAGGACATGTTGACACATATGCAAAACACATTGGGATGCCTATACGGATATCCAACTTTAATTTCACTTATCCTTCCTCTCCCACTCCAAACCTGCCTCTATTGCACTGCCCATCTACCCTATGCATGTTGTTGTTTGTGCGCTCCCCTATGGTCATCTACTATCATCCTCCGTTGGCCATCTTGTGTATTTATCCCTAAGCTTACATCAAGGATGAAAGGGATGGAAGTAGTATTGGTGCAATTATGCCCTAAATGATTGAGTCTGACCATTTGGTTTTGATGTGTTTGACAAAGGGTTAAATTACAGTACTATGGTGTTACTCATTATATGTATCAAGTGTGTAAGTGCAAGGTACTTGACATTTACATTGTTGGTGCAATGCTTGAAGTTTCAGTGGATTGAAGGTTTTATTCCAAGATGAGTCGATTGAATGTGAGAGCAATTGATAGTTGGTTAGTCTACTGACCAACCGACTTAGGCTCTAATCCTCGCTAATAGAATATTTTTGTTTGTTCATAATGGAATCAACTGGTGTTCACTAAAGCTAAGTTAGTCAATTGACTTAATTATAAATTAGAAATACTATATCGTCGACTAAGTTAATTTTAAATTTGAAATATTGTATTTTTGAACAAGATCTTATTTAGAGAAGTCGAATGTCATGGCAAGGAGTCGACTAAGAATATTATGAGTCGACTAATGAGGTTAAAAAAAGGTGATTATATCATGATAACCCGAAACTTGAGCCGGAAAGCTTATCTAAACGAGTCAATTGACAATGTTGAGACAATGGCCGACTGGAAAGATTTTGAGTAAGACTGTTTCTACACATATTAAGTCTTAGTAAGACTGATGGCTTAAAACAGTCGATTGAATACATAATAACTGTCAAAGCTTACCTATGGTTATTTGGAGAGTTATAAAATGTGAGGCAAAGCTTGAATGAAAACTCTACCACAACAATTCTCACATCAACTCCTATACTAAATTATTGTGTTTTTGTTTTATTTGTATTTTTTATTTTTGAGCTTAAGGTTTATACCTCCAATCTCTATAGTCTTGCAAACTCTCCTACTCATTTAATTTTCTTATCCTTGTAAAAAGTCCTTGTGAAAATGTTTCTCCTCTTCTAGAATTTCCGAGGAGAAAGATAGTGGTTTTTCGAGGGTTGACTCACCTTATAACTCCATAGACCACAAAGTAAGAGTCAGGGTTCCAAACCACGTAAATCTTCCAGTTAAGAGTCGTAAATCTTCCAATTAAGAGTCAAGTAAATTTTCCAGTACTTTTCATTTATTGTTTTATTAGTCAATACGAACATGCTTCATCCAATCATGTTGAATAGGATTGTGAACCACTGTTATATCTGACTTACTATCGCTGTACAACTTCATTATGTCTTTAAATTGAACATGTATGTGTCGTTCAATCCAAATTAATTCACACATCCCTTGTGTGATGGCTCGATATTCTTCCTCTACACTTCTCCTTGAAACAACTATATGTTTCTTACTCCGCCATGTAACAACATTCCCCCAAACTTTAATGCAATATCCAGTAGTAGACTTGCTGTCTTCAAGTGAACTGGCCCAATCAGCATCGGCAAATCCTTCAACTGTTCTATTATCACTTTTCTTGAGCAGTATACCTTTCCCACGAGTCCCTTTCAAATAACGAAGAATCTAATCCATTGCAATTTGATGTCTCACAGTGGGGGCATGCATAAATTGACTAACTATACTAACACTATAGACAATATCAGGCCTAGTAAGTGATAGATTAGTTTTCCATCAAGACATTGATACCTCTCTATATCAGTTGGAGCATCATCTTTTGTATTTTGTTGCTTCCATTTTTTTCCTTTGGAGTATTTTCTGGATGGCAACCAAGTTTTCTTGTTTCTTTTAGTAGATTGATGGTATATTTCCTTTGTTTCTAGATATTTTCGTTCCAAGGAAATATCAAAGTCTTCCAAGGTCTTTTACCTTGAATTCAGATTGTAACAATCCTTTGAGGTTTGCAATCTCATCATTGTCATCACTCGTGATCACCATTTCATCAACATACACAATCAAAATAGATTTTTTCCCCCATCTCTTGACTGTTTGACAAAGAGAGAATGATCTACTCGACTTTTTGTGTACCCAAAGCTTTTCATGACAGTGTTGAATCAAGTGAACCATGCCCTAGGAGATTGTTTTAGTTGTATGAGGACTTCAACTTGCAAATTGATCTTGATGTTTCCCTGTTCTTGAACCCGAGGGATATCTTCATATGGACTTCTTCATGAAGAGTCCCATTAGAAATGCATTTGAAACATCCAATTGATGCAATTCCCGGTTTAAGTTTGCTGCAATGGACAAAATCACCCTTATAGAATTTAGCTTTGCAATTGGTGCAAATGCTTTCTCATAGTCAAGCTCATATGTTTATGTATACCCATGAGCCACCAAATGTGCTTTGTGTCTCTCTATCTTGCCTTCCAATCCTATTTTGATCGAAAAAAAAATCCATTTACAACCTACTATCTTCTTTACTTTGGGCAGATTTACTATTTCCCATGTGCCATTATCATTGAGCGGTTTCATTTCTTCAAAAAAGCAGCCCTCCACTTTGAACTATTTAAGGCATCGTATATATTTGTAGGAATCTACACATGATCAAGTTGAAACATAAATGCCCGCAAAGGTTCTCCCCTTGACTAATTTTTATGATTACATTAATTTTTATGATTACATGATGTGATGATGAAAGTGGGGGAGTCCTAATGAGTAAGGGTGACACAACCAAAGAGATTGAAAGATCCCAATGATTAGCTTCCCTTGAATTCTCCCCTTGAAGAGAATCATTGGAATAGAAGGGCTCATCCTCCAAGAATATAACATCACAAGACACAGAATTTTCTTGTGATAAAATCGTGGCAGTTGTATCCTTTTTGAGTGGGTGAGTAGCCAATGAAGATGCATTTGAGGGCTTTTGGGTCAAATTTCCCATATGCAGGACTATTGTCATGCACAAACACTAGAGACCCAAATACTTTTGGTGGGAGAGTTAACATTACGGATATGAGGGAATTATTTTTAGAGACAATTGATTGGTGTGTTGAATTTAAGGGCTTTTGATGGAAGCCTATTGATGAGGTAGGCTGTTGTTAAGATGGAGTCACCCTAAAAGTGATGAGGGACCGAGTTAGTGAGTATGAGAGATCTTGCCACTGTTAATAGATGACTATTTTTTTGTTTTGCAATCCCATTCTATAAAGGTGTAGATTGACATGAGCTTTGATGAAAATGCCATTTTAAAGAAGGTAATCTCTAAGGTTGTGAGTAAAGCATTCTCCTCCATTATCTGTGCGGAGTATGTGGATGTTACAATGGAATAAATTCCCTATCATTTTATGAAATTATGAAAACACATACTCAACATCAGATTTATGTTTGAGGAGATAGACCCAACAAGCATGAGTATGGTCATCTATGAATGTGATGTACTATCTCTTGCCTGTTAAATCTTCCACCCTAGTTGCCTCCTAAATATCACTATGAACCAGGTGAAATGATTTAGAAGATTGGTAATTGTGCATTTTTGTAGAATAGATAAGTCCTTCCAATTTGGTAATTGTGCATTTGGTAATTGTGGTAATTGTGCATTTTTGTAGAATAGATAAGTCCTTCCAATTTAAGGCTCCATTGAATTAATCAACCAAGCCATGACAATGAAATTTTCGACTTCCCATGCATTGTATGTTGCATCACTGGTATTTGGGATTGGTGTTTCACTAGTTAAATACCCACTTTTCCTTTTCCTCAAATCACCAAAAGAACGGACTAAAACCATTCTCTGAAATTTGACCCATTCAGTTTGTGTTGAGTAACCTGTAGAGAATGATTTGTATCCGAAGTTGCGACGATGGTTCCAAGGGACTTTGACGAATTCAGTTTGTGTTGAGTAACCTGTAGAGAACGCTTTGTATCCGAAGTTGCGACAGTGGTTCCAAGGGACTTTGACGAATCCATGGTCAACCTCTTTATGTGATCGGGACCTTGCTCTGCTATCATGAAATCAGAAAAGAATTATAAAGAAATCTGTGTGTATTTCATTGAAAAATGATACAAATATATATACAACTCTATGATCTTTGTCTTGTGTCTAACTTAGGAAAATATCCCTATAATTAAGCCAAAGAATTAGAACTATATCCCTATAATTAAGCCAAAGAATTAGAACTAATTTACATCATAACTAATTTGAAGGATTATGATTTTATTCCTTATTTTCAGTGACCTTATCATCTCTTTCCAACACAGAGTACTTGCAAGCAGGTTTGCTCGAGTTGCACGATGCTGAGGCGACACTGTGGTGGCACTTTGTCCTTGCCATCTTACTCCCTCCTTTCCTAATCTTAGCCTTTGCCACAGTAACTGTTATAGGGTAAACATCTGTTGTGCCACATCCACTGGCTTCTTCTAGCTTGCTCTTGGAAGAGAGCCATAGTGAGAAGGATGGGCAAGCTGTAGATGGTTGAAGAGGTGTCAGCAATGGGGCTGAGCTGTAGAAAGCGTAAGGGTAAAAAGGTTGTGGGAAAAGTGTGAAGCATCTAAACATGATTGAAGTTGAGGCCGTGCTGTGGTGAGCACTTTTGCCCAGCTATCTTAGTTCCTTCACTACCTTTCCCAATCTGAGCTATCATCATAACCAGGGTACAGTTCAATGCACATCTCCACCTTTGCCCTCATCTACATCTTCTGTCTTGCTCTGTGAAGGGGGTCATAGGAAGATAGAGATGATTAGGAAGGAGCTAAGGGTGGTGGCAGTGAGCAAAGGGGAGATGGGGATCATGGCAGACGATGGTGGCAGTGGGAGAAGAGAGAGAGATGTAATTAGAGTGGCAAGAAGTGTTAATTTACATAGGCTTCCGAATATGTATTATGCAGATGTCAATATGTCACGTGGATACCATATCATCTTTTTAATGGTAACCGAATGATCAGTTGGTTAATGCTAGATTTTAGCACAAAATGTAGTGCCCTGTGTTAGATTATGATATAAATGAAACGATGTGCTAGATATAAGAAAGTCCCTAAAAGTTGTGCTACATCAATGTATTAACTTCTTTTTTAATGGGTTCTTTCAAGGTTTTTGTTTTTATGGAGAGACAGTGTCTTGCTTGACGATGTATTTATACATCAATGCACTCCATATTGCAAATAGAACAGGTTTGTCACTGTTCCAAAAACGTTCATCTTCTTTCATCAATGGTATCTTTGCCAACTAATTATACTAGGCATTTCAAGTTTGATATTGTCTGTTTTAACCTACTTACTATGGTTTGATATTGTGGACGTTAATTTTTGCCAACATTAATTTTTGTTTGATTTGTTTGAAGAGTTATTGAACAAGTTGTTTTGCAATATGCATTGCAGGATTACAATTATATTTGACATGAGAATGGTTTATGCTACTCATGACGGCGTAGTCCACTCTGATCATCGGCATCTGTGTATAATAGCTACAAGTATTTTCAACTGGAGATCGACTTAATGTCAAGATTACAATTTTTTAAAAGAAAAAAAAATATGAAGTTACAAAGATGCAAAATAATCAAGCAAGATATGGTTGGTATGTGAAATTCATCCGTGAATAATGCATCTGATGTTGATTGCTCATATACTTTGTACAGCAGCTGTTTAATTTAATTTTCTTTACATCTAGTTTTATGTCTGTTTTCCTGGTTCAACGGTTGCTCTTAAAGCAAATTGTAAATGTACGACCAATGTCTGAGAACACTGGGTTAAAAGATCCTGCTGTATCAATATTCAGTTGTAGGCTGATATCTATTTATATATGCAGTTTTCTAGTTAGATATGTTTGCTTTACATCTCTTTGTTTATTCTTGTAATTGTCGTGTTTGACACTAGGACCTGCGCCGGCTCTAAAATTGGCCACTTCTCTCTTTAGTCACGGGGTTTTTGAAACTCTCCAATGGCCTTTCTTTGTGTCAGTTGATACATGTGCTGATGATGTTTTGCTCAAATTTGCACCATGGTGGAACTGCGTCGAACAAAACAGAAACACCTACTATTGACATTGTTGAAGAAGCCAACAACACCGTGGTACTGTGTTGACGAAACTAGTGCCACAATAATATTGTGTTAAAGAAAGTAGCACCATGGTGGTATTGCATTGGAGAAACCAACACAATTAGTGTTGCTTGGAGAAACCATCATCCAATTGGTGCTACGTTAGAGAAACTAGCGCCATGGTGGTGTTGCGTTGGAGAAACCATGCCGGCGCTACGTTGAAGAAACAAGCACCATGGTGGTGCTATGTTGAAAAATCATTTTAAAATAATAATTTTTTGTGATATTAGATATGTAGAGACTATTTTTTTTTCTTTTTAGAGAATCATAGAGTAATTACAATGTCAATATAATGAATAAAAAGAATTCAAAAATCTTTGGATGGTAATATTAACTTCATATATCCGTTATTATATGTTTAATGATGTACATTATAATAGTTATAAATATATTGTATTTCCTATAACTAGACAACAATGAATAGTGAATCCTAAATTCATATATTAGTTCACATTATAATAGTACGAAAATCATCCTAAAATAATGTTTCTAAATAATATAGACATAACAGTGATATATATTATATTTTTAAATGATAAATATTTAGAATATAAATAAATCCTAGACTGTCTCGTAGAAAAGTTTAAAAACATACATGAGAAAATCAATAAATGATAAGAACGTAGATTATATATCAACTCATGATCGGAACAGAGCTTAAAAATAAACCCTAAATAATATTCTTTATAGAAATCAGTCTTTCACTTTTTTTTTTTTTGGATTGTTATATCGCCGAAACAATACTTAGCGGGGAAAATTTTACATAAGACTTAGTCAGCACAAACCTCTAGGTGCTGTTTGGATTATTTTTACATAAGACTTAGTCATCCAATTCTAACAAATGGATGAGAACTAAAAATTAGTCAGTAAAAGAAAGCACACATAAAAAGATATTATATAATCAATCAAATTTAAAATAACAAGGCAAGCCGCTGCCTCTGTCGCAGTTGGTCAGTGCGAATAGCCACTCGATCAGAATCTAGTGTAGATCCTTAGACTGTCTGATCACATGTAAAAACGTAGAAAAGAAGGTAGCCAGCCAGCCAGCCAGCCGAAACCCAACCGGATGCTACTCACCTGTTCAAAGAAACCTTAACTAACAGCCGCCGCCGCCGCTGCTGCAACTCTAAATTTGTCAGAATATAAACAGTTCGCAAGTGTATATATATATATATGTGTGTGTGTGTTGGAGCAAGATCGAATTATTCTGCCATGGAAGACAGTTTCTCTACTCTCTCGAGCCCCACGAGCCATCGTACGCTACCTAGTCCACCTAATCATCTTTCGCCGTATTTCAAGCGTGCGTCCGGATCCTTCATCGAGTTCGAATTCCTGACGAGCGTGGACCAGCGCGACGGCGGTCTGTCGCGCCTTGTGCCTCTGAAGCTTCCCCCTCGACTTCAGAGCCCATGCCCCACTCCGCCGAGATCGCGAGGAGGCTCTGCAGCGAGGCGAGCAGGGTTAAGAACTACCAAGAACAACAACAAGGAGTTTGACCCCTTCACGGCGGCACTCGAGCGCATCAGGATGGAGGAGCAGGAGCGGGTTCATGAAAGCGAGATGGCTGGATCGACGAGTCCAACAACAAGTAGAGAATCTGGAGCGAAACACAGTAGAGGCAAGTCGTCTGCGCTTTTGGCTTCTGCCGGCAGGAATCATGTTGAGGGTGAGGGAAACGATGGAGATGAGATCAAATTGGAAAGCAGCAGCTTGCCATCAGTGTTCTGCTATAAGCCAAATCTTTTGGCATGTTTCATACTCAAGAAATGAAGATTATCAAAAAAAATTTTATGAGTTTAACGACAAGATAAGTTTAATTAGGTATTCCATCAGGATTGTGATCAGTTATTCTGTGTTGTCGTTATTATTTAAATTGAAATCAATTGATAAAACTTTGTACGAATGCAACTGAAGGTGTTGGACATTGAATTTGATTGTTAGTGTGCTAATTAAAACATTCTTTCAATTGTCGTTATCGATCAAAGTAATGATTTTTTTTAACATAAAAATATTAAAGTTTTTGATAAAAATTTAATCAGTTTAATAAAAAATTTAAAAATCTTAATATTTTTTATTATTCAATAAAAATTAATTGAATTGATTTTTAAAATTCATAATAAAAACTGAATCGATTTAATTAAAATAATTGATATATTTTAAAATTTTAAACTTCTCGAATAAATTAGACTGAATTTTTAAATGTTTTATGTGATCGTATATACATGTAAACAAAATATATCAATTTGACTTTTGTTATAAATGGAAAAAGAAATATGGAAAATCTAATGTCAATCAACAATAATTACTTTATTGGTATTTTTAATTTCATCCTTAATTTATTGCAATCAAATCAATATGTATATATGATTGGTAACGAGATTGTAATTATATATATATATTCATTCATCAAATCATCATTAGTGTTAATCTATCGATCTCACTCTCTTTTCTTTTCAGATTCTTCGACGATGATGATGCCGATTAAGAAGAAGAAGACGAGCTTAGGCCGGCAAAAGATCGAGATCAAGCGAATCGAGAGCGAGGAGGCTCGTCAAGTGTGCTTCTCCAAGCGCCGCGCCGGACTCTTCAAGAAGGCCAACGAGCTCTCCGTCCTCTGCGGGGCTCACCTCGCCGTCGTCGTCTTCTCCCCCGCCGGCAAGCCCTTCTCCTTCGGACACCCCTCGGTCGACTCTGTGCTCGACCGCTTCCTCTCCCCGTCCGGCCACCCTACTCCTCCTCCTCCCTCGTTCCACGACCCCCGAGCGATGACCGCCGCCGCCTCGCTGGTCCCCGAGCTCGACCGGCAGTACGCGGAGCTGGCTGAGCGGCTGGAGGGAGAGCGGCGGAGGAAGGAGGCGCTGGAGGCCGCGCTTCGGGCGCAAAGGGGTGACTTCGCCGGGCTCATGCAGTCCAGCGTGGAGGAGCTGGGCATGGCGGAGTTGGAGAGGCTGCAGGCGGCGCTCGAGAGGCTGCGCTGGGACGCAGCGAGGAGGGTGGACCAGCTGGTGATCGAGGCTCAGACGAGGAGCCTAACGGTGGCTGGCGAAGTTGGCAGTGTCGGCGGCGGCGGCGGAGCATATCTTGGAGGAGGATTCATTGCTGCGGCGGCGCCGCCGCCGCAGGGGGGCAATAATATTAATATGCAGGCGATTCATGCGCAAGGTCAGGCTCCGACTGGCTTTGGTTATGGCTACGGGATCTTCTAGTTAATTATTTAATTAACCATAGTCAATTAATAACATCTTAGTGCTTGTTAATAATTAATTGTTGCGTGGTTTAATTATTTAGACCAAACCGGCAGTTAATGCTAATTTCAATAAAAGCAAACCAGGTTGTATCGCGTTTATTGAGTAATTAATTTTAATCCAAGATTGATGCATGCTCACGTCTCACGTATTATTTGATTTTGACGAATTTATTTGGCTCATACTATTAATTTTTTTATTTTTTTAAATAATTTATAAATAAACTTATAGTTTATTTTTTTTTTAAAAAAAAATGTTCTTTAAAAGGTAATATTTTTTTTTCTAAAAGGTAATATTTGTTTCTTCTAAAAATACTATCAATTTTATGTTTCTAAATTATCATTTAAATTACTCATTTATTCATGAAGAAAAGATATTTTGATAATAAAATAATTTTAAACACATTTTGAATTTTGATGGTAATGAAACTTAAACAGTAGTTTTTAAAAAAATAAATATTCAAGGATATTTTAATATATTTATTTATTTATTTATCGCTTATCGTTAATTTTATTGATGCAATCTCAATTAATCTGATCGGGATCTTCCTATCAAAATATGATACGTTCAGTCAATGCTCTTCATAACCATTAAGGCCCATCAAGCCCGACCTTCTCTACCCAAGCGATTATGACGATTCTAGAACGATGAGAGAGTTGGGTTAAGCGAGCTCTCTTGAACATCAATCTTTGATAGTCCTTGATGCAAGATTGATCTTAGCGAAGCTATCCATCAGAAGAGCAATGTTAGGCTAACAACTAAACAACACCAGTAATATAAATGGATAATTGTTCCCTTTGGCCCAACAGTTTGCTCATATGGTTAGTCAGTGGGCAGGAGCCTTGCTCGTGCGGTCGTCCACATAACCCACTCAGGGGTAGTGTGACAATCTACATGGACCTTTCACCCCCATGATTATATAAGGTGTCATGAAGATAAGTGATGGTATGATTTCTTTTCACTTGTGGAGGCTAATTTCTTCTGTCTTCCTCTTTCAATCTCTTAATGTTGTCTTGTGCATGCAAAATTTCTTTCTTCTGACCTAGCACTGACTTAATCATCGGAGAGGTCACATTGGCAACATCAACCCTCGACTAACATGATTGGATCCATAGAACTCCGGAAGCGAACTCATCTGGAGGGCAGCCATCATCACTGCCTCTGAAGAGGAGTTAGAGCATCTGCAATGCATATCGCGTTATAACGTTAAAAAATTAAAAACAAAATACACGTGGTGGGGAAAAAATTAAAGAAAACATGTGGTGCCCATATCAAAACATTGAACGCGTTCATCGCGTTATAACGCCGATTAACACTGCAATGTGGATGCTCTTAGAACGTGTGATAAAGGATTCAAAAACATCGTTTATAGAAAGATATACAATAAGTTATGTTAGGGAGTATTAAAAGAACTACAATGAAACATCATTCTAAGGGATCTATGGCAAATCAAGCCTACTATGATGGTATAGCGAGGAAATATGTATAGTGCGTGAAGGCGAATCTTCTTTTATGACAGATCAATAAATCGTCAAAATGGTTTCTTATTGCCTGAACTGACCACTCACATTTCTAAAGATCTCTAGCCAGAGCAGAGATAATTCCTAATTAACTACCTGATTGAGAATCATGACGCCCTGACTTGGTCCCCGAAAGATTTGACTGGAGTCCAAAAGGAGATAATAAATAATCATCTATATGTAAGTTGGACTATGGATCCAATAGATCCATTCTTCTATTTTAAGTCACAAATCTTTTGGGAGTGACAACCTAAGAAAAGAGATTTATCGTTAATAAAATAGATGACTAAATTTGTAATCTACTAATGGAGCGAGAGGGAAATAAATATGAATCAATAAGAATGTTGGAAAGTTGAATCCAGGAGACAATTTTAGCCAAACATATGATTCTTTGAGATTGAAGAAACAAATGCAACCATGTATGCCTTTATACCGTCGAAATATTATTTTATAATATGACTAGGATTAAAGGGAAGATTCACAACTAAAAAATAAAATCACTTATATGGAGTTAGATGGAAAGTATGACTTATGTTCCAATGTATAGGAGACTCTAGATTATTTATTTTTTGAATATTGATATAAAAGTCAAATATAACGACGTATAAAGTAGTGAGTGGACATATCTAGAGCTCAAAAAATGATAAATCTCATTCAGTCTCATGGACTCAATCCCTGGGGATGACCGATTCGGTCCCACGGAAGTTTCCCACCGACCACGAGGGTAAATCGGGAAGCACATACGGCGGCCAATCCAGATGCCCAGCTACATCCTTTGATTGCGTTCCCCATTTGGAAGAAAATTCTTACAAATACGCCGTAGTTGGAGATCGAACCGCGGGTCCCTGGGTCAAAATCCGGATGTCCTACCATTGCACCGTTGCCCAGGGGACAACATATCTAGAGCTCAAGAAACACTAAAGAGTGCTCATGAATGAGTGATTAAGGAGGTTAAGACCATCTCCAACGGGTACCCTTTTACACCAAAATGGTGTAAAAATGACACCATTTCTCTCCAATGAATACACCAAAATGGTGTCCAAAATGGTGTCCATGAACAGTGCAGCACCATTTTGGTGCTACACTGTTCACTTGCACCAAAATGGTGCAAGTGTAATATTAATTAATTAATTAATATAAAAATATTTTTAAATGCTAAAAATGCTATAAATATTAATGCATTAAGTAGAATAAATTAATGTATTAAATATCACATGCACGAAAATATTTTTAAATATTATAAATTAATATTATTTAATTTAATTGAATTAATTTTGTAAATTTTATATATTATAAATTTATATTAGTTATTAACTTAAATAAGTAATATGTAAAATATTTATTATATTGCTAAGTTTATAAATATTTAACAAATTAGTATATATGTTAAAATTAATATATATTATAAGATGGAAAAATAGAATATTCTAAGGAATATTTTTTTTAGTGTAGGAAATGGTGTCTCTTGGTTGGAGTTGGTGTTGAAATGACAATAAAGAGCACCAAAATAGATTTTATGACATGCATAATATATTAATTATGACAGACAACTAATCAAACAACATTTGAAAGTTCAATAATTACTACACTGTGATGATCCATAAAATCCAGATGTCATAATAATGTTAGTGATTTATTCATAAATTCAATTTTTATATTGAATAATAAATAGTTAATGATTAATGAATGAAAAAATAATAATTGAGAAAGATTTGAGAGGCATCAAATATGTTGTGAAAATTTATTTATAAAATTATATCAGGGAGAGAGTGTAATTTTTTTTGTTTTAATAATTAATATTTAAATTTACTATAAAAATATAGATTTATAAATTATATTTTACTGAAATTCAATTGTATAATATTGACAAAGAAAAATATTAGAATAAAAAAAACCCTAAACGACCCTAAACTTAAACCCCAATCCCCTTCTTCTCGTCACATACGCTACGCCGCCTTCGTCACTGCCATGGCGTCGTCCGGCGTCCTTCGAGAACGCTCAGGAACACTTCACAAGCTCCTCGCTGCCCTCATCTTTCATCGCTCCATGGGAGGCGGCCCGCGGACCTTCCCCGGTGGTCTCAGCAAGTGGCAATACAAGCGGATGCACGAGAAGATGGCCAGGGATAAGGAGCGCCGCCTCCTCGGGCAGGAGAAGCAGATCTATCAGGCCCGTCTTCGCTCCGAGATACGCGCTAAGCGCGCCGGGAAATCGTCCAGCGACATTGCTGACTCGGGCGCCGCCATGACATCCAAAGCGCAAGTGAAAGCCCTCGCCGACCGGTTCATGAAGGAGGGAGCTGAAGACCTCTGGAACGAGGACGATGGCCCTGTCCGCTCCCGTCCTCGTCAGTCCCGCGCTGTGAATTCCCTACCGCCTCATGATTTGAAGAAGCTCGTGGCCGGGCGGCAAAATCTGATTGAGAGTCAGGTCGGTTGGATTGATACTTTTGGTCAGCGAAGAGAGTATTCGACGATTTCCAAAAGGGGGTCCAGGACGAGATCGAAGACGAGGTGGAGGAACATCTCATCAAGCGACGAGGAATCGGAATCTGAGGAGGGCGTTAAGGCATTTCGGGGTGCAAATATGGGTACTCGGACTGGCTTACAGATGTTTCCAAGATTGAACATTGCAAATGAGGGGGAATCAGAAGAAGAATCAGATATGATAACTGACTCTAGTTCAAGAAATAGGTTTTTAAGCAAGGCTGCTTTGAGGAACTTTGATACGAAAGCTCCAAGGAGGTTGCCTAAGAGCATGGTAGGACATGGTGATCTTTCTAATGAGATCCAAGAAATACGCAATGAGTTGCGAGCAAAGAAGGCTGTTGTAAATGTAACAACACATGCCAATGCTGGCCACAAAACACTTATAACTAACAAAAGGTGACTCTTTGAGGATTATTCAGATGGTTAATTTTGGGAAATTGTTGCTCTGTAGAAAGCATCACATGTGTAAACCTTATGTTTTCCCTTCGATTTGATTTTTAGTTTTGATACACTGCATGTTAAGCAGTAATTATATGGTTTTTAGGTTCTTTTTCTCTTATGGCGGCAGTTACAGACTTATAGACTTTCAGTTGCGTTAGTTTTGATGAGGATATTTATCCATTCTAGTCAGTTTATTTAAAATTTTAGTTAAGAAATGTCAACCTTTAAATAGATTTGTATAAATATCAAAAGTTTTATTATTTGGTCGTAGAAGAAATATGTTACATAAAAAGTAAGTTTGGTAGTGTGTATCATGTGAATATGGCATGCAGTCCCAAAATAAGTAAACAGTGCTAGATTTATTGTTGATCAGAAGGATCAAGATTCAGGTTGTAAAGAGAATTTCAGTGAGTTGTAGATTAATCTGAGTTTGTTATTGTTGCTGCATATTCACAATGTTGAACTGCCATTGAGATCTCAGCTAATTGCTCTCTTTGTCATTCATCATTTATGCTTGTCAAATACTCAAACAATAAGTCAATAACTAGATGCTAGCACTTGAGAGCAAAAGAAAGTTGATTATTTTGATTTTATGATGATCTAGCCATTTACATGCTGACATACCTGAGTTTTATTTCTGACATATACTTTTACCTTATCCAAACCAAACCAAGTCATCCAACTACTGAATTCCCACTCTTGAGCTCAGCTTATTTTAGCCGGATGATTGATTATTGACTTAAGGATTCCATCCCTACTTGTCCGCCCATCATTGATGCTTGTCCACATGGCATATCAAACCATTGCACACTAAGATGTATGGATTAAGGATTACTGCAGTATAGTTAAATTGATGATCCATCAATATTTAATATGATATTTATATACTGTACAAATTCCATAGCACTACAACATAATGAAACATTTATTGTGTTTTAAGTTTTAAAGTTTTTGATGTGGACTTGTTACTTGACAGTGCATTCGTAATGTTTGTTGGCTTCCTTGAGCAAATAAGATTCATTTTAAAGATTTTCATGTTTGGTTATGCAATATGCATAATAATCTAAGGACACTTATTCCATCTGTTTATGAATATTTTGCTTTTTTTCACCCTTTGCTGTTTTTCTACCTACTTAACTTTAAATATTAGGCTAAGATTTTTTTTTTTTGTAACTTATTGTTTGATGCATGATAATCATGGACACTCATTTCCGTCTGCTTATATTTTATTTGCTGTTTTGTCACTCAGCTGCTTTTTCTACCTATTTTGCTTGCAATGTTAAGCTAAGAATTTATGTGTAACTTATTGCTCCAATTAGATGTTTTGAATTTGCTCTCTCAAAATTCCAATTTTCCCTCCATTTCTCCCATCAATTATCCTTGTTTTAGCAATTGAGATTTTTTATCAAGCAATTTTTTGTCCCTAGATTTGCTGATTCTGGTATCTCTCCACTGACAATCAAGGCACTTACTGATGCTGGATATATACAAATGACTGTTGTCCAAGATGCAGCACTTCCAGTCTGTCTTGATGGTATGGTGTCTAATGTCACCACTTCTATCTCTCTGCATTACTAATGAATTGTATGGTAAACTGAAAGAGGAGATTATGAGAGAGGGAGAGATGGGTGGGAAAGTGTTATTATGCTCGCTGGATTCATTGGGCACATGGTCTTTATAAAAGGTTATTAATTTGAATTAATTTATCAAATTGATTAATTGTAATTTGATCTATAATTGATTTAGTCTCTAATAACTATGTGATTTTGTCTTTGGGTTGATCAGTTCCAATCTTAGCTTCCCTTAGGGCTTTCTTACTTAGGTTAAGACTGTTTGTTTTCCCTTAATTAGAACTCTCCAATGCCTTTGTGTAAACTGTAAAGCAGCATACTTACAGTTTGGTAATTTAGATGATTTACAAATTACAAATCCTTTTACAGGTTGGTTGGAAGGCTACAAAATTGCAAATGCAACTTGTGACTTGAAATAGTGACATGCTACATTTACAATTTGTAAATAATATTAAAAAATACATAGTTCAAGGCATAGGTTATTAAGTAATAAATAAATGTTGGCTAATTTTTTTTATTTGTAAATTTAAATCATTGTAAAGTTTGAAATTATATTTTAAATATATTCAATATTCAACAGAAGATATTAGCATGTTGTGAGATTGGCTAGTTTATGTTTTACATTGAAATAATTTTACTATGTGTAAAACTTAAAATAAATATTGTGGCACTTAGCATTTACATTTGCAATATAGCTACATACATCGCTTGTGTTTAGGTATACCTACAATAGAAGAGTTGGCTACATCAGTAGAAGTAACATCCCCAAACCATCAAGCTAGGATTTGTTTGGTAAAATATGTTTCATAATGCATGTAGGACAGGACTGATCTGCATAATGCTTATGTGGTTCCAAAGCATTTTGATTTGTTAAGTAGTTTGGATATTCTAAAGAACTGCTTGATATTGATCATGAGGACCGCATAAGGATCCCTAACTGGTTAAAATCCTAGGCAAGTTCATGTTGATCAAATCAGATTTGGCCATAAAAAGAAACAAGCTGCATCTGGATTTGTTAGATTGTTGGATTGGTTAAGTTGATTAATACACATTATTATATGTTTTAATTTTATGTGGATTGCATGTGCCTCAACTTACGCATAAGCATACTAGAAATCCTATGCTTTATGTGGTTCTTCGACCACATTGTTTGCATACATTTTTGAAAACCTTCCAAAAAGATCAGTGATGCTTCATCATGTTAATGGTGTCTTGCTCAATATATATTGGAGTAGCCTTATCTGGATTTCGAATCTCATTCTTGTTCCAATGGAGAATATGGATATACTTCATGCTTGTTGAAGTATACATATTATTTGACTTTGATTTTTGATTGTACTTGTCTGTGTGTCTGTTATTACATACTAGGGTTTGTTTGACATTGATTTTCAATTATACTTGTCTGTTTGCTTGCATTCCATGACGAGTATTTCAACTATTTTTTCCTGATCTTGATTCAAGCAGGTAAAGATGCTCTAGTGAAAGCAAAAACAGGGACAGGCAAAAGTGTAGCCTTTCTGGTATAGACCATCCCTTGCATTCACCAAAAATAATTATTTCTTTTCCTTTGATTGTTTAATAAAAACCAACAGATTCCTGCAATTGAAACAGTCATCCAGGCAATGCATGGTAACACAAACCAGCGAATACCTCAAACTCATGTACTTATCCTTTGTCCCACAAGGGAGCTTGCCATTCAAGTTGCAGCTGAGGCAAATGTTTTATTAAGACACCACGATGGAATTGGTGTTCAAACACTTATTGGAGGTGTTAGATTTAAGATGGATCAGAAGCGGCTTGAATCAAATCCTTGCCAGGTATGCTTTACTCTCTCCTTTTGTCAACCTGTTTATTGCAATGAACTAAGTTTGGTTGAACATCAGTTTTTTCATCATTGACCATGTGCCAATTATGTTAATGTTTGTTAAATAATTTTATAATATTTGTACTTATACCAAATACTTTACAGATTATTGTGGCAACCCCTGGCAGGTTACTGGATCACATAGAAAACAGATCTGGTTTTTCTGTACGTTTGATGGGTTTGAAAATGCTTGTACTTGATGAAGCTGATCACTTGTTAGACTTAGGATTTCGGAAGGACATAGAAAAGATTGTTGACTCTGTGCCACGCCAGCGCCAGTCTTTATTGTTTTCTGCTACTATTCCTAAAGAGGTACCACCATTTTTGTGCAGCTTAGTTTCATGAATATTGTCTCTTCTCTTTGCTGACATTTTGTTCTTTTGATCTTGTAGGTTCGACGAGTATCACAGCTTGTCCTGAAGAGGGATCATATCTATGTTGATACAGTTGGCTTGGGTGGCGTGGAAACACATGAAAAGGTATGAAATAATGTGAAAAGGTATGAAATAATGTGTAAATCATAACCTCTCTGACCTTTTGGTATTGGAAACTGTGAAAAGGGATCATATCTTTGTTTATACAGTTGGTAATTTGGAAGGTAAGTAAATTGCAGGAGGCAAAGTTTTCCAATTATTTACCGTTGTCAATTACCTTGATATAATGCTATTAAGCTATGGAGGGGAAAAGCTACAGTTTTCCAAAGGTTTATGGGTAAAATATAGCAAACTCTGAGGCAAAGTGAACTTTTCTCTTTTACCCTGAAGTGCACATGGAGGAGGGAAAGGAATTTATAGTGGAAAAAAATTCTGAGTGGAAAGGGAATGGATGAACACTGGATCAACAGTGGGAAAAGAAAGGAGAAAGGGTAGAAAGGGGAGAAAGGAAAGAAACTTACCGGGAAAGCTCATGCTTGTGCCAATTGGTGTGGTGGCCTTGTGGCTAGGCCGGCCTCACCGAGGCTTCTCCGCCTGACCTAGACTTCGCAAGGCCACAACATGTAGCCTAGGTTGACTGCTACAAGTCAGGGTCTTCCCTAGTGCTGCTGGCTGGTCGTCAGGGTTGTCTGGGCACACGGACAAGAAGCTGGGCTTGTCAGGAGTTGCCAGAATTGGAGTTGACAAGAGTAAGAAAGGTGATGAAAATGAGAGAAAAATTGATCCGTGGATGAATTTGGAATCCATCCTTGCTTTACTTTTACATCAAATAAACGAAGGAAAGTGTCCTCACTTTGTGCAATTCATCCTTTCCTTCATTCGCCCTTAGGAGTAAACAAGGCATTAAGGAAATTTTTGTGACTGCATTGCTCAAGTGTGTTGAAGCTTCAAGGTTGGCAAATTATTTCTCTAAAATGGTCGCAATATGGAAATGGTAGTTGAGTTGCATCCGGGATTGGTGTATGTGACTCAGTGAGATTTAACTTACAATAGTAGTAAACACTGTTTTTATGGATCCTTTCTCTGTGAGCTTGTTATGTGTTGGTGCTTTTTGTTCATTGCTCATCTTTTGTTCACTATACAAAGTGGATTATAACAAACTGCAGTGCAAAAGGGAGGAAATGCTTTATAATATTTGTACTTATACCAAATACTTTACAGATTATTGTGGCAACCCCTGGCAGGTTACTGGATCACATAGAAAACAGATCTGGTTTTTCTGTACGTTTGATGGGTTTGAAAATGCTTGTACTTGATGAAGCTGATCACTTGTTAGACTTAGGATTTCGGAAGGACATAGAAAAGATTGTTGACTCTGTGCCACGCCAGCGCCAGTCTTTATTGTTTTCTGCTACTATTCCTAAAGAGGTACCACCATTTTTGTGCAGCTTAGTTTCATGAATATTGTCTCTTCTCTTTGCTGACATTTTGTTTATTTTGATCTTGTAGGTTCGACGAGTATCACAGCTTGTCCTGAAGAGGGATCATATCTATGTTGATACAGTTGGCTTGGGTGGCGTGGAAACACATGAAAAGGTATGAAATAATGTGTAAATCATAACCTCTCTGACCTTTTGGTATTGGAAACTGTGAAAAGGGATCATATCTTTGTTTATACAGTTGGTAATTTGGGAAGGTAAGTAAATTGCAGGAGGCAAAGTTTTCCAATTATTTACCGTTGTCAATTACCTAGATATAATGCTATTAAGCTATGGAGGGGAAAAGCTACAGTTTTCCAAAGGTTTATGGGTAAAATATAGCAAACTCTGAGGCAAAGTGAACTTTTCTCTTTTACCCTGAAGTGCACATGGAGGAGGGAAAGGAATTTATAGTGGAAAAAAAATTCTGAGTGGAAAGGGAACGGATCAACACTGGATCAACAGTGGGAAAAGAAAGGAGAAAGGGGAGAAAGGAAAGAAACTTACTGGGAAAGCTCATGCTTGTGCCAATTGGTGTGGTGGCCTTGTGGCTAGGCCGGCCTCACCAAGGCTTCTCTGCCTGACCTAGACTTCGCAAGGCCACAACATGTAGCCTAGGTTGACCGCTACAAGTCAGGGTCTTCCCTAGTGCTGCTGGCTGGTCGTCGGGGCTGTCTGGGCACACGGACAAGAAGCTGGGCTTGTCAGGAGTTGTCAGAATTGGAGTTGACAAGAGTAAGAAAGGTGATGAAAATGAGAGAAAAATTGATCCGTGGATGAATTTGGAATCCATCCTTGCTTTACTTTTACATCAAATAAATGAAGGAAAGTGTCCTCACTTTGTGCAATTCATCCTTTCCTTCATTCATCCTTAGGAGTAAACAAGGCATTAAGGAAATTTTTGTGACTGCATTGCTCAAGTGTGTTGAAGCTTCAAGGTCGGCAAATTATTACTCTAAAATGGTCCCAATATGGAAATGGTAGTCGAGTTGCATCCGGGATTGGTGTTTGTGACTCAGTGAGATTTAACTTACAATAGTAGTAAACACTGTTTTTATGGGTCCTTTCTCTGTGAGCTTGTTATGTGTTGGTGCTTTTTGTTCATTGCTCATCTTTTGTTCACTATACAAAGTGGATTATAACAAACTGCAGTGCAAAAGGGAGGAAATGCTAGCATTTATTCTTATGAGTAGTTAAGCAATAATGACGTTTTTCCCATGCTAATTACCTTAAAAGAGAAACCTTTGGTAACTAAGTAATGAAGAGGTTCTGTCAATATATCTCATGTTAGCCTTTATTTATGAAGTGGAAGAACCTACAATTTCTAAATAATGCAATGGTTTGTTCCCTAGATTCTTTTCTTGTAATATCTTAAATTAAATAATCTTTCTCACACTAAATGCAGGTTCTGCAGTCGTATATTATTGCACCACATCAGGTGCATTTTCACTTGGTGTATCATATTTTGAAGGAGCACTTGCAGCAAGAGTTGGATTACAAGGTCATTTCTAGTCAAATCTAATGATTGAGCATCTTATATGGTTTGGTATGTTAGATTTAAATAGTTGAGCATCCCTTCAGGTTATTGTGTTTTGCACAACCGCTATGGTTACAGCTTTTCTGTATGTTATTCTTCGAGACTTGAAGATGAATGTCCGGGAAATACATTCTAGAAAACCACAACTTTATCGAACTCGTATCTCTGATGAGTTTCGTGAATCAAAGTGCATAATTCTTGTGACATCAGATGTTTCTGCTCGTGGGATGGATTATCCAGATGTCACTTTGGTCGTTCAGGTAATTTTTGAGTACTGAATGACACTTAAAAGTTTTCTTTCTTGATTACCTTTTTTCGTGTTTGTTTGATGCGGTAAACACGGTTCGTGGTTCATTTAATCTTATATGCCTTTTGATGGAACAAGTCAATCTCTAGCTTTATGTACTTCCATAATCAACATTAGGCATGTGCCTTGGTACCAATTTGACCTAACGTGATGTATGAAATGCCTTTTCTGCATTTATACTGCCTTTTCATGATAACCAATTGAGATATGATATGAGAAAGTTTGCATAAATAAATTTATCTACCGAAAATAAGCTGGATATTTCATGTTGTTTTCCATCATGCAAATGCATCTAGCATTCACTTGTCTTTGTGCAACCTATGAAAAAAATCATCAATTGCTATCTAGGTTGGCATTCCTCCTGATCGAGAACAATACATACATCGGCTTGGAAGGACAGGACGTCAAGGCAAAAGTGGGAAGGGCATTCTGGTTCTTGCACCATGGGAAGCATATTTCATGGATCAGATAAAAGATCTCCCAATTCAGAAGTGTCATCTTCCAGATCTTGATCCAGTCACAAGACAAAAGGTATCTGCTCTTACATATTAATACATATCTTGGAATGTACATGGATATTAATGTCGTTGATTCAAAATTAACAAGCTCTCTTTCCATTAGGGAAATTTCCATTCACGTTAAGGGTTATGGTGGGTGGTTGTTTTTTCTAATTTATATTCTTTTTTTTTTTACTTTTGGTCAGAGGAAGGCCCAAAGGCCTACAGATGGATCTAACTAGCCATGAATTCTGAATGGCAATTGCCATGTATCTTAATTAAACTTGTGTGTGAGTATGTACCATAGATACGGGCCTAGGCATCAGATATGGACCTAGGTATCAAACAATGTGTTTTCTAAACATTATTCATGACAAATAGGTATCGGTGTGGACTACAGGAGTTGGGATTTGAGTGTCAGCTGTCTGACATGGGCGTGGAAGGGGTAAATCAAGATTCTGAGTACTAGGCCATAAACCTAGTGTGGGATTCTCACTATTGGCTTCTCAGGTCTAGCATTATTACAAAATTCCAGGTTGAATGAGGTCCATTAGAAACTGTCCTAAAATTAATTCTGTTGAACAGGATCAACTTTTAAGTTGTAACCTCCAATGATCACGCAGGATTTTTTTCCCCACTCTGATTATTTACCTCTTATTTTGCACTTTTATTGACAGCTGTGAGTAATATGCACTTATCCATCTTTTGACACTATTGTTTACTGTAATAAAATTCATTTTTTACATTTAATCTTCATCAAAGAAAATTCAAGAAAAAAATTATTAGAGAAATCAGGAAATAGTCAACACCATTTTTCACTTGTTGTATTTGGTTATACATAATTCTAGTATAAAGTATCATGTGTGACAGGTTGAAGATTCCATTGGAAAAGTCGATTCAAGCATTAAGGAAGGAGCGTATCATGCATGGCTTGGATATTACAACTCCATTAGAGATATAGGAAGAGACAAAACTACGCTGGCTGAATTGGCAAACCAATTTTGTCGGTCGATTGGCTTGGAGGAACCCCCAGCACTTTTCAGGAAAACAGCTTTAAAAATGGGATTGAAGGACATTCCTGGTATTCGAATTCGCAAGTAATCCAACTAAAGCAACAATCCACTTTCACTTTGGAGCTTCTTCCAACCTTGCAGCATGACCAGCGCCTATATGTGGTATGACCTATGAACCAATTTCAGATAATGCCTGTGAAGTGGTTTCATGATAATCTTGTTCAACATCTTTTGCATTATTTCTTTGATGCAGTAGCAAGTTACCTTTGCCACCTTGCTAATTTTTGTTTTCGCATCAGCTTATTTTTAATAAATTATTCATCTTTTTGTGTTGTAGACGAGCAACAAAATAGACAGACGAATAATGCAGATGAATGTGACTGCCTTTGGGCAACGAGTAATCCTTATTTGCAACGAGTTCGGACAGTATACAGCCCATGCAGCCTGCGCGATTGTTTAATGAAATTTTGAATTCTATTGCTCGTCAAAAAAATTTGTCTGTTATAGCTCTAGTTTATTTTTATTACTAGAATTTAAAATTAAAAAGCTAAGACTGTATATGTAATATGTTTAAGTTAAATACGTTCTTTGTTGTAATAGTACTTTACTCTTTAGATCATCCTTCTAATTGCAGTCTTTTGGATATGTCCTTGCTGCTGACTTTAAGATGATGATAACATGATAGCATTTAAGATTCTGATGTCCTTAAGCTGATCAATTTGGTTGTCTACTGAAGGTGTAAGAGACTTATTCTTAACTGTCTCAAAATTAAACCAGCGATAGCTAATACACAGTGTCACTGTTAAGGGTGTGTTGAAAATTATAGTTGTTTTATTCTGAAAATTACATCTTTTCAAAAATTCAAGTCGACTTCTTAGAACTACATCTTAGAGCTACATCTTAGAACTAATCTGTTAGAAATCTAAGTTGGCCTTTTGGAATTATACATAACTACTCAAGTTGGCTTCTTGAAACTTTAGTTTCACTGGTTGATTACTTCATTTATAAGAAAATATTCTCTAAGCATTTGAATCTGAAGTGATTAAGTCTTCACGTCTAGTTTCATGAAGCAATCTACATGTAAAAAGGTAAATGGGAAAAAAAAGAATTTAATTCACTAAAGGCTGGTTTTATTTGTTTGGCACAATTAAGTTATGCATCTTGACTGCGAATTCTCTGTTTTAGGTGGAGATCACGAGGCCTGGTATTATCAACGAGTTAATGGACAAACATTATTCTGAGTCAATGGATCACCATGTCCAGCTTGGCACTTGCCATCTGGGTCGCCTTTACAGTCCTATTATTCTCTCTTTTCAGTAATTCATATTTTCCTCCTGCAGTCTGTAGAGACAGAAAAGTTCCTAAACGACAAGTCAAGTTGGTGCCCCTAGGCAAGCCTGCATGAAGCATGTGCTGCTGGATCCATGAATGGCCATTTTCAGCTGCCATTACTTCTCACTGCCTCCAGTGTTCTGGTTCCATAGGATGTACTTTAACTTTGCTGTTGTTTTATTCCACACTTGGGTTTTTTCTGTCAAGTTACTTTTCTCTCAGAATGCACAACATGGCAGTTGGTATCCTTTTCATACACTTTTGCGTCCAGTCGCTGACTCACGTTGGTCCATCAGCTTTGGCCATAAACCCAAGTCAGTGTATAGTTCTCTTTTCGAGGCTGGCATGGTGGGCAGCAAAGGCCAGGCTGACTCCATGGTTCTCAAGGCTCAGGGTCCCTCATCATCTGCAGGTGGTGTAGCTCAGTTGTCTATGGTTCAGGTGGTCCTAAAAGCTAAGGCTGCATTTAACTCCAGGAGGAAACGTCTGTGGGAAAGAGACAAGATCCAGAAAAAGAAATTGTGAATGCAGCTAGCCAGCCAGCATGAAGGGAATGAATCACATACTCCTGTAACAGTCATGCAATTATCTGGCTTTGATTGAATCATTTCAGCAATAAACTAGTCACCAATTGTGATGGCTCTATAAAGGCCATAGAAATTATTAAAAAGGAACTTACTTCTGCTGCACATGGATTCATTTGCGATTGGATATATCATTTTCTGCAGCTGCGCTTCTTGCATCAATGGTTGAGGTAATGCATTGGTAAAACACAATTGGAAGAACAATAAATCTCAAATGAGATGAATATTTTAAAAGTTCGACTTTTGAATACATAAACTATACTCTAAATTTTACTAGAAGACTATCTGGATCATCAAGTATTTTTCTTCTATTTTCTTTCATTGATAAGTAAGTGGTTATTTTTTTATTATAAATTATCTTTTATTCATGCACTACAAATACATTAAATAGATAAAGTTCAGAGACACGCTAGAGCAGTCAATTTCCTTGTACAAATGCAATTTACTATTGTAAATATTATTTATATATTCAATCTAATCTATTAGTATAGTGTTAGTTGTATATTTTATTCATACCAATTTTATTATCCTTGCAAAAAACTCATTTGCTTTATTACTGGATCACACATAATACTCATGCACAATTCATATACCCAGTCGAGGTGATTTTTTTTTTGTGTTAAATAGTGCTCTAATTAGTCAACACATACATCGCAATAGTAATAGTAATTGGCATGCTCATCATCATGGGCAACAGTCGACGTGTTCATCATGCATGGCCGACAAGGCAATGTGCATGATACTATATATGGCTGGTAACTGTCGTGCGTGTCGTGATGGCAAGCAACTACAATTTTATTTTATATTTCTCTTCTCCTTAATTCTCAACGAATGAATGAAAGCTAAAGCTAAATAGAGACAACTTGTCATCCACGTACAGCTCACCTCATCTAACATGATAAATAATGATATGCTCAAAACAATTGGTTATTCCTTGGAGAAGCACCTAGCCGTGCCAACGAGATAACGACATTACTCTAGTAGTTCGAGTGTCTTCTGCATGCTGCATGCCTTGGTTGTTGCACCTGCTTTACAACTAAGAATACTTGGCAGGGACATTGAGATCTCAACTGATGAACCCCTAGCTAGCTCCTTTTCTGTTTTGTAATTAATGCCTTGATTATATATATATAAAGCCATGCATGTGCTAGTAGCCCACGAAGCACAGCTAGCTTGCTTCTTGTCTTCAGCTTTGTCGTAAAAGGACAATTTGAACAAAGATTAGCACGTACGTGATGATTAATTATTGTTAACTGTTTGTGTCGACTGCTGCATGGCTCGTTTTGCCATGCCAGCGTTGAAACAGGCATATGCTGGGCCATCTCAGCTAGCAGCTCATCATTGTTACATGTGTCTTGTGTTTATTATTGTATCGTTTTATAAGTATTAGAGATGTTGAAATTTTTGGTTCAGTTGGATCTACCTTCTTTAATTGGACCAGAGACAATTTTCAGTTCTGAGCTTCATGGTAGCACTTAGAGCTTTTGCCTTATGCTTGTTCTTTCTTTTAAAAAGAGAAAATGGATTTGTAAATCATGCAGTGTCATATCATTTAACTGGGTCGTCAAATTGAAAAATCCATTTTGTCACACAAAGGAAACAACAAATCTATTAATTAATAGGAGGATATATATGTTTCTTTACTTGTTTCTATTTTTGCAAATTATATTGCCAAGGAAATCTCATCTTCCCAAAAATGATTAATTACAACTTTATTGAACTAGTCTAGTTGCTAAAACCTCACTTTGGATATCATCCAAAGTCTTTATTGAAGTTACTCGTGAACAACTAAGAGAACCTGAGGGCACCATATATAAAAGCATGATGGGAAATATTTATTAAAGTTTAGATACTCGAGTTGAATGGGTATAATTTTTATTAAGGTCATTTAATTACTCTTTTACTTGCTCTCTAAGCTTATAAGTTTATAAAAGTGTCATTGTAAATCCTATGAAAGCTAAGATAGTATTTTGGAGCGAATGAATATTAACTTATTATACTTCTCTTTGAAAGATGGATTTTTTTTCATCTTCTTTTTGAGGGTAGATTCCTTCATAGTTACACCCTTTTTTCTCTTCTTGGAGAATTCCTTGTAAGAATGAAGCTTTTTCCTCAGTGTGGTTGGCCCATAAAGTGCTGTATCGACTTCTACCTTATCAATAATTTGTGATCTTCCTTCTCGATCGATCCTATGTTGTATCAAAGCTAACTTGGGATGACAAGGCATTATGATCCTAACCCCAACTTTTCCTTGACTCACAAATGTGATTCACATGATGTAGAGCTAGATAACACTAAGAAGACAAATTGATCTTCTCCAAGAATGCCTTACATACATGAAGACTTTGAGACAGTGATGCTTCTTGCCATGTTTCTAAGCATGAACATGAAAGTGTTAAAGATGACAAGGTTAACCCCTTAATGATAAATGATAGAAATCAAACATCAAGTGACGAAGAGACTCTTTCTCAGTTACCTAGCTACTTGAAAAAGTAATCATTTTCAAAGAGGTTTCAAATTAACCTCAATTTGACGTTGTCAAATTTGAAGGATGCATGGATCATCTTGATATATATATATATATATATATATATATATATATATATATATATATATATATATATATATACTTTGATTGGCCCAAATCCATTGAGTAATTCCTTGACTACAAAGAAGTTCTTGATGATCATAATGGACATAAAACTTGTTGCCTTCTGACTTACTAAACATACTTCTATTTAGTGGGAACATCCGAAGAAACAATGAGCTCATGAAAGCAAACCAAAAATTAGAACATAGGAGAAATGGCAAAATACCTCAAGAAGAAATTCTTACCAAAGAAATTATTTGCAGGGCTTAACCCAAGCTTCATCGTCGATTCAAGAACACTATTCCATTGGAGAATATATAAAAGGTTTTGACCACCTCATGATTAGATGTGACATTTCCAAAATGGTGGAATAAATCATAGCTTGCTATCTTAGTGGACTAAGACAAGAGATAAGTGATACTTGTTTGTATAATGATGCTTCCAAGTGGTTGGGTTCAACTTGTATTGTTGATGTGTGCATGCATCAAGTATCTAGAAACTTAGAATAGTGCACATTGGAGTTCAAAGAGCTCATTGACTCAGTGTAGTTAGGTTTATTGGTTGAGAATAGTTTGATGGCTTGATGGCCAAATGTGATTTGAACTAGAGAAGGTAAGAGATGAAGGATGACGTGGAGAAGCTTGGAAATCTTTGATTATATTGACCAAAATTGATCAAAAATTCATATCGTGAGACAATATTAAAAGTTTGATTTCTTAAAAAAAAATTTGATCGTCTGAAGTGATGTCTTGGTTAACCAACTAGAAAAGTCTAATCAATCAACCTTCAAAATATAAGGTTTTTTGTCGACTGGACAAAGAGTTTGGTTGATCACCTCCAATAGAAGGCAACTTTGGTCAGCCAAAACACTATGAGTCTTAAGTACTAAGATTTCCGAAGAGTCCAATTTGATCACTATCAAAATTAAGTTTGATCAATCAACTTTCAACTGAAGGTAAAACTTGATTGCCTAAGACAAAGTTTTATCATCTAAATTACTTAGCTTGCATTTGGGGAGCTTTGGTAGACCAATACATTTAAAATTCCCAAAGATATTTCTAGGGCATCTAAACAAATCTAAAACACCTAATTAAGCCTAGCATTACTAGATGAATAGGCTCTCTAAATAATTCTAACTCAACCTAATACTTAGATGTTTGTTATTATCCTTATAGAAATATACTCATAAACCTAAAATACAATTCACATACATAGGTATTCACGTGGACTTCAAGCTTACACTTTCACCAATAAGTGAGCCCCAAAATACTCTAAGTTCATCCGTTAGGTACATACAATCGCGTGTAATATTCATCTATGACTTATAATAAAGGTTAAAATTAGAAATCTAAGGCAAGAGTATGAATCAATTGTAAACTTAATGGAATCAAGATTCTTCAATGGTATATATTGTGATCAAATGAAGATCTTTTCTCAATGATGCAATAACCAATTGCACTCAAATTATTAGCGTATTTAAGTCCAACAAAAACTAGCTAGAAATTTTGATTCTATGAGAGTGATGGAAGTTTTATTTGCATCTGTTCATTATAAAGGAAGAAAGGGAATGGAAGCCGAACAAAAGGGTAAAAGGTCTAAGGAAGATCTTTTTCTGAAGATGCACAAGAAGGAGGAGAAGAATTTTCAGTAATTAACAATAGAAAATATGAAAGGGAGAAAGGTGTATAGATCATTTACAATATTACGTACAAGACTTAAGTCATATTCCTTTTTCACACTATCTTCTAATCTTTGTCTTTGTTCCTATAAATTTGGTCTTATAGACCAACTCAGTTCTTCATCACCATTAGGAGTGTGGTAAATTAAAGCAAACTAATGGAGCACGAAAAAGAAAAAATAAATCATATGAACAGTTTCTTAAAGAAGCACAAGAGCTTTCTTATAGGGCTTCTTTCTGAAATCCAAACAAATACTGAAACCAAAAATTAATATGAAAACAACTTTTTCTTGGTCTATAAACTCACAGCACTGCATGCCCTGATCGATGTACATTTTGCCAAGTACTCCATGCCATGATCTGGTGGAATTCCACCTGTCAAGCCAGTACTGCCCTAGAACACTATTGACCAGAAACTTTGCGTCCTGCAAGAGGGGTCCATGTCAGTCAAGATCTCATATCTTCCATATGATCATGTGAACCACCCTAACCCTAATTCCCTAATGTAGAGAGATAATGTTGCTGCTGCAATTGCACAGTACATCCTCCAAAATTTGTGTGTGCACGTTCCATTATATTTCCCTGCCTCATGAGACTAGTTCAGCATCATGTCCCCTCTGACATGTCAGCAATTATTTTCCACTACACATCTAAATTTCCTTTCCTTGTTTCCCTAGTTACAAGATCTAACAGGACACATGTACTCCACAAATCCATATATTTGCTATCATGAGATTAACATGCATGAGAATGGTATTCCTTCCTTTGTCTCAAGTCCCCGTGTTGAGTTTTGTGCTATGTTTGGGCACTTTATATACAACCATGGAGATTGATATATTGAGAGAGAGAGACTAGAGAGAGAGATTGATCTCCCACGGGGTTTTATAATGACTAGAATTTAGGGTTTGTTTCCCCAAGCTTGAAAATTCCTTATGGATGACACATAAAGCTGCCTGGTGGAGTGGGCCTTGGAAAGCTAGAAAGCTGCAGCAGTCTGAGCCAAAACACTTGGGAGCTCTTCTTGCTTGCACTATCACCAACAAGAGCTAGGCAAAAAATATAGTACCATGCATAAATATATGCACCCTCTCAAATTTATTATAATTATTAACTGTTCTCTCCATTACTCTCTCTTCTCAAATTTAACTATATATTATGGCTATTAATTATAATCTGCTGTCACCACCTCAGTCCTCTCCCTTGTTAATTTTCAAGGTGCAAACTGCAAAATAATTTAAGAGAGGGAGAGAGAGGATCTGACTAATGACATTAATAGATCACTCAGGAGCTTGTATCAAGTGGACATGAGAGGTTCTGAATAGTTTCAGAAGCTTTTATGTATATATGGACATATCTCACCACAAAAGAAAGAAAATTTTCACACCAGCACACCTTGAGAATAAGCTCGCACACACACTATAAATATCATATATATATCAAAGGATTTACTTTAGTCATATATATATACATGTCAAGGTTTCGTGATCAGTACCATTTTACATGGATTTGGCATGCAGTTGAAGGGAAGATAGGATCTCATCAGTGGAACAGTAATAATAACTTTCACTTATCTTTTTCATCACAAGTTTGTCAATGATTTAGGGAGATTTATTTATTAAAGTGTCTCATAGCAGTTTAATCCTTATGATCAGAATCAACGTGTCTATAATGATACCACAGAGAAAAAGAAGAATTTATAATTTCAAGGACAGCTAAGAAAGATACATTTTGTTTGATGATTCTCCAATGCGTGGTAAGAGAGGGAGCCATGAAGCAAAAAGCAAAAAAAAAAAAACTGTGTGTGTCTTTAATTTGAGCTTAGAATTAGATGAGAAATAGAGAGAAAGAAGAAAATAAGTCTCATCCAGATGAACAGTAGCTGATATATCTGAACCCTAGAGAATCTGATCAGCTACCACAGAGCAATAGCATAAATTCATTTGCTACAATATAACGCACAAACTGAGACAAATAAGAGATATAGAAAGGCAACAATACCTGTTGCTCTAGATTCATATATATACACCACAATAGAAGAGCTTAGCTTTGCTGGCTATTATTAACATATATGAGCATGTCGCACACACTTCATCATGACCTTCTACATTTCTGACACCCCATTTTTTTTGCAAGAAAAAGAAGGGGAAAAAACTAGCATATCTTGTATTATGACCAAGATGGTGTAAGAATCATAAAACTTATTGACCATCTCAGTACTGACCTGTCACAAACATGCTGGATTTATAATTTTATGGTTGATTATTTGCATCAACGAGCTAGCTAGAAGAACTTGCCCTAACACCCTCAGTGACAAATTAACTAAAGTATATAGGGAACGTGAATTTGCAAATCAACAAACTTGAACTCTCCTGCAAAAGAAAGAAACAGACATCAAGACATCACCAAGTCCAGTCTTAAAAATATACGTGATCATATGTGGCCGGCCGGAATATCATGTAGAGTATCACCGCCACCATGCATGTGAAATAAAAGACTTAAAATTCACATCCCTTACCAGAGAGAGAGAGAGAGAGAGAGAGGACATGCTTGGCTCCTTGCACGCCACCCAGAGTAGCCAATCCCATGATGGATTGATCTGTGTGTGTGGCATACAGGGAGCCAGGCACATCCATTTCACCTGTAAATCTTACTCTCCAACATCATCACAGACTCACAGTTCAATTCTTCATGTCTTCTCTTTCTCAGATGCAATTCTCTTCCTCAAAGGAGAGAGTATTTATAAAAGGTAGTAAAGCCTCTTGATGATCTTGAGACAAGAAACCTAAAACACCATGCACCACCACCACCTACTCTCTGAGCTGTATGAAAAGTGAAAAATATGAACAAGAAGAAGAGAGGAAAAGGATGAGGGACCAAGAATGAGTTGGTGTGGAGGATTTATAGCCACCAAGACAGGGAAAAAGCAAAAACATGAACTAAAATATTACCAACCCCGTAAGTGACCCACTTTATGGTGCATGCGAGGGCAAGCTAGAGCACACCCTTGCCAGGAAATAAGCCCCAAGAAATTATAACATATTCAAAGCGAACAAAACCCTAGCTTAGCACTGATAGTGGGATTGAGATGGAGAGGAGTAGAGATAGGTAGCTATAACAATCCTTCCCAGCTCGCAGGGGGTAATCAGAGAAAACAAGTAAAGCCTGCCTGCTGGCTTTGCTCAGTCCACTCTCGAGGACATATATTTTTTTCTTTTACTGATCTTCTGAACTTGGCTTTGTCTGGAGCACTTGGATTAACTAGATTCTTTGCAGCCAAACTCATACCAATCACAAAATAAGGTAATAATCAATATGTATATATGTACGAGAGATTTTTAAAATAAATATTCAAAAGATTTAATTTTTTTAATATTAGATATTCAATTTTCATTGATTAATCTTGAGGTAGATGGTCCGACCTCGTATTCCAACTATCAAATAAATTCAAGTAATTATTAATACCAATAAAATCAAAATATCTCCACAATACACTTGGGTCTAAATCTTTATGATTTTTTTTTAGTTCTATCCTAAAGGACTCATGCCAATAAAGATATCTTCTATCTTATAAATCCATGATCTTTTTTATGTATTTTTAATGTGAGACTTTGATTGTATTCCAACAGTAACTCCTAACGCGACATTCCAATCTCACTAGTTCTTGTTTTGATGAAAGATAAATAGATATCATCAAATGTACAAATCCAAGGATGGATTTACATGGGGCCTAGGGGGGGCCATGGTCCCCTCCCCTTTAATAACATTAATACATTATTACTATTATATAGATTTTTAATATATATATATATATATATTAGTTTACCCCTCTAAATTAAGATAAATATGTATGATTGGTCTGATGATAAAATTATTTTTTTTTGACACACCTCTTGATTACTAAATTATTTTTTATTATTATATTTTTGTTATTGAAAGCTATATATAATGTATAATAGTTATTTTCATCACTTAGTATGTGGCCCCCAAACCTAAAATTTATGGTCCTCCCCGCAAACCTAAAATCTTAGATCCGCCCCTATATGAAACATACATGCGTCCTAGGGTAGCTATTCATTTCCTGCCGGATGGAAGGATGAAGTATCAGATTTCTGAAGTAGATATTCAAAGTATATGGAACCATATACATGTGTGTATGCTCTCATGCATATCAACCCTCATATGAATACCAACCTCACAGTTAAACTATCACCATCCAACATGTCATCATACCGAAATCTATTGGGGGTCATGTAAGTGACTCCATATCTTCTACAACTGATGGAGCCTCTTCCTGTGATGTGTGTAGCCTCTAACTGAACCCTATATAGTGTTGATCCTCCAGTGTATAGACATCATGCATCCATCAGTCTGAGTCACTTCCTATCTGCACATGTTTGATCTGCAATCTCCTCCTGTGGTTGATGTAGTCTCCTTCAGTGAAGTATTATCAGCGTTGATCCACTAGTCATGTGTCCAACCATCTAGATAAAAACTGTTGTTGCCACATGTGGCTCCTTCTCCCAGCATCACTAGTTGTGTACGTGTGTGTATGTATAAGCATGTACTTTTTAAAAAACATTAATATCAGCGTGCTTTACATATATTTTATTTATTTATTTAAGTATAATTAAGGTTTTCATCTGCCAAGGAAATTAAGTGATTAAGTAAATTTATATCCACCTGTATTATAACTAATTCGATGTGTGACTTATTAAATAATTCTATATATGCAATATTTAAAAACTAAATTTATGTCCAACTGTGTAACTAAACAGGTATCAACTATATATTAAATAGACATATAAGCTACTATGACTATCAGGTATCACTAAAAAATTATCAAATATCAAAAATATAATTTTAACTATAAAACTATCAGCTACTATGACATAAATTTTATCGTAAATTTGTTTAAAACTATTATATAATTAAATATAATTTTTAAAATTTATAAATTTAAAATATTAAAAAAAATAGTCATGTAACAATCTAAAATTATTCGTGGTTATGTTCTGCTCAAAATTTAAGTTTGAAAATATAAATTCATTTTTGTAACCATAACCAATTGGAGTTAATTTATACTTTCAAAGTTATCAAATCACAATTTTAGTTAAAATTGTTATATGATGATTTTTTCTTGAAATTTAAATTAAAATGTAGAAATGTACTCTAGTAGGCCATTATATATAATCCAATATTTTTAAAGTGATCAAATGATTAAGAAGTGTTTATATAACCTTTGTCATTGCTGTAAATAATTTGATTAGTCAATATAGATCTAATAATATAATTTTAACTAAGACCTAATATATTTTTTTTATCAAAACTGTTACACAAATGATAAAAAAATGGAACATGATTATTTTTGAGTCATTTGATCACTTTAATAGGTGATTGGACTCCAATGACTTCAAATTCAAATAATGACTAAAAAATGACTTTGGTCAATATTACTACATGATTATATTTGAGCGTTTGGTAACTTTGAAAGCTTGGATAGGCTTTAGGAACTCAGGAAGCATGCATGGATAAAATATATCTATATATTTAGATTTAAAATTTGAATATAAAATGATCATATAATAGTTTTGAATAAAAAATTATTACATAATAATTTTTAAATTATTTGATTAAAAGCATAATTGAATTTCAATAGCCTTTTAGTGTACTGTACACTACATTTATATTTTTTTAATTTAAAATTTGAGTAAAAAAATTGACTACTTGCATATTTTTAATAATTTTTATTAGAAAGCTTTATATTAAATAATTTATAATTTCTGTAGTAATTTTAAATATAGTTTTTGACTTTTATTTCTATCATGCATAGGGATATAGCTAGCTAGGACAGTAGAGGATTAGACACGGCACAATATATCATTAATCTTCTTGTCTTCTATATATATATATATATATATGTCCCTCGTTTTTTTTTTAGCAAAATGTTTTAATGAGAATGACAAGACATTGCTTTTTGTTGAAAAGAAATGTGAGAGAAGTCTCACGTCAAGCTTCCAAAAGAGTTTGAAACAACATTATATTATTTTAATTTAAACAAGTACAAAAACATTATCATCTATTACAGGGTGAACAAATGAATGATAGGATATATACTAGTGGATGCTATATTAGATAGTCCATTAATCGTATTCAGAGAAAGTTTTGTTTTTTAAAAATATTTATATCGAGAAGAAATTAAGAATATAGGGATATCTAATCGACCATCAACAAACTTAAATTTCTAAAAATGATTTTAGATACTCCTCTAAATGTGTGTTATATAACATTATATTGCTCAAAAATCTATGAGGGATTGAACAAAGCAGAAGGCTTCAACTCAAACTATCATCTTCTCTTTTCTTAGCATTGCATTTGATAGGATTGAACATTATATCTTGATGCAGGGAGCATCAGAATCGAACTTAAATTTTGATAATGGAAAAAGATCAAAGTTAAGCTTATTTATGACTTAACAAATTGACTAAGTGTGTAGGTAGCACAATCAGAAAAGTTTGTAACTAAAGGTTAGGCTAGGTAAAATCTTAACTGTAAGTTAGATAAGAAAGTCTTAGCAAATCAGCTAGGGCATCAGGTGGGATGGACTTAATAGGAACAGAGAAGACAAGAAATCAAGTCGGACAAGGACCGGGGGTCAAGCGATCGAAACTAATCAAGAAGCCAAAATAGGTCTTGATGACCAAGGTTTGACAAGGTAAGCTTCTAGAGTAGAGTGGTTCTTTCTGTTGAAAGAACGGATAAGGATGAGTTCTCATTGAGAACATCTTTAGACATTGATCCAACTAAGATATTCACACAAATTCAGACTAAAATCCAACATTATGGCCACTTATGTGTTCCTTATGTCTCTATAACATCCTCTACGCAGTCATATCATACTAAACCATCATATTTGTTCTCTTGCATCCTAAAGGAGACCCAAGGTAATAAACATGTTAAGTGAAAAGTAGTAGCAATAATAAGCATGAATGACCTCTCATAAATTGTATGCATCACTACAACATAAGGTGGAATCCGTCACTCCAACGGCCTCACATGGTCGACCCTATGACCATCTGTGAGGAGGTAAATCAAGAAACTACAGTTAGTCACTACGGAGAAAGGCATTGTCTTGACTTCGTCGATATTTAACCCTTATCCACTGCAGCAAGTCTGCCTTGCAGTAACCAAGTCAACCATGCCCCAGGGCAATTGTATGTAACACTAATATAATACCATGATGTATATCTAATATAATGTTCATTTTAGATGACTCAATTGGTAGGAATAGGTACACACACATTCAACTTTAGTAATTGCCAATCGTATGAGAATAGGTTTGCAGTTTCCATCTATTACAATAATTATCCACAAAACTCCATGCTATTGCCAGTTAGATGTGTCACACTGATTCACTGAACTTGCAAAGGTAGATTCATAACACTCTCCCACTAGCTACAAAGGCCCAAAAATATCATTCAAACTAATTGGCGCCATTTGTCTTAAGTGAAATATATATATATATATATCTAGGTCTTTGAATCTTAATTTATGTAGCTAGGTATCCAGAAAGATCACTATAAGTCTTATCAAAATCACTCATCACCTTCTTTAGAGAGCCACTTAATTACCAAGTTGAGTATGCCTTTCGGTATAATATACACACTCCTAAACCTTGATTGTATCTTTCGTTATTTATTCTTGATTTGTAATTATCTAATGACACAATGTCCATCCACCTATAACACGATATATAAATGTATATTAGAAGTGAAAGTAGGGTGATCAACAAATCTCCATGACACCTTTAACTTGTGGTCATTTATATATTTACTAATCATGAATTCAATGTCATTCCTTCAAATAATTAACCTTCAGCCTATTCATCATCGATCTTAGAGTTAACTAATCAATATTAGAAACCTTGATCAGCCTCTGATGCGCAACTTAGTAAGATGTCATATATAATTAAATATAATAAAGTGGGGAAATTAAAGAAGTTAAACTTCACGCTTTCCGAAACAAGGAACCTATATTTTTATTCAAAAGGCAGAAGAGATAAAGGGCTTTTAATTTGTTATAATATAAGACCATGGGAACTTGTGTTTGCTAGCTAGGCCTGCAAATTTGATAGTGTTGAAGAAGGGTTTTGTTGTTGGATGGGACATTCTAAGTTTTGACCGTATTCAAGCAGGGAATATAATCATTTGCCTCACCTGCCTTTGACTCCTTATTAAACGCACTCTCTGCTCCAGCCTCCATCAAATCCAATCCCGTGTTGTGCAATTCCAGTATGTCATGTCCATTCTAGGTTAAACAAATTTAATTTAATTTTGATGGTGCCGCCTTTTAATTCCTCTGGAATTTTAACTTCTCAATGCATTAATGGATTTGGTTTGGGCCTGATTGACAATAATTAATCGAATTGAGTTGATTTAGGTTTTAACATATGGATTTGCGAGCTTGTTGGATCTAGTGGGCAACAAATGTTTGTGTAATATTTTTTTTTTGTAATTTAGATATCTAATTCTCACGAAAGTTTTTTACTAACCACCAAAATAAATTTGGGAAGCACAGATGAGTCCTGACAGATGATCCAATATCCTAAGTAGTTTGAACATCGCAGAAGTATGATATACCTTGCGAGAGTTTATCTCACTTTTTACTATTGCACATGACTTCAAATGGATCATATAGAGCACAACTTGAAAAAAGACATATGGTGACCTACTTACACTAAAGTCAAGAAGATGTTATCATGTCCTTATTGTTTAGGCAGGCGACTCACTTACCTTAAGGAGAATTAAGGAGAAGAGTTCTATCCCATAACCTTTAGGTAATCTATCAAGTTTTGAGAGAAATTACGAAGGACTCGACCACTGGATGAGAGGTCAACATATACAATTTATATCAACAAAATATATTGGTTGTGGACCTTATTTCTAAATGGAACTCTGTTGATTCAAGGGATTACAAGACTCTGAATCCCTTAAGAAATTAATTAATGTAGGGGCAATGGTGAGAAGCATTCCGCGGTACGTAGCATGGAGGTTCTTCCATGTGCATTCTCCAGGCGACAAGCTCCTTAACTAAGCTTTTAAACTACCTCCAAGTGTCCTTCGTTCCCACTTGACTCAAGCTTACTGATCACCCTTCTACAGGTTGAGTTGAGTTCTCCAAGGGATGGCGTCCCTATTTTAGAGAGAGAGAGCATTACTGCCGTCATGCTGCAAGCTTAGCAAACTTGACTTTTGCAGGATTCCATCCTGATGGAAGTCTTCCATATATCTCTACCATGAGGTCAAAGTCAATCGATGCTTAAGAAACAGTCCTAGTCTAGGATGAAGACAGTCTTATGTAAGGCAACACATGCATGCCAAGGGAATCGGAGTTGTCCAGACGAAGCCCTTTTAATGCTTAAGGCACTACTATGCGATGGTTGCACATAGAATATATATAATAGTAATGACAAACAAGAGTAAGATTAAGGTCAAATATCCATACCACCATCGACTTTATTGCTTATAAAGGATCAACATCCTAAACCCTAGGATTGTTGAGCCTTATGAATTATGGGTTATAGCCCGTGAAGTCCAATTATGGTCCATATCGATGAGGACCATATAATTGGGGGTTGTAAGGAGAATGAGGAGCTCAAAATTTCAGGCTCAACATCGAGGACTTGAGAAGTCCAGAACACTCAAAGGGGAAAGTTGAGCTCAGAGCTTAGGGATAACCCTGAGTGGAGTGCTTTGGGGACTTAGATGCCAAGTTGCATGGCATTTTCTAGAGGACTTGAATTGCTAATTAAGTTGTATGAGGAACTTAGGAAGCCAAACTATATGAGGAACTTGTGATGTTGAATTGCAGGGGAAACTGGAGGTGCATAGTTGCATTGGGGGATCCAAGGTTTGAGTGGAGCTGGGGTCTGGGGGATCAAAGGTTTTTTTTCATTGGCATGAAATGTATAACTTGCATGACTAATTCTCACACTCACTCTCAAGCAAGAGTTCTAATCAATTTTTCTAGCAACAACTTTCAGTGCCAGCAACAACACCTTTCACTTTCCCTCGCCAAGATTTCTTTGTCTTCACTTCCGGATGCCTACTATGACCTCTCATCCTCCATCAATGGGTTGCAGCCACAATCCTATTTGCAATTTCTAAAATATGATGTTCATATGAAAGGTCCAAACAATATCCAAAAGGCTATCATAGTGCTATATTTTCTCACCAAAGCATGATTGTCCATTCTGCAATAAGTGCACAACATTCAAAGAGATTAACATTTTATGATTACCATGAACATGAATAGCAATAGTGCATAGCTGTTTTAAGACTGGAATGCAATGCCAATATTACAATACCCTCATGAAATTTAAAAGATGGCATGCGGTTGGACGGATTGATGCTCATACTCCATTAAAGAAGAAAAAAAACAAAGACATAGACCACTACAATTTAATTTCCCAAGCGAGTTGGCATCGTGCTAACTTAGCATATAACATTTAAAAGACAGAAAAAAGATATACCACTACTCTACTACTACTGTAGGCAGATGCTTAAAGTCACGTTGAAGTTCACTCTGCAACCTATCAAAGTTTCAAGGACCAAGTATACGCTAGACAACAAATAGAACTTTTGTACTCATAACTCTTAACTAAATGGTTCAATGCTCCTACTAGGTTCAGCCTTACCAGACATCTTAACCATCACATAAAGTCAGGTGTCTTATAAGTGCAAAAAGGAGAAGAAAGTCAAACAAAAACAATTAGCCATTTGTGTAATTTCATTCAGATTCAGCTGCTAGAACAACTTAACTTTGCTTGCTATTCCAGCAACCGAATGTTACAGCTTCCAAACCAAGCCTCTCTTTGATTCTGTCAGGGCTTCTAATTTCGTGTTTAATATCTAATATTTTATGATCTATTAGGATTTTCTTCGTTATCAAATGTTTGATCAATCTCAACATATTTGGATTGCACCCTTGTTAACTCTCTATTAAACTTTAAACTGTCAAGTATTTGATCAATTGTGATCATTTAGACTTCTTCACCATCACATATTCGATCAGTCTTGATCTACTTGATATCTCATTTAACCAATTAATATATTGATCAAAGATCAAAATTCAACTCGAATTTATCAACCAAATTAACATTAATCAAAGATCAATTTGTATCAATAAAATTGAATTTCATCATCCTTTTCTTTTACTTCCAAATATAATTGGTCTCCCCCTTTCTCTACTCATTTGTTCCTTTCTAGTAAACATTGTAAAGATTTTAATATGAGATATAATAAGAGCAAATAGAAAAAAAAATCGCTACTATCTAATTATTTTACAACTATAGAGGTATAGATATGGTTTGATAGCCCACTCACAATGTCAATGTTAGTGTTGGGTGTTCAACATGGACCTTCGGAGCATGGTTGAGTTGATTATTATAGTCTATAGAGCAGACTTGTTAAAGTGGACAAGGATCAAATTTCGACAACGTCGTCCACATGATTGATTCAACGACTATTTGTGAAAAAGTAAATCAAAAAGTCATAGTTGTCCACTACAAGGGAGAGTATTCTCTCAGTTTCATCAAGATTCGATCTTTATCCACTTCAATAAGTCTATCCCGCAATAACCAACTCAACTATGCTCCGAGAGCTATAAATTTTTATATGCAATCTATAAAGGTGTTAAGTGCTGACTCAAAGTATCAATATATGCACGATTTTCTACAATCGATACCGAGCTAGTATATATCAAAACAAGCAACCTAGTACGTAAGCAATAGTAAAGGAAAATATATTGAATCGGACGAATACAAAATTATAAATGGAAATATAAAATTCAAATAGTAAATTTATCTGAGAGAGTAGGCTCTTATAATTATTATTTGACTATTAATCCTTAGGCAGACACTCATTTAATGGTCGACCATTTCCAACAATATTCATTAATGTGTCTATTTTAAATTTGAAGTAGAAGAAAAATAAAGTGATTGACAGTTAACACAAATGGATCTGCATGAATCATTTTTATCTCGACTAGATGTGCATAAATTATACTTATACATTAGTCAAATAAATTTAGTATAAATTAGATCTTAAATTTACACTTATTTTAAAGAACTATATATTTCCTCCATTCAGAAGTAAATTAATCTTTTTTTTTCTTCATTCATTCAACCAAATATGTCATAGCAATTAAAAAGGCCAATTAGTTGGATCGCCATGATTCAACCTAAGGCAAATAAATTAATTATCACTTATCAAATTAATTTATTGTTACTGAAATTGGACACGTGCATGCGACGTAGACCAAGAAGCATATGAAGGCATGCAACGTCCACCTTTTACTTCCTTCCATTTTAATTCTATTTTTTAAAATGCTACTAATTTCATCTAGAACAAGGACGCACGCGTTGACTATGTAGCCAAAGCGTCAATTTGATTGAGTCAACAACTTAAAAATTCATCTACTGTTTTTTATTTACTATATTTTCATCTTATTTAAAATAAAATTATTTTTATTTTTAAAATAATTTATATGTTCAAACTTTATCCGATTAATTTTAAAAATAGATGAATCTTTTCTTTAATTCACTTATTGAATATATAAATATAGAGCACAATTTATATAAATTTAAAAATCCATCTCATTTATAATTTAAATTTTGATCTTCTAATTACCTCTTTTAAGTACTTTAGCATTACACTACACTTCAAGAAAACAATCATTTTCTAATTTTTTGATATGATTCATGATGGATACAAATTAACAGGATATCTTTTATTTTTATTATTAATAAAAATATTTTTAAAAAAATCAAAATAACATCTTATTATATTTTTATCTAATAAATATAATTATTTTAGTATTATTATAACAATTATGATGATAGCTACTATAATATACTGTAAATAATTTTGATAAATTGCTGCACTTGAAGCAATTATAGTCGTAACAATTGCTATAAATGTTTTTTAATTAAATTTGAATAATTTAATTAATATAATAAATAATATTTTACTTAAATTATAATAACTCTCACCTATATTCTAACACTCATCCCATAACTTCTACAATAAAATAAAAATAAAAATATTCTTTTTATTTTAAAATTTTCAAAAGAGAGGCATCTTTTTAATAATATAAATAAAAAACAAGTTGGTCATATCCTGCCAAAATGCGGTACAATTACCTGATACCGTCGCCGATAGCGGCCAGCCAGAGGAAAACTTTAAAAAGGAAAAATTGCTGCGAGAGAGCCGTCAAGATGACGTGGCACATGGGAATATTTTGATTAGGCCCGTACCGAATAATTACATTCGTTTATTATTATTATCATTATCATTATTATTATTATTATCATTATTATCATTATTATTATTATTATTATTATTATTTTTGTTTTGTTTTCATCTCTACGCAATTCCTACCGCCATCAAAAGCCAAATACCAATTCGCTTTTACGACGCTCTTCTTCTACGGCGGAATCTTGCTCTTCTTCTTCGATCGCACAACCCTAATCTCTCCGATCGCTGCCGAACACGGCGGCTACTCCTCCGGAGAAGCTCCGGTGTTGTGATCTCCGCTAGTTGGACTTGGGTCTCCTTGGCGGGTGGATTTGGGGTTCGCCTCGGGATGGGTTGCGGAGGCTCCAAGCTCCCGGAGGAGGCCGCTGTGGCGCTCTGCCGCCAGCGATCCCAGCTCCTTGCCGAGGCCATCCGTTATCGATACGCCCTCGCTGACGCCCAAGCCGCCTACGCTCGATCCCTCCAATCCGTCGCTGTCGCCCTCCATGAGTTCCTATACGGCACCCGGCCGCCCCCTCAGGCGTCCCCCGTCCTCCCACTTCCTGCCCAGAGGAAGGGCGATCCTGTTCCGCTATTCACGCCCTCACCACTCCCCGCCGTCGGCGCTGCAGAGGCTGTGTCCCTTCCCTCTGCCACTGTCCACGGCCACTCTCAATCTCACTCTGGTTCGCACATCAATTTCCACCCCTCCGATTCCGACTCGGATGATATTTCTCCATTTCACTCGGATGGAGGTTCTCCGCTTCACCACCTGCCCGCGGATGACTCTCCCGCCGTTGGGCAAACCTACGTCAACTTTAACTATGCGAAAAAGGGCCCGATGCAGTCGTCGGTCACCCACGAGCAGCAGCCTCCAAATTCCGAGCCGGTGCGTTTTGGCTCCGTCGACGAACCAGCTTCCGTGGCTTACCCTTATTATGGCTACCCGTATCCTCCTCAAAATTCCAATTTTTACCCTTCCTATCCTTCTTACCAATCACACATGAACTACGGGGATGGGATGAGTGGTGGTTTCTTTGGTTTCTCTTCGCCACTTCCAAACATTCCATCAACAACCGTGGCAGCAAGTGGGAGTCCTACTTCCCGAGAGCCTCCACCGCCTCCACCTTCTACGGCTTCAGCATTGGACTTTTTGAATCCATTTGAATCGTTTGATAATTATTTTGCTCCATATTCGCCAAGACGTAGCTCAAAGGATTTGAGAGAGGAGGAAGGGATCCCTGATCTAGAAGACGAAAACCAGGAGGTAGTCAAGGAAGCATATGGCGATCCAAAGTTCACAGCTTCCACATCAGCCGCTGCGAATGGTGCGAATGCAACGTACTCCGGCAAGACTGCTAGGGGATCAAAAGAAGTTGAGATCAGCAGTGCTGATGATGGTTCCCAACGAAAGGCTAAGCAAGTGGAGGCAGGGAGCAGCTCGGAGCATGGGGTTCACGTGATTGAGAAGAGTGTGGTGGTTGAACCTGCAGAGTGGCGCAGTGCAGGATTTACAGTTTCTCGAAATTACCAGAATGATTCTGAGATCGTACAGGAGATAAAGACTCAGTTTGATAGGGTTTCGCAATCGGTTGAGCAAGCGTCCAAGATGCTTGAAGTGGGGAAAACTCTATATCAGAAAAAAGATTCTTCCCACAAAGGTGGGCACGTAGCTCGCAATTATTTTGCAATTTGAGTGGGACATGTTTCTTTTATTTATTTATTATTATTATTAATATTGTTCTTGTTGTTTTTTAGCAACTTCTGTCAGGATGATATGCGGGTTGTCTCCAACTCCGACCAATGCAGATCTTTCATGTGAAGAAGATGACAGTCTTTCATCAACATTGCAGAAACTCTACAGTTGGGAACAAAAGCTTCTTGCAGAAGTCATGGTTAGTACAACGATCATATTTTTGAGGGTTAATAGTCATGTCATTTGATTTTAATATTTATATGGAGGCGGTTGATCACAAGCAGATCACACGTGAAACCTGGGAAGCTAATGATTTTATATAATCTAAAGCAATAATTCTTTTGCTGTCATAGGAAATAAAAAATACTTTTTATTATCTCCTTAAATAATACTTAAGACTTTAGTTTTTCCATTGACCAAACTTCTCAAAGAGGTTTTCTTTTTTTTTCCCTTCAGATTACTTCTCCAGGTCTTTTTTCAAAAGTTTGAGTAATTTAATGTGCCAGTTATTCTACTTTATTGTTTTCAACCAATATCTGGTTAGTTGGGGCCGTTCGTAGTTGACTTTACATACCTCCTCTGATATTAAACTTGCAGGGTTTTTGTGTTTGATTTGGAAATATTATCCATAGCAATACCTGAGCTATGTTCCAAAATGGGAAGTGTCTTTGAACTTGGTTGGCATGTTCCTTGATCTAATCCATTACGATGCCATTTGTGTCAAACTCATCTTTTTTTTTTTTTAATTCTAGCTTGTATGTGTTTATTGACCTTCACATTGTTTCAGCTATATTTAATGTACCTAGAACATCAATCTGGACCAACCCTGATATTCTAGCATTTTGAATATGTGAACTGCAGGAATCCTCCTGCAGGATTCATGCATGCCACATACATAGTGCATCCGCCTTGTGAAATATTGTGAAAGGCAATTATGTATGTTGCATTGAATCTTTCATTATGGTTTATGTCTTGATGAAGTTTCATGTGTAACTGTTTGAGGAATCATTGTTCCTTGGCTATTTTCATATACGCAAGTTGGAAAGGTATGTGCTTGTCTAGCTTACATGACTTTATGCTAACCTTATATGCAGGTTGAAGAAGAGATGAGGGTTCAATATGAAAGAAAACGTCAATACTTGAGGTACTTGAGTGAAAGGGGTGCAGAAACTGAAAAGCTTGAGGCAGTTGAATCTTCCATTAGAAAGTTATCTACAAAGATAAGAATATCTATTCAGGTTGCTGGCACAATTTCAAATAAAATTAATCAGCTAAGGGATGGAGAACTCTGGTTACGAGTTTGTGAAATTATCAGTGGGTATGTATTTGTCGCTCTTTTTATTTATTTATTTTGTTTTGAAATGCTCTTGTTGATTACGTAATGTTAAAAATAAAACAGTGTTGCCACACTGAGTTACTTTAATTGGATGTGATATGAATTTGTATGTTTAACTATTTCCCATGAATGCAGTTTATATCTCTGGTATCCTGACCTCTAGGTAGCAAGTCATTATAATCGCTAATTGGGAAGAATTGTTGCATATTTTGTGTTGATGTCTTGTGGACGACCTTTCATGGTCATAAGAGTTTTTCTTATACAATGAAGATTGAGGCCTGCCCATATATTTGATTTCTCAGTAACATACTGTATCCACTATTGTGATTCCTTGATGTACATTCTTTTAAAAGGCAGAAAAATTTATTTGGTTCCCTATGCTTCTTATTGTGGTCTGTTACCATCTTTGGGTCTCTACATTATGCCCTTTTGATCTTTTTATCTATAAATAAAGAAATTTTGAATTAAAGTAATGTCGAGTCTTTTCAAACAATTATTCTATTGGTACTTTTGGACTTAATTCTCAATTTTGACGAATTATTTGTTTGGAGTTCATTATATTTATAAAGAAAGAAATATAAAGTAGTTCATTATATTCACGTGGTTACCATATTTGCTATGCCATTTGTTTGGGGTATGTTATACTCTCTTGTTGCTCATTTAATAACCTTTTTTTCAATTCTCCCTTGATACACTTTATTCTATTTCATTTTATTGTAATTGATTGATGGGTTGTTCAATCTGGTAAACAGTTGCTATGTCTACCATCTTATGTATACTGAGTGTTTTTTTTTTTTTTTTTTTTACAATTCTAATGTTCTGATGATACTGAGAAAAGGACATTTGGTGTCTTAAGTGGGCTCCTGTGTTTTATATAAAGCTGTATCGTGGTGGGATAAGAACAAATTATCTCAGCATGTTATATTAGTATTTGAGGCCACAATTTTGTATAAACTAGAGTCTTATTGATTCTCTAAAATTAGTAATTATTATCAGATTCCGAAGTTAATATCCTCTATGATTTATCAGGGACAAAGCATCAATATCACTGTAGGTTTGTGTATGTTATGAGAAATGTGAATCAACTTTTATTTTCTTGTCCTTTTAAATTATGATGAAGAGAAATAAAATTGTAATTAGTATGTGATTTGTATTTATTCCATTAAGCTTCTAGAAATGAGTTATCAAAATCTTGTTTCATCATTATTTTATAATATGGAAATAATCCAAATAGTAGTCTAATATGAGATTTATATTTGTTTCATTGAGCTGTTTGATATAATCTATCTTAATATTGGTGCATATCAGCTTGTATGTGGTAGTGTGAGATCTTAATGCAGAATTGTCTCAAAATTCAATTTTATGCTGTTTCACTTTTGTCCATCTTAAAGGTGCAATGTTATAACTTTGCAGTTTTGAAGACATGTGGAGAGTCATGTCAGAATGCCATCATATTCAGCATCAAGCAATATCCCAAGCACAAAACCTAGACTCTGTTGTGCCTGGAGGAAAGCCTCCTGATGCTTTGGATACAATAAAGCATTTAGAATTGGTTATGGCAGAATGGATTGCCAATTTCTCTATTTGGGTTACCACTCAAAAGATGTATGTCAACGCTTTAAATGGATGGTTAAGGAAAGGTATAGCTTATGAGCCTGAGGTTACTGATGATGGAGAGGTTCCTTTTTCTCCTGGGAGATTAGGTGCACCCCCTGTATTTGTTATCTGCAATTACTGGTCTTCCAGTATATGTATGGTATCTGAAATGGAAGTTATTAAAGCAGCCCAGTCGTTTCTCGATAATGTCCTAAATATATGGAAACAGCACAAATCTGTGCAGCAGCAGAGGCAGTTAACAAATAAAGATAAGAATAGCAAACTAAGGTCAATTGAAATGGAAGAACAAGAACTGCATAAGCAGAGAAAGAAATTACTTATAATTTCCAGCGAGAACGGGATGCCAACAATTGAACATGAGGATCGTGGGTCGACTGTCATAAGTTTTCAGTCAAGTCTGAGACATATCTTTCAAGTTGTGGAAAATTTTTCTGCTAATACCATGAAATTATATAAGGTACTTAACAAGCAAACTGAAGAAGAGAAACAAAAATTGGCTGGAGAGGATGCAAGAGGGTCGTAGGATTATGCATCACTTTATTGAGCTTTTCATTTGGTTGGTCTCACTGAGATGTTACAAAGTCTAAAAGCCTGATCTTCTGCCTTATATTGAAAAGGCAAAGAATTCATGCCATGGATAGCCTTACAAGTGAACTATGGGGAGGCCTGACAAGTGAAGTGATTCATTGGCTATGGGGCTATGGAGCACAGACACTAACCTAGGAACGAACACTTGCTAAAAATTAAATTCCATACAGTAAATTGTCAAAGGATGGATAGACAAGATTGATGACAGATGTTCCGAATGGATTCTATGCCCTTCCTAAGAAAGGAATGAAGTCATCTTGGTATTGGATCCTAATTTGCCAGCGTAGCATACGACAACAGATGCTTGGTGGAAAAGTGAACCAGCCATTTGATAAAGCTACGAGTTAGCTCCGTTTCATATGTTTCCAGTGGTAGGGATACGTATTTTGTATTGAATGGTCTTTGGAGTTTCTGAAAAGCAATCCAGAATCATGGAGTGAACTTAGGCTGAATAGTTCTGGAATGATGTTGAGTGACGACATAAAAACATCAAACAGCTAGGAGTGATTTGAGGTGAAAGTCCAATTATTCATGATTATTTTGACCTGCAAGTTCTGGGAAGCTGTCTTTGCGGTGGTATTGGGAGAAAACAGATGGAGAACAATTTCCACACTCCAAGCCTGCAAGTACCAATATGTTCTTGTCCTCTCTTATTATTCAGCAGTGAGTTTGAAAATGGAGCAGATAATTTGATACCAATGCTTGATTTCACTTGTTCAATCATTATTCAGTTTATTTGTCGTAGCGAGGCAAAGTACCACATGCTGCAGCAATCCACCTGTTTGTTACAGTCTAGAATTTGTGACACTCTGAAAAAGCAAGAGTGTGTTCGAGTATTTGTTGCCACTTCTGCTGCTGTTGCTGCATCAGGATGAACTTGGTGCAGTGCAAGACGTGAACATTTGCCAAAAACACACTTTCTACCTCTCAGATGCCTCATCATTCTCATCATGGTTATCTGTTAGCACATGATCATCTGTTCTGTGTGCATTAGGTAAGTAGTTCCATTTTTTTTTTTTTGGTTGCATGGGTGTCTGTTGCTTATATTCATAGTAACAATGTGTATGTAAAGTACTTTTGCCTGCGTTGATTGAAACAGGGAATGCAGGTTGCGGGAACACAAATTTCGAACCAACACGTTTCAGTTTGCAATCTCTTGTATAGGCACTAGTTGAGGCATGTTTTGTTGTTTATTTAACGACTGAGGTAGTCTCTTTACACTAGAATAGCACAGATTAACTTTTTTTAAAAAATAATTTATTATTACAATGTTTTTCCTTTTTAAAATTCACATATTTATGCTGGCACTGCCAGTTTTGTTTCCTTAATTTCGGTGGCTTATTGTCATTTATTCATGTGTTCTACTTAGATCAGTTCATTCTGAGTTGATTACGTGCAGTCCTATCAATATCATGAGATACTTGCACAATGACTTTGTTTCCCAACTGATTCAAATTGTGAATTTTAGAATCTCCTCTGAAGTTTTTGTATCGAATTTAATATTGTAGGGTCCATTGCGCTGGGTGAATGAATCGGGAATGGAATGAAAAGCTAATCGTATTGTTGATTAATATTGGTTTCAAATCTTGTAAATACCGTTTGTTTAATTGAAATATGGATCGATTATTTAATTACTTTAAAAATTCAATTTGATTAATTTAGAAATTTAATATTTTTTTAAAAAATATTGAGTATTTTGATTAAATTTATTGGTTTTGAATTTATTAAGTTTTTTATTAACTGTTTTTATTAAAGTATTAATTTAAATTATAAAAATTTATCATATTGAATTTTATTTTAATATATTTATAATTTTAAAAAATAATTAATTTGAATTAATTAATTTTTTATCGATTTTTTTATAATAATAAAATTTCGATGGTTGGAAAAAATAATTTAATTAATTTATTGATAACAAATTTAATTGGATCAATTCAATTTTAATAAGATGCTCACACTTATTTTATTATTTTATTTTATTTTTTATTTTTTATGAAAATATATCTTCCAAATTTGTAATGAATAGAGGAATTGATGAAATGATGTCTAAATTTTAATTTATTTATTAATATTTATTTATACGTGGTTGAATGAATAATGGATAAAATAAAAAATAAAAATATGAAAAAGAATCAAAATTATATTTATTGAAAAAAAAATTCAAAAGACATATAGACACTCTAATTAGACGATAAAATTATAATAAATATGTACTAAATATGTACATGAGAAAGAAAAGATTTAAAAATTTTAATTAATAATAATAAAATAAAATAAATTTTATTTAAATATAAATAATAATATAATAAAAAATAAAATTCACTGATATAAAAAGATTCTATGTAGCCAATTTCATTTCATCTAATGAGATAAAATTTAATTATTGTTGAATATTCATACTCGCAGTACTTCCATTAATTCATCTCGTTTTCTGAAAAAAGAAACTAAACATCAGTATCCGAAGCCTGTCTCGTGGATCAAAATCTCATCATAGTTATACATTCTCCCGTTCATAGCTCTTCAACATCCTAAAAGAAGGGGAGAAGAAGAGCCATTACAAAGGTGTACCTCCCAAAGCCAGCCAAAGAACAGAGTTAAGGTCGGCATTAGCCTCAAGACTACAAGAAACAGCTCCGATCACCAGCTAACTTTGCGCATCACCGATACGATAAAGACCTCCAAATTTAGTAAATGAGAAAGCCACTCAAAGGAAGACCATCCTACTGGCCCAAACCAGAATCCCATGCACCACACTCCTTAAGTTTCTGCAACACAAACTTGTTGCCTCCTGGGCATTTCCCTCACAAGATTTTCAAATAAAAAGGGAAAACAAACTCTTAAAGCTTCATTGTGCATGGAAGTTTCAGCTCCAATAAGTAAGAATGTTGGTGAAAGGAACAAATCTATATGGTGTCTTTAGATGTTGATTGAATCTATTTTCTATCAACATTTCCATCAGCAAGGCATCTCACAGACTTGTTCTCTTTTGATCAGAGCAGGGACAATGACATTGTCAAGTAGAAGTCCATCGAGTGACTAACCATTCTATTAAAGATTCCAGGCCCCTTGTCTCGTCAGGTGAGAAACTGGAGACGGAGCTCGAGTAGCCCTCCTGATGCTCACCTGCTTCTTCTTCATCCCTTCTTTTTCCTCAGAGGAACTCCATGTCTCAATCAAGCTACCTAACTAGAGCCCAGATTTTGGTTGGCAAAACTGCTTAGTAAATCTATCCATGAATATCAAACATCTAAAACCTTGGAAATAGACAACACCACTGAAATCATCGAACTTAATCCAATTGTAAATACTATGGACGTTAAACAAAGCGCAAAACTGAGCAATACTCCAATGCGTTTGAATTTGGAGAAGTGTTGATTTGGAATTACTCATTCACACTCTGTAACCTTGCCAGTAGCCAGTTAGCATCAGTTCTTTTTGAGCATGTTATTTTTGCTGCTTACCATTGTGACTCTGGAGTTTGTTGATCTTGAATCAATGGAGCACACTAAACATCCAACAATCTTTGTAATTGCCTTTCATGCTGACAACCAATTGGATCTTTAATTAGGATGTGAGCATGATAAATGTGAAACTGATTGCATCTATAGTTTATTTTGCCTTTGATCTTTATACATTGTTAAGAAGTCTTTCCCCTTAAGAATGAGCATAAGGAATCTATCTTGTGATTCCTCTTGTTAACAGAATAGTCAGTTCCATAAAATTCTTTTTAAGTGATCAATTCACGCTTATATCAGTGTGCTACTTTGTTTCATATACAGGATGGTCTCCATGAGCATTAGTATTTCAGCATGGAGCATTAGCATGTGCTTGAGAGTCCATGGCCAACAATCCACACTGACAGATACATGATCACGGATCATTGCAAAGATCAGGCTATCATTGAAAAATTCCATAGCTGGAAGAAAGAAGATTGACCTTCAAATGATGAACTCCATCAGATGTTACATGGAGATGCTATAGTTGATGAGTAACAATTTCTTGGACAGAAATTTTTATAGTTTGAACATCTGACAATCTATATATATGAATGCACTCCTGAAGATCTGCATCACATGTTAGTAAAACCCACTCCGACTCATCATCGACATAATGGAGATTCACAGAATTTTCAACAACTATATTGAACCGCTTCAAGATCTCATGTCTCAACTCTCCAAAGTTCCAACTAGGATCTAATCGTATCCTAACTTTCTCTTCACCATATGTGGCTTTTACTATCATCCAACTGCTTTTAAGATTTCCGGTAGGCTCCAAACTTCCAGAAGAACAATGCTCTCCAAGCGACCTGTGACTCTGAAATTCATTAGGATAAATCCATGTGCTTTGAGTTGAAAGATGTAAATCCATCTCCCTATTTGCTCCCTGAGGAATACCACCAACCTTCTCATGGTTTTCTTCTTGCTTCATTCGAGGGTTAGCAATCTGAATACAGTGCTTTTCTCCACCTGGAGATGAGAGACTTGGAGTAGAAGTTTGACTGCATGATGAGTGAGAAGATGATGAATGGTGATGACTTAATTGAGCATCTACGCCCTGATTAGTATTTGGACAGTCATTTTGGATCGATTTGGATACTGGAAAGTCTCCTGATGAGTTTCTATCTTGAGAGTCTCCTGATGAATTCTTCTCTGAGATGGGTACTGTTGTGAAATTTTTATACAGGGAACTTAGTTGAATGGCTTTATCAGCACCATGAACTGAGTCAATAACAACCTGCAGTTTCTTTAAAGAGTGGTCTACTTTCTTTATCTTCCGGGAAGGCCAACGAGTTATTCCATGCCGCCGACAGATTCTTTTAAGAGTAGTAGGGCATACTGGAACATGAAAAGTTAATAGACAACAGTATCATCAGTCAGATTGTTGATTGAACTATGCAACGTTTCCCACAAGTATAGTTGAAATGAAAAATAACTGAATCATTGCAGCAGTAGAGACAGAAAAGGGCATCCATATAACCCGGTAAGGTACCAACACAAAAACTAAGTAAATTTTCATTTTAATAAAAAATTACTAAAAAATACACTCTAGAGGGCCATTTGTTAAAAATGTAAATTCTGTGGTAAATGAAATTTCCCCTAAAAACTAAACTACCATAAAAATATCACCAAGAGGAAGCCCCAAGTTGTAGTCAGATAATAGATAAATTGAAAGCAAAAAATTATAGTCTATGGTGATCCTTTTTAGCCAATTGCTTTTCCTTCCATCATCATGTCCCAATTATCTGGGATTAGTTACATAGAGCTTATCTCTATGCAAAGCTACATCAAATGTAATACTTAAATCAATAAAATCATTATTCTGTTAAATTAAATCTTCCTTGGTCTCCTACTGCTTACAACTATGATTTAACTCTTGTAACTATAATCGATTGTTCACCTTTCGACATGTTTACAGTTTGCACCATCTCAACTTATATCTCTTATATTATCATCATTGTGGCATAGCTCCACCAATCTGATCTCAGTTATTGATATTTTTTATTTCATTCTTTGTCGTATCATGATACATCCATCTCAACATTCACATCTCAGCAACCCTAATTTTTTTGTACATATCTCTTCATAATTTCTATATCCAAATTTGAAGAAAAAAGAACTCATTGGTGCACATGGATCCTATATCCTTTTTTTTTTTTTGTCATTTTGATACAGGCCGCCTAGGCACCACCTACCATCTAATAATGTTCTTTCCCTTTCCTAGTCTTTCACTTACAAGTTGACAACTATGCAGCAAAAGAACAAACAACACAAGCAACACTTAGCTAGGAAGAGTTCAACTCAAGAGTTGCACTAAGATCTTGGATCCTTATGCTTCCATTGAAATTGATATGTATTATATTCCATCATATCAGAATCGAAGTTTCCTTTGAGGACTCAATGTATGACTTTATTTAACAAAGAGAAAGAAAGAACAAGAAGAAATTTAGTATCACTATATTTAGTCATCACCCCACCTAGTGGGATAAGGCTTGGTTGTTGTTGTTATATTTTCATGACACTTCTGTTGAGAATAAACAAAGAAACATAAAAAAAGGAGAAAAATAATTATCTAACCCATGTTAATTTTTCCATTAGAGAATGAATCTTACCACCTATACTCTTTGCAGCATCTTTCAGGCTACCAGAAAAATACTTCTGAAGAACTTCCAAACTGACATTCTTCTCTGCTTTTCTGTGCCTCTTTTCTGTTGTCTTTGTCACCACAGGATTGCTACTACCAAAATTCATAGAATTTTCATTATCACTATCATCTTTACCCAAGCCTACTGGATGCTGCTTATGCTTTGAAGATATATTTAGTGCATGTGATATCACCTCAACATCATCTCTGTCGCATGTGATACCAAGTCTTTCAATTTCATCCTTATGATCATCTTGGCTTGTTTTTTTCTTCAAGCCTCCTTCTGTACTTGATAAAGGTGCAACATCCCTAGATATCCTTGTTATCTGACCTTCAATATTAGTGACAGTGTGATCTATCTTACCTGGTTCTGCTTCAGGCGAAGAACTTTCCATCAAAAAGTTTGGAGGAATCATTTTATTTACCCATAATGTTGAATCATCTGCTAGCTCCTTATCAGTGACAACCCTTAAATTTTGGCAAACATGTTGCATAGTTCTTGATATTGAAGCAAGCATCAGTTTTTGGTCTTCAATCAGTAAGCAATTAATAGGGAGAAAGAACTCCAATACAAAATCAGCATTTCCAGTAAGAATACTCCGAAGGCGTATTGCAACAGCACCTTTCAAACCAAACAACTTTGCATGGTGAACAAGTGGATACTCTGTCTTACTGAAAGTGGTAACATCCGGAAAAAAGCATGGTTGATTTGTGATGAAAGCTCTACCAACAATACCTTGTCCTTTTAGCAAGTGATACTCGGAACAGGCCTCATAAAAACCAATCATAGAAGGGATATTTACATAACAAGCAGCATCAGCAGTAGAGACACATTCCCTATAGTTTTCATCAGAATGGCGGAAGCCTTTTTTACCTTGTTGTGAGCATAGTACCCAAGTTTGAGCTAATGGTAACATGTGAACCTTGCAAACAGTTTTCAGGACCTCCAGAATCTCAGATACAGTTGCTTGGTAAGAATCACTACTCACCTGGTAACAGGAAAAAAAGAAGAAAAGAACAAACATCAGCGTCTATGATCAATAGGAACTCGATCATGATACTTGTGTACTCTACTAGCTCACCGTAATCTGTGGAACAATCACTGCTGAAGAAGTACGAAGATCTACTTCCTGCAAATTTTAGTATTTTTCAGCAAAATCTCAAAAAAGATAAGAAAAAGAAACAAACTTCAACTAGAAGAGACAAACAAGAAAAAAAAAAACTCTAGAATAGGAGGCAGATAGAAATCATCATTTCAGTCTGAAAAGGATAATTCGAAAGGGGAGATCATAAAAGCTTAAGAATAACCTGTAGAGCATTGCAAATTTTCTCAAGTTCAAACGTGTAGTTTATTTTCTGGGTTGTCATGATAACTTCCACAACTCCCAAGCAAGAACGACGGCCATGATCAAAAAGAGGAATTCCTATACTTCCACGTATACCAAGCCGCTGTGCGTAATCCACACGTGGGTACTCATAGCTGCTGAAGTATCGAACATCTGGTGTCCACTCAGGCAATCTTCCTATAAATACTCGACCAGGCAAACCTAATGCCTTTCCAGAGCTCTCTTCGGCTGAGAACTGATAGCTGGTGGAGACTTGTCTATAATTTACAAGTCTCTCACAATTCGGGTCGAGTGAGAAAGGTTGACCGTAAGTTGTAAGATACATTTGGTCTCCTCTCTTCACAGGCACCCATAACTGAACTAGTACTTCTCCATCCCTTTCGATCTCCTTGAAGTGATCAAGTACCTGAACGAATTTCTCTTTCACAGAGAAACTGGAATCCCTTGGTTGAATCTGCCAACTCGTTCTTGACTCCGAGCTTAGATTCTCGTTCAGGGATTCATCCCCGGGCAGACATGTAGATGCATCTGGCCTTCCTATGTCTTCTCGATTACAGTTCTCCAGCAAACCCGGATTAGGGTTGTTATCGTTGACCTCGAAAAGAGGCGAAAAGCTCATAGGATTGAAGGGGCTGATGGAGTTAGGCGTATCACATTGGAATTCATCAAGGAATTCAGGAATTTCCATCCAGCCATCTCCAGAGAGAAACTGATCCAGCAAATCCAAATCAGCAGCCCCATCAGAGAGATTTCGCGCCAGTGAACTCTCAGGAACTGCATCCATCAGCCAAATCGCTTCAACCCCAGCAAGAAAACCTACTGAAACCGTACCTCAATAACTGACCACCAGAGGATGCACCAAGTTAGCTATAAACAAGAGACGAATTTGTATCTGTTTGCGATCAAGATCACAGAAGCATCAACAGATCATCTACCGAGCTCACTCTAATCGACAACGGAAGAATCCAAAGCGGGGGGAATCGGAAACACCAACCACCCGAGCAAGCAAAGGAGAGTGCAGACGGTGGATCGAAGGCGAGTCTTTGGCGAATTCACTCCGGCGGCTGGTTCTTCCACCTCGAACTCGGAGCCTCATTCGCGTAGAAAAGTAGAACAAGTGGAGAAAACGAACAAAAACACCAACACCTTCTTAGAAAAATTATATTCTAAAAAAAATTGAAGATAAAAAGCTTTCCAATTTAAGCAAAATTTTAAAGACAGTTTCTAAATTTGAAATTGTTTTAAATTTAAGTCGTACCACAGTAATGTTGATTAAACTTCAATTTGTTTCAAGTGTTATTTCTCTAATCACGTTGTCTCCTCAACTAATGACATGATTAAAAGGAATAGAGACCAATCTTTTTAAGATCGATTTATAAATATATATAAATTGAATAATAAAGAATTAGGCTAATTCAGATGTCATACTCGAATTTTCCAATTAATGCAGAGTTTACAATTAAATGCTAAATCATTAATGCTTTGCTTTAAATTGACAAATTTTCTTACTTAACCAATAACTATTTAATAAATATTGTTATAATTTTTCTACTGTTATATATATTTGATAACATACTGTTTTTAGTTTTTATTGAATAAGTTAATAAATGCTGTTGTTAAAAGGTGTGGTGACTGATTTAAAGTTTTTCTTGTTAAAAATATTCAAGAATGAATTTAATTTTACATCTGAATATTTTCCATGTGCTTATATAGATTTTGAGAATGAACTAGAATTGATAAACATGAAGATATTTATGTAGTCTAGGCAAGTTTAGTCATTAAGTTTTTTTAAATGATTAGATTTAGTTTTGGCAAAAATAAAAAAAAAACTCACTTTTAATTGGTATAAGTAAAAAAGGGTTTTTGTTTTCAAAAAAAAAAAAGCAATGCACAATCCTATATTTTTATCCGGAGAATATTATTCTTCTAATACTTTTCTATTAATTAGAGGGCATAACTACTAGCTAGAATGTGGAAGAAACAAAAAAAGTCCCGAAGACCATGGTGTCATGGTAGAATATCTAGGTTGTCACTTAGGCACCTGCGATTTGATCCCAGCTACGGCCTATTTATAGGTGCGATCCCCAACTATGACGTATTTATATGAATTTTTCTCCAAATGGAAAGCTCAATCAAAGGATACTGAGTGTCTGGGCTGGCTGCTGTGTGCACTTCTCGATTTACCCTGGTGACTGGTGGGAAACTTTCGTGGGGCCACCGGTTACTGAAATCAAGTTAGAATAAATTTTTTTATATGGTAACAGATATGCTCCTGAACTGTTACAATGACACTGAAATAACCATATTCTTAGAATAAAATATAAGATAAAGCACTGTTCTAATGGTGCCAAAGGCACAGATCTCTCACAATATCGTCGATCAAATTCAGTAGAATGACCCTCTCGATCTGCCTTCCTACGACATCCATGTCTTCGTACGACATCGTCGGCCAAGTTGTCATCTTCAAATCTTGAGCCACCATGCTATCTAGAGCATTAGACGACCCATCAATGGAAGAATTTAAGAGCAACTGAATCTGATTCCACAAGTCTTCCAACAATCTTTTTCCTTGTGATGAGGAAGTTGGGCCTAGAATCCATCTCTTGAACATGGAGCATTTTATGGTAGGACCGAGCAGACTTTGCATAGACTCATTCACCAAGTCAAATAGAAGTTTGTGTCGTATAGTTACATCATCATTGCGAGGTATAGAAGAATCAGTATCCACCTTGCCGTATTTGCTGTATGCTTCTTCCACTTCAAAATCCTGGTATGAGATTGGCCTTGATAATTCATCCAACTTTGAGTCATAAAACCCAGCAGTTGCAAGGATACCACGCAAGGGAGACACATCCTTGTTCTCCATGTCAGTTATTTCTTGCTTTTGAGGCTGCTCTGATACTGCCGTTTCAGCTCCACCATGCTCTAGATTTTCTGATAAATCTGGTTCTGCGATAGAGGTGTCGCGATCTTAGTGTGTGACAATAAAGGTGCACAGTTTAGATAAGATGAAACAACTTCAAGTCTTGAGAACGCAATTCTAGTTTGAATTAAGTGCACTCAAAACAGATGATAACTTTCTACCTCTTCCTGGAGCATTGGAACTCAACTCTTCTGAGATGCAGGGTGAAGTGTGGTATGCCATGACCTCAAGTGGTGATATCGGACTCGGGTTGTCTTGCCTGCAAAACTCTTCAGAACTTCTTGATACAGATGCTGGACTGGGAGGCACATCTGTAGCATTATCCTGAGAACAAATTGTTTGCATCAAAACAATGATACAACTTGCTAATAGCAGATAATTAAACTAGTTTCGACAAAGTTAAGAACGGCCTTGCCTGAGCCATGCCAAAATTGGTAACCATAGTTGGTGCAGCTGGTTTGTCCACTGAAATGAATTGGCCTGGAGTCGATTCCTTTATTGGCTGATTCTTTCTCCTAAACAACATTCCTTTAAGATTTAAATTATGTTTCAGATTGGCTACTGTTCCTTTCAAATTAAAACTATCCTTTCTTTGCTTCCTCGATTCTGAAAAATTATTATCAGATGGTTCATGCTTCCTGTGAAATTGAGCAGACGCAATATGCTGGTCCTCTAAGAAGAGCTTCCCGAAAGCTGTTCCGGACATTGGTGCAGAAAATGATCTGATCAGGTTACGTTGTGGTTCTGAGTCTGAGTTGATTGTCAGAAATTTCTGAGTTGGAATTGGATCTGATTCATTCACTTTGCTGTTTTTCCAGTAGTCTACATTTTTCGCTTTGTCTGAGAAATCAGATATCAACTTTGGTATTTCCTTTCCTTTGTTGGAGGAAGCACCTGAATCTCCATGGTTAGTTGAAGGATTCTCCAAAAGTAACTCATTTTTTAGTACATTCTTTGATTTCTGGGATAGAAATTTCCTCATATCTCTTCCAATGAACTCTGGTGAGTCAACCGGACTAATTTGTGTGTCACTCCTAACAGTTCTAGTAGAGTTTGATCGCATCAGATTCATTCCCATGTCTCTGGACACACTTTCTCTTATTTGTTTTGCTATGTCATGAGTAATTTGTTTTGGATTCATCGAACTTTCATCAAATGAAGTCCTCACTACATTTCCTCTGCATACAAAATTGTTACTGCTCCTTCCTTGAACTTCAGTTCTGAGCCTTTGCTTCACCTCTTCAAGAAAATCTTCCATACTACAGTCCTTCCCTAACTGATCAGACAATGCAGCTAATTTCTCCTCGTCGCCGTCAATCCTGTCAAAACTAGGTTTCAGTATCACAATTCGCGTTGCTGAACTAGTTCTCTCTTGTTTCCTATCAGTCTCAGTAACTCGGAAGCAATCAATACTGTCCTCCTCAGTAGTAAGTTTCATAGGCATGCTAGAGTTACTGAAAGAAAGAGTGGTCTCTTCTTTCGTATCGATTATTTGTTTTCCTGGAGAAGCAACATCTATGAGGCCAGTAGGATTCTTTTTGGTCATTTTGTTCTTGGTATCCAAATACTTGGCCATTTTTTCCCTGTTCAGAATTTCTTGTGCAAGGGTTCGGTAATCCTTGGAAGCCTGCCATGCCTCAAACTCCACCTTGAACTTCTTCAGCTGCTCTTCTTGTGGATGTTGTCGTCGTTGTGGCTTTCCTCTGCTCTCAGCTTTTGAATGCCTTCCTTTACTATTTACAAGTAAGCTGTCCTTTGATTCCCTGGAGGGTGTAGAACTGCATGGATTTTGCGTACCTGAACTGATCACAGTGGCTTTGCTAATTTCCATAGATCTTCTTGATCTATAGATTTCATGTTCCTTTGTGTGAACTTTCAGACTTTGTTCTGGAATTGAGTCCATTCCCATTAATCGGGCAACGACACTCGGTCCAACGGAACTATCACTTGTTTGCCTACAAGTCTCTCCATCAATCAACCTCTTCATAGAGGTTCCATTGCGACGATGGTTCACTTCAGAGAAACGGGCTTTCACCTAGAAAGAGTAGTCATATTAGATCTAGAATTTGACAATAATATAATCAAGAGCATGATTAATTATAGAACTGGATCCAAGAAAAAAAAACATAAATCAGATTGCCTATCTATGTAAGTCGACACATTGAGTGTCAGAATAAAAGGATGTCATCAGTGATGAGAAGCATAACAAGGGATCCTTGATCATATATTTCTCACCATTTGAAACTTAGATATGACACATAAAGCTTACCTGAACATCTCCAGTGACAGAGTGATACCCTCTAGATGCACTGGATATGTCCAAGCTATTCCGGGGAGCTTCGTAACCTACCATGATCAACAAGAACTTAGCCAAGAGAGTAAAGAGAGAAAAATAAATAAATTGAATAAACTGCAATAAACTTTCCAGTGTCTTCTGAAATGAAAACTTGAGCAGCATTGTGAGTTGAGTCCTTACCATCTCCATGCTTCTTCTGTGCCCATCTGTGGGATTTATCCATTTTGCTGGAGTCGAAAAAGTAAGCTATTCCTCCAATATGCCCTGGCATCCTCCTTGTATTCTGAATATGTGATCCTTCATGTATATGCACTCTCAGGACAGCAATTTTGGATCAGAAATTGCATGATTGAAGTAGAGTGTTGTTATTTCCTTTTCCACGAAATAATAACTTAAGATTCAACTGCCAGAGGAGGCCACTGGTTGATTTCTGAATCTTCAGACTCAGACAGATGACATGGAGTGGATGCTGATGAAGATCGACAAGGAAAATATAACTCAAACTCAATGTGCAATTCTCAAGAAAAAAAGAAGAGATGGATTAACCGATTTGCAGGCACAAATCCCTATCAGCAGAATCATTGGAACAAGGATTAGAAAGAATGACAAGAAGAAGGGAAGAAAAAAAAATCTTTAAGCATCTTGCTCGCGCACTTGATGCTAAGTTTTTCTGTTAAAACTACAGGAACACAAGTTCCTGGCAAGATAAATACAAAGCATCAAACTATAGATAACTAGAGACAGCGAAGATCGATCAAAATCTCTCCAAATTCATCAAGAAAAGCTCGAACCTTTTTGGTAAATATTCTCCCGTTTCCTTTCTCAGCGCTTGTTTCCGCGAGGATCTAAGCAGGAAGCAGATGAGGGGGAGAAGGAGACATGGATCAATGATAGAAATCGAGGAGAAGTCGAGCTTTTTAGAGCAAAAGAAGGAAGCAAAAGAGCGTCGCGGTTAAAGCCGGCGTTTTTTATCCCTAAAAGCTTGCTCGTGCTCATCATGTAGTGGCATTTTATTGTTATTTTTTTGATTCTCCGTAGGAGATTATAATTTTGGGTTTTGTTTCAGAATTAAAAACTTATTTCGATCGGATCAAAGAGACTAATTAAACGTGCGGGCGTTTGCGAAGGCTGTCACAGGCTCACAGCTCAGCCGGGAACGGAGGTTGATTGGCCGTTGCTTTGCCGCGCTACATTTGGCGCCATTTTATATAACGGTTTCCGTGCTCCGTCGCCGCCTTCCCAGGCATTCCGCGGGATGACGTTGGAGAATTATATGGCCTGCTATTTAATTCTTTTAATTAAGCAAATTATTCTTTTTATTTTATTTTTTTAAATATATATGTATATATAATGATGATAATAACAATAAATTAATATACCAATGGATCATAAATAAAATATTTAATATCCAAGTAAACTATCACATTAATTAACACCCTCATTTTTATTAGCTTATATGCAATCTCATTTTTATTAATTTAGTGTGCTTGGTTAAAAGCTTTTATTAATTAAGTGTATATTGTGTAACATGAATTATGATTAAGCATTCGATGCAATCATCAAGTGCAACATGACACATTTGAAAATTAGATATATATTATCTCTACAAACACCAAATAGTTAGATTGTTAAGGCCATAGTTGACTAACCTTATTTCATAGGTTGTTTTTAAAGAACAAATATATTTTCTACTAGCTCAAGTTGGATCTCATTATCTATTTTTCATCATTTATATTTGTTAATGTTGAGGATAAAATATAAAATAATTAAGAGGCAGGACTAAGTCATCCATGAGATTCCTTAATTACCCTTATTTGTATAATGGTAAAGAGTAAGAAACCCCTAAAAATAGTATGTAATTATTTGAGTTAGAAAAGGCATGGCAAATCTTCTATCCTATCATAATCAAAATGTTAAGTGGTTATTAGAATTAAGTACTTATTAATCTAAAAGAAATTAACTAAATTTAATGAGGTTAGCTTAAGAGATCAGGAAGTGCCTTGCACATTGTGGGGCAAAAGCCGAAAGATGCTTGTTTAGTTGAGACATGATGGTGGCATGTGTTGTGCATTGATTATTCTCATGATGCTTCACGTTCCCTATCTTACCTTTTTTTTCTCTTTGATGATTAATTACTAATTATCCTAACAAGCATTGAGGTATCAACACCCTAACAATCGATTAACTTAATATAAATTAATGTAAGATATTGCCAAGTGAACAACCCTTTTTACTAATGATTCAACAAGGAATCATTGGTACTCTTATGAATGGATAAAAACAAAGAATTGGTATTGAGAGACACTTAAGGTATCCTTGTCGATAAATAACTACCCTTGACCAAAATTGATCTAACATCCAATATATGCAAGTTGACTCGCCTAAAATTTGAAGAGAATTAATAAGAAAATATCAAATGAGCAAATATGAATAAGATAAGCACATAGTTCAACATGATATTTGGATGATTCGAATATTCTATGATTGGATGTTTTGAAAAAGGAATGAGATAAACTATTGGTGAGACGAGTATTAATTTATATTTCACAATTAAATTAAGACAAGAGGTTGATTTTTCATTCCAAACTCATCTAAGCCTATTATACCAAAATATAATTCTAGCCATTAATTAATTTAAATGATACTAATAATCTAATTTCAGAAATTATCAACTATAGCGGTGCTTATTGAAAAATTTACTGAAAATTTTAGGTCTAGGTCTCAACGGCCCGTCCGGTTCAGAAAAACCAAGAAAGGGGCCGGAGGGGGCGGTTGGCAATTAGGAATTGGGCGAGTGACGGAGCCCGGCGAGCGAGCGACCTCGACGCGGTCGGACGCGGCGCAGAAGGCAGAATCCCCGAGAGGGAGAATGCAGAGCCATCGGCAGAGATCTCCCGTCTCCCTCGTTGCCTGCTTCCTCCTCCTCGCAGTCTTCTTCCAGCGCATCGCTGCTAGCCACTCCCACGCCGATGTACCGATCCATCTTTTTCCTCGCATCGTGATCTTAGCTTCTAGGTTTGGCTTTATTTCTGAGATCTTAACTTGTACTCGCAGATCAATTGCAGCAGGAGATGCGTAGCGGAGAACTGCAACTGTGAGTTATTTTTGGCTCAGGGATCGGACGTCTTGGGGTTAAAATTTAAAATAAATTGACGTTTTTTGGGTTGTTGGTTTGATCAGCCATTGGTATTCGATATGGGAAGTTCTGTGGCGTGGGTTGGACTGGTTGCCCTGGGGAGAAACCCTGTGATGAGCTCGATGCTTGTTGCAAAGCCCACGACGAGTGTGTTGAGAAAAAAGGTTGGCGTTTTTGTTTTCTCACGTCTCGCCTGGTTTTCTTTTATCTTAGTATAATAGATCTAGAAATTGAACTTTTTTGTATTCCACCTGAATAATGTAGTATAGATTAAGCTTTATGGATGCTCATCATTTTTACGAAAGAAAAAGGGAGGAAAAAGTTTATAATGCATTGATATCTTTACCTGTAGATTGAGGAAGTTTCTAGCTTTATAGATATTCCTCATTTTTATGAAAAGAAAAAAAGGGGAAAAGTAGATAAAGCATTGGTATCTCTACCTGTAGATTGAGGGAGTTTATAAGGTCTCTTGTGAAACTCTAATTGACTAATACGAATAAGATAAAATAAATGTCACAATAGATAAATGTCATCTCAGACAATTATACTATGACTATCATGCCCCTGTTTGGTGAGCTGATAGCCAATATGGATATTTGCTTGATGGATAAAATTTATGCTTCTAGATCTTTAGAAGGGCAGCCCAGTGCATGAATGTGGGATCCCGGAGAAGGGTCTACTGTACGCAGTCTTACACTGCTTTGCAAGAGGTTGTTTTCGAGACTCGAACCTGTGATTTTCAAGTTATGCTGCAACAACTTTACCATTGCACCGAGTAGGGGTGTCAATTCGAGTGGGTCGGGTGGGTTCAGATCGGGTTGAAGCAAGGTTTTACAAAAAAATTTCCAATCCGAACCAGACTTGAACCCGAACCAACCTGAAAACTATGAACCCGAACTCGGATAATCCGACCAACCCGAATAACTCAACTAACTCGATCTAAATATTATTCTTTTATTCTTTAACAAAATAATTAAATAAAAATTCAAAACACATAATAATAATATTTTTCCCCTATACCTTAAACTCTAAAACCCTAGACTCCATCCTAAATTCAGGTCAACCTGAATCCAACCAAACTCAAAAAAAATTCCCTTGTCAGATTTTGGGTCCAACCCAAACCCTAAAACCTTCAATCCTAACCTAATATTTTTGGGTCGACTCGGGTTGGATTGGGTGGTCAAGTTCATTTTTGACACCCCTAGCACCAAGGCTCCCCTTCGTGTCTAGATCTTTAGAAGAATGGGATAAATTGATTATATCATGGTTGGGAAAAACCTATGCCCAGTGAGGTGATTGTATCACACATAGTGCAGATGCTGAATGCAATCACTTATGTTGATGCTTATGTGAATGATATTAAGAAAATCAATTTATAAAATGTAGCTTGAATTGTTAATAACTTTGTCAAAACGAAAGGTTGATAAATATAGAAGTTCCACCTACCAAATAATGATTATTGGTTAGTGGAAAATGCAAATAAGATAAGTTTTTAAGTACTCACCAATCTGGAAAACATGTAGTGCTTAAGTAAATAGATTCGTAGTTTAATCTGCAAAGTTGGCAATCTTCAGAAAGGATAATCATCTGTGAATTCCTCTTAATCATCACATTCCTTTTATTTATCTAAACATTGTGAAACTTTTACAGCCGAATCTGAAGCCAAATTATATGCTAGTGTAGTCTCATTTTGTTACTAATCATTGTAGATATTCCTTTAACATAATCATGTCTTTTTCATACAAGGATATGATTTCCTTTTTATTTTTATTATTTATATCTAAATAAAATTAGTGATTAATAAGATGCACTATGTTCATTTCTAGTTTATTCTAAGGCATAAAGTGGATTGAACTTATAGATAAGGGTGGTGTAGGTAAACCATTTGAAAAATAAAATTTTATGTGATTGCATGTCTGTAATGCTGCAACACTACATATGCATATGGTTTTCCAATGGTAATATGGAAAGTAGATAATACTTGAAGCCATACTCAATCTGCTAAGGGTAGAGGATAATGATCTGCTCTTCAACTAAACTTAGCATAGAATGCTGGGGAAAATGACAAACTTAATTGTTTGTGGTTAGCTTTCAGAAAAAGTTATGAACAAGATATTAATAAAAGATGATTATCGGCAGTGGATAGTCGACCAACTACCTAGCATCTAGGCAATGGGGGATCCATTATGGTTCATCCCCGTGCATCTGATGTTCAATCTTTCAACGTGTAATGCGCATAATAGAAAGTATCGAAGTAGTGTTTGTCCTTGATATTGCAAGTATAATAGATGGGTTATAACTAAATTGCTACTTGTGCAAATGGGCTCATGATCCACCCATTTATGAGGCAGGCTCCGTGAGCCTTTCAAGCCTTAATGGGGTATTGTGATTAGTTATTTTCAGTGGTCATCCGAATCAAGCCAGCATTTAGTTATCCAAATTATACATTTTTTTAGTCATGGTTGTGCTGAATTTCTTGAGTTTGCATTGCCGAGGAGGTCCCACATGACTCAGATCATATTGGGAACGCAGCTTGTCTATGAGATGAATCAGGAGGGTTTCTACTCTCCGTTTCAAAATAGACTGTACTAAGTATTAGTTTACAGTGTAAAAAGGACTGGCACACATAAAAACCGAAAACCTAGCCACTTTTCTGGCAATCAATTGGCTGACCAACCAAATGCCACTTAAGCATGTGCTGTGATTGACCAAAAACATTCCTGCGGGAAGTTTTTAGTATGCCACTTTTGTGTGAAGTGTCTTAGCATTGGCTGGTGATCAACTATACCTGTGTATCAACCTGTTATGCTAATAAAGCCTTATCATGAGTTTCTCTTAAAATAAAAATTTGTCCTCGTAGTGAATCATCGACAATGGGAATGCAGAACTATGAAGAAGCAATGGTGTGAGGTTGTTGATCAAGAAGATATTACTTGTTACTCTCCATTCATTGTTTACAGCTCTGCTCTACTAGCTTTGAGCTTATAGGACTCGTGTTAGTTATTTATCTATAAGCATGGACTCTTTCTCATGCTTGCATATTGAGATACATCCTCCATGTCCAGCCTATATCATTCTCTTGTTTTTCTGCAGTTCATATTCTGATGTTGCCACTGTTGACTAATTCCAGGTCTGATGAGTGTTCCATGTCACGACAAGTTCAAGAGCTGCATCAAGAAGGTGAAAAAGACCAACAAGGTTGGGTTCTCCAAAGAGTGTCCCTACGAAACAGCTATGCCTACCATGATACAAGGGATGGATATGGCCATTTTATTCAGCCAACTGGGCACACAGGCACGCAAGTCAGAATTGTGATTCCAATTTTTTTGCTTATTGGCAAATATTATCTGAGAACACACCAATCTCATTATATCATTCTTTGTCTAATTTAACGGGACAGCATTCTGTTCATTGTTTTGATATATCCTATATTTGACTACGTACAAAACGATTGTGACACTTTTTTAATTGAATCACCAATTTACTGCAACTCAAATTATAGAACTGTTCTACTGTTTCTGATTCTAATTTATTAAATTATTAACTGACGCCATCTTTGCTTGCTCATTTTGTTAGCATGTGTGACTTGCTCAGCTTGGTTGTGTTGGATAATTGATTCTTTAAATTAATTTCATAAGTAGACAGTTGTAAATTAAGTTCGAGAATTTAATATTTAAGATTATTCATTGATTTATGACAGAATTGAAAATGTTGATTGTATTTACTGTTAGAATTAGATCTGTTTGTTTAGGACTCAATATTAACATTCATAATCATTAAAGTTGAATGACGAGGCAAATTCAAGAAAACAAAAGCCCCCCTCCCCCCTTCCGCGCTACGATGCAACGGCAAGAAGTTTTCGTAGTCGATTAGTGGATCGGTTTTTAATTGTGACGTATATATTATAGATTAATTTTTTTAATGAAAAAATAATTTTAGGACGTTGACTACGCAAGCATTTATCTTAATGATTAATGAAAACTTTTTATAGGATTTAGTCACATCTAAAATTAATTAATTTAAAAAATTAGATATTTGATTAATAAAATAAATAAATAAAAAGTCAGGTCAAGATATTGATGATTTTTTTATTCCCAGAAATATTTAGATTTTTATCCCTTAAAGCTTGTTCTTGACCCTTCTTGGCCCCTTGATGCCTGAAAAAACATATTATTGCATTTGTATTTTTCATCAATTCTATTTCTCATATGGGTGAGCCTGCCAGACCATGGATAGATGGAATATTGAGTGTATTTAATTTGTAGTTTGATGGTGACCTATTTACTATCATCAATGTGAACCCCAAATGAAGGAGGACATGAATAAACTCTTAGAAGCGTGTGTGGAGTAATTTGATGACTCATTTTCTTATCTTCACCTAGTCATTTATGTTCTATTTACTCCGAGGTATGGATTGAGAAAATTAGAAAGAACTCTAAGGTGAAAACAAAATAGAAAAAAGGGGAAAATTTTCTAGAGAAAAGGAAGGAAAAAAAATAAAGGAAAGAAAAGGTAAAAGAAAAATATTTATATAATAGAAGCTTGGTGTAGTAATGGAAATGGAGTTTGGCATATTAGTTTTTCAAACATATCATCCCCTCTCACTGTCTCACATAGGAAACAATTAGGGGGAAAAAAATGAAAATGACGTATCAAGTCAAGAGAAACATCAAATGAGCATCTGTTTTTCAAAAAATTCAAATAAACGCCCATCAATGATTTATTTTAAAAATACCCCTTAATCCAATACTCTTGTAGCAGTTACTAGCTGCTATAATGTATAAAAGTTATTCAAAAGCTGTTACAATATGTAGAAACTATCCAATAATTAATACAACATATTTAGAGTGGATTTAAGATTTATATTTTACACCGTATAAAAGCTAGTTGCTATAATATGCAGAAGCTACCCACTAGTGACTACAACTTACTTAGGATTAGTTTAGAGTTTATAATGTAGGATTGTAGCAGCTATATAATAGTTTCTACAACTATTTTAAAATAATTTTTATAAAGTTTCAATTATTTTGATCAAGTTGGTAAATAATATTTTGATATAATAATATTCAGAGATCCTAAATTCAAAATCTTAAATCATAAACTCATCTTAAACACGTTGTAGTAGATACTGGATAGTTTTTACACGGTGTAAATTATCTTAAATTCTAAATTCTAAACTCACTTTAAATACGTTGTAACAACTACTGAGTAATTTCTATACATTATAAATCTTAAATCATAAATCATAAACTCATTTTAAATATGTTATAACAGTTACTTGATAGCTTCTATATGTTATAGCAACTACTTGGTAACTTTTATATGTTGTAGCAGTTACCGATAACTACTATAATAATATTGGATTAAAAAAGATATTTTTAAAATAAAATTATTAAAAGGATATCCATTTAATTTTAATTAAAAGGATATCCATTATTAAAAGGATCTATTTAAAGACTTTGTAAATGATGAACACTCATTTAATTTTTGCCCAAACAACTGCTGGTTGAACTCTTCTTCCATATCTCAATCACATCACACTTTTTAAAGTTAATACCATACTGTTCTCATTTGACTTAATCTATGCATTTATTATCTGAAGGACAACCACTAGGCATGTTTGTGCTCAGCTGCTTCATTTTCACCTGTAGATATGAAGATATGGCATTTAAGAGGTGGAGTCGCATTGACATAAAATGTCCTACAAAGCAGCTCTGTGAATCAATTTGCAAGGTAAAAATTTAGCAAGCTCTTGCAAAATTAAGTTGTCAGATGCTTTAACTTTATTTGCGAGTCATCTTGCATTTTTTACCATGCAAGCAAATCAATCTACAACTATAAAAACCTTTAGTTTGTGGCGAAAGATGATAACATTCATCTCAAGCTAGCCTCTCAATATCAGTTGCCACACCAATTTAAAGGGAGATAAATTATAGTGACTGAATGAGGCCTTTTCAAGTGGAAGAAATTTTATTTCTCAAAAGATTATTTCCTTGAGGATTCGACTTTTGCTCTCTGCTTGTGATAATCTACCACTTAAGTATCAACTCAGCTCTACTCGCAGGGGCACCTTAAGTTTGTGCATGCTTGAGTTGCGGATGACCACAAATTGATTATCTTAGGTTGAAAGGAACTCAAATATTATTCTCTTGTTGATGAATCATGATGTGAGAAGATTTGTGAATTTGCTTGGGTAGTCAAAGCTCATAGTTGATGTCAAATTGAAATTTGATAGACTCGTTATTGATTATGATCTTGGATTACAAAGGACTTAGATACCTATTTTTATTTAAAAATTCTTGGCACGATCTAATTTATACATTATTTTGCATGAAAATAAAATGTCCACGAGTTGGTGCACAAGATGATTTTTAAATTATCTTCTTTGTTAATGTCTCATAATTAAGTATCATGCTATTCAAAATTCTTGATTTCATCCAGAGTAAAATGATAAAATTATTATTGATGTATGTGTAGATTGACTACACATATAAACTTAGTTTCCTAACTCGATCGTCCGATCCTCACAATATGGTACACTACTTTCAGGAGCTATCTAGAATGCACACCCTCGCATCGGATTCTCCATGAAAATGCATGGTGATATATCACTTACCTCACACGTACGTACTGATCTTCCACTCCAGTGGATCAATAATGCTTCATCTTTTTCAATGATCGATGAAGAAGACGACGACCAAATATATTATTGAACTCGCTATACTTTCATCCATAGTTCAATAATTGATCAGTTTCAGTTTAGAAATTGAAGGAATATATAAATATATATACATGTCCACTGCTACACACACACAAGAAACCCTAATTTGACAATATGTGAAGAAGGAATATATTCTGGGGGCCCTGCAGGCAGACTTCTGCTAGCTGCTCACTGTTCTCCATGTGAACCACCGATTTTCGCAAATATCACAAGTCGTATTCAATTTTTTGTTGCAAGCGATCGAGAGGGTAAAAGTTAGCATCCTCTTCGAGTAAAATTCCATCGCATCGGGTGTACAGTTTGCCGGCGAGTCATGGCCGCGCCGCGCCGCCCGAGATTCCGACGACAAGAAGACGTACGCAGGACAAGCAGAATCGTCCCAGGTGGGGCCAATGGTCAACGTAGTTGGTCGGTCAACGTGATCAGTTTTGAAATGTAAATAGAGAGCACGTACATTTTATTTTATTTTATGTATATTCAGAAATCTATTTTTAAAATATTCATTCTATTTAAAATTTAAATTTTGATCCAAATTTTTTTATCAAAATAGAGACATCTTCTATAACTAAATAATTAAAAACACATATGTTATAATTATAACATAAACCAAAATATATTTTACATTTTAGTGATTTTTTTTATCAAATGAATCAATTTACTACAACTAAATAAAGATATATACTATAATAAAAAAATTAAAAAACACACATGCATTGTATTGGAAATAATAATAAAAGATTTCCAAATAAGTATTTTTTGGAAAAAAGATTTGAGTATATATGTTTTATTTAGATCCCAAAGTATGATACAAAAGATTCATGTATCAAATTGCTCACTGACACAGAATCAATTTTATTTAACTAATCAAATTAATTTTCTTAATTGCACCGAAGACACTTCTCAGACGATTATGATGAAGCGAGAGATCGAGGAAGAGAAGTAATTAGCATTCTTCCAGTGAAGATTAAAATTGTACTCAGGAGGAGTACAGTTTGCAGTGTTGCATGGACTCGTCAGTGGTCACGCTCCCATGCACGTGAACCTCCCCTCTGTGCCACCAGCCGTCACCATGCAAACAACAAAACGTAGCGTAGCGGAGCAGTCTCATGCATCGTAATTATGATGATTTTAATTCAAATCAACTTTTAATCATTTTAATTAACACTAATCTTCCACATATCACACTACTGCTACGAATACGATCATGCAATTAAGTACTAATTATTATTAATGATTCTAATTATAATGAGATTACATATATTATATTCTCACGGGTTGCTCCTCCTGGAAAAAGCCGACTTCATCTCCGACTCCAACACGTTTAAATTGGCGACGCCAAGGAAGTCCCTCGTCAGCCTGTTGTCGGCCGGCGGCGTGCCCGTGACGGCGGCGGCGTGGTGCAACTTGGCGGCGTCGTCTACCACGTTAGCGTTGTTGTTGCCGTATACGCCACCGCCGCTTAGGGAATCTATTAGGGTTTGAAAGGTCCTGTCGGTGTCCATCGGTTGCGCTCTCGAGATGTCTGAGTTGTAGGCGGCGCCGGCCAGCAAGGAGCCGCGTCTGTTCTGCGTCGCGGCGCCCATCTGCGCGGCCTTCTGAAGCAACGCGGTGGCGGACATCTGCGCCGCCGGAGCTGCAGCAGCGGGCTCGGTGGGGCCGGCAGCGAGTAAAGGAGAGGCGTCGTCGTTGCTCATGCCGATGCTGGGGAAAAGACTGCCGGCGGATCTTGAATTGTTGAATTGATCTGAAGGGATGAGTAAGTGAGGGGCGCCGCCGGCACCACCGGTGGCTGCGTTGTTGGAGAAGAAACTGAGGTTGTAAAGACTTCCCGGCCAGGAATTTATGTTGCTCTGCGTGTCTTGGATCAAGCTATTTAAGTCGTGGCCGAATCCGGCGCCGGCGTGGTAGGATTGCGTCGGCCGGAACAAGGAAGAGGTCGCAGTGATCAAGTGGCCGAACTGTGGATTCGGGGGAGGAACAAGGTCCAAATTGATCCCGCCGCCGCCGGCATCGTCGCCATACAAGTGTCCGCCGCTTCCTCCGCCGCCGGCGGCTCCGATGGCGGAAATGCCGTGGGGGAGCCTCGCCGTCTCTTGAGCCAGCGCGTCGCAGAAGGCTCTGTGCGTGATGAAGCTGTCGCGCCTGCATTTAATGAACACTCTTCGATTTCATGAAACACGAAAGAGGAAAACAATTCAAATCCACTGAAACGAAAGAGGAATAAATCTATCTAAAGTCAAACGGCAAATCCAGCTCATGAACTATTCGACGCACGCCGCGACGCTGTACCAAATCCATGAAAGCATTAATCAACCGGCCGGAATCAAGCTCCACGGGTTTACCGATCGAGCTGTACCAAATCATGTCATCTCGATTCTGATTGATCGGCGGACAAGGATAGCGTTCGGTCAAATCCAAGTTTTACTCGTCGACAGAGGTCAGAGACGGCAGTGCTGCTACCCGCATCTCTCCAAACCACAACCCAACAAAATGCCCTTGACCACGTGAACCGAGGAGAGAGAGAGAAGAAGAAGAAATGATCAGGAGGAGAGAAAAGCAGCAAGAGTTGGTTTCTTGATTTCCCCTTCCGGCTACATCAAACCCCCTAACCCTATCCCTAGATCACGGAACCCTAATCGAAGCTCACCTTTTTGCATGTGAGTTAGTGCAGGTGAAGGAATGGACACGGAAATAGGCGAGGGGGACCTGGAAAAGGGAGTGCCGCAGTCGCAGCGATACTCGCGAGTGCCGCAGGTCTTGGAGTGGGCCTTCCAGTCGGACTGGACGGCGTACTTCTTGGAGCACTTGTCGCACTTCCACTTCTTCTCGCCGTGCTTGCGGCAGTAGTGCTTCTTGACGCCGGTGAGGTCGCCGAGGGCACGGGAGGGGTCGTGGTGGGCGCAGGAGGGCTCGGGGCAGAGGTAGACCCGCCGCCGCGCTTCCTTCGGGTTCCTCTGCTTCAGCTTCCACGGCAGGTTGTGCCCCCGCCGGTGCAGCTGCAGATTCTGCTCCCTCTGGAACCCCTTGCTGCACACCTCGCAGATGAACCGGTTCGTCGCCAGCAGCGTATTCGGCGACAGCGCGATCACCTCCGCGTCCGGATCTGATCATTCGACCGCCGCCGTCCATCACCATAAAAAAACACTGTAAATACTCGAAACAAAATAAAGAAGACAGATGAGTTACTCGGATTTCCAGCCTGATTTCGCTTCTTCTTAGGAGCAGCTGGTGCAGAAGCGACAGCGGCGGCCGACGACTGTTGCTGGCTGAGCTCGTGCTCGTCTTTGTCTCTAATTCCAAAGCAAGGAACCGACGAAGAAGCTGCTGCCATGGGTTTGGATGGAAGCATGCAGGAAAGCAACACGAAACTAATTTTCTCTTAATTCCAGCTACCTGTCTTTTGGTTGCTTCTCCGGGCGGAATAACAGTTTGTTCGATCTCGTTCTGAATCTATTTAATCAACAAGAGGATAAAGACGAGGGAAGATCCCCAAATCTAAGTACAGGAACTATACGAACAAGAGGAAGACAGCCACCGAAAAGCCTCCAAATTCTGCTTGTGCTACACAACAAATTAAAGAGGAGGCAAGGATCCAAATTAAACTAACTGTTGCACTCGAGTGACGAGTAGTATGAAGAGGGAGAAAACGAGAAAGAGGGGGAGAGAGAAGGTAGTCTTTCTCATGGATTTCTCCTCCTCCAAACCTCTCTTTTAGCCATCTTTCCTTTGCCCTTTAATTTGCACCACAAAAAGGTTAGTCAGATGAGAGGAGGATGACAAGTAAGTAAGGGGCGATGGGAGGGAGGAGGAGGAGAATGTGGTTGATGAGATGATGAGGGAGAAGAGCCTATGTCACCTTGGTGGGGCCCAGACAGGGAGAGGCTTGTAGCTTGTATTTGTACTTATATTTGCATTCAAGACCACGCAATAATTTTTTATTTAACCCCTCGATGAAATGCAGTTAAAACCTAACAGATTTCATCAGATTAAACATGATGGATTATAATTTAAATAGATTAAATTAAATTTTTAAATTTGAATTACAATTTAGAAAAGTCAAACTCATTAATCCATTAAATTTTTTATTTTAATTTTAAATTTTGAAAAAAAATAAAATTTTCAATCTGCAGACAACTCAAATCCGTCACGGGCCGATCCATGTAAGTCACGGACTTAGACAGGTCGGCTCATCTACATCCACTTTAAAATATGTTGATAAAATTTCAATCAAATCTGCTTAATTATTTAATAGGGCAGCTCTACATAAGACAATTAAATCTTAGGACCAATAAAAAATTTGTTATTGAATATGAATTACTGAGACAACTGGACTATTGGATCATCGAACTGCTCACATTATCAGATTTATCTGATGGATAAATCATGAATTATGGAGCATTAATAATGAATGGAGCATGACATATTTTGACCTTCTTTCGTCATGGTCAATTGTAACTTTTCAATTTACCTCTTTATAAATGGTTGTGGGATCAACCGTGTGGGATCGTTGGGGGTGGTGAATTCCACCTTATGCAGAAGAAAATGAACATGCCATATTTTGAACATAAATAGAAACAATAAAAGTGCATCGATCAATAATGACAATAACAAATTAAAGATTTAGTAATGTGAATCATAAAGTAATGATAGTAAAAATTATGAACCAAACTTTAAGATTTCGAGCAACACGCTCATAATTTAGGGGAAAGTTAATTTGGTCCACTAGCGCCGCCTTAGTAGGATTACTGTGGATCTTATATTTTATCAAGGTTTTGTTCTTAATGCGTGTCGATAAAGGGCTTTAATTAGAACCCTTATATATGTTTTCACTTTAGGGTGTTGACCATTCACACAAGTGAAGGTAAAGACTCTTTTCAATATTTTAGGCTTTTTCGACGACTATGACACTCAAGAAAATACATTAATTATATATAGTTTCGTCTCTTTTACTTTCAAAGTCCTAAAATAAAAAGTTTGGGGGACATGTACATATGATCAGGCACATTCTCAAAGAATGCATCAAGTGGTATATAGATTGCAGATATAAAGTAAGCCATGAAACGATGGGAAAGTGCAGCAGCTTTTCTTTCACTGATCACTTACCACCTTAAAAACGTTGATCATTCCTTGGCACATCCACAATTGAGATGCTACCGACTGGCTCATTGCTTTCCTATCTTTCACTACAATTTGACGTTCTTAATTATTGAAATCTCCAAGAATTAAATATATGCTTGATATATACCATTGGAAATCAAAGAGATCGAGAAGATTATGAATATAATATTAAAGCTAGCTAGCAAGCTGATGAATTATATATATCTCAATAATGCAAACTCACAGTACTGGCCCATGTGTCCCTTCTTCTGCTCGCCTGAAAGGAAACGCATGCACGTTTAGGGTTTCAGAAAAGACCAGGCAGATGGCTTTCCACCTAAAGGGAAGAGAGGTGGCAGGGATTCCAAGACAAGGGATGTTTCTTGTGCTTTGTCTTCATGGAATTTGGCCCTTTCCTCTCCACACTGTGGTATGCCTGTTTACATGTGAGAGAGCGGCATTGGACGGCGCGAAGCTTGACAACTTGTAGTTGTGTGTGTTTGTGTGTGAGAGAGAGAGACTACTGTTGATTGATTCTCTCTCGACAATGCTACCAAAAGATTTAATTTTTATGGTGTATAGTTAATTTTCAGATCTTATAAGTTTACAATTTTGATCATTCATTCGAAGATTCAAACAGTCTTTACATTAGATATATAGGAATGACAAATTTACAGTAATTTAGTTTGAATTCTGGAGCGTATATTCTAGTCTATTGTAATGAATCATATATATAAATTATTAAAATTTTAAATAAATAATTAAATGATGGTTTTAGATAATTGCACTAATTTCTAGAGAGAAAAAATTGACTCTATAAACCTTCCTAATCAACACATAGAGAGCATGAATCATAGAAGGAAATTAATGTGCAATCTAACTATTCATCAATTAAGTTTCAAAATTTCTATTTATCATATTTGTAGTTAGATAATTAATATTATATATCATATATTTATATAATTTTGTTCATGAATATTATAAGAGTTTAAACTCAAATTTTATTAGTAATTTTTGCATTCTTCAGCAAGAAAAAGTGAAATCCGTCACCCCAACGGCCACACACGGTCGGTTCCATGACCATTTGTGAAGAGGTAAATCAAGAAGCTGCAGTTAGCCACGACAGAGGAGGGCATTACCTTGACTTTATCAAGATTAACCCTTATCCACTTCAACAACTTTATTCCGTCGTAACCAACTCAACTCATAATTTTTGCATTCTTACCTCTACCTCTGGAGCACTGTCCACACCAATCAGTCTGCATATATATGACACCATTAGATTCCTTGTCTATGAAAGTACCTAGATTTTACAATGACTCGTGATGCCATGTTAGACTATGGCATCCTTACAGAAATAGTACTGGCTTACTATGGTTTTGACACAATACAATTAGACAATAGCTCAAGTTTGCACTTATTAATCCAATTTGAACTTTCAGATACATAACATGTTAGTCCATCACGGGCTTTGATCCTTGACTACTACCATATTTGAGTAGTTTATGTTTGATAAATTAGTTGATAAGGTTAAGTACATAGATCGATCAACTAATAATTATTAGATGGATGGATAAGTTGGAATAAAGCTTTTGTCCTTGAAAGGATGCCCAAAATATTTGATTTGAACATAATACACTATAATGATAATAAAAAAGTATATTAGCACCCTAAAAAAATTGATTGCCAACAAATTATTGTTCATTGTTAGTAGACCACACTCATGGATAATGATCATCAAATTGATTGATTGTTATATATATAAAAGTTATCCATTAATTAATCTAATGGTGCTTTGGTAGACTAAATATATAGGTTGTTCTTAGATGTCATAATCTTGCTTGGCATGAAATTTCAGAGGTTGCAATGTTTAGACATTCGTTACAACATGGTGAAGATGAACAATAGGCGATGATCCTATCTACGATTTTCTGGGTTAAAGATCTTATCAACTAACAATTCAAGATGGTCAGAACCCTTGGTTTTGACTGAATAGATGGATGGTCTATGTGCCCAGGCACATTAGATTGAAGTTCCAAATCTGTTAAAAGCTTGTGGCAGGTCTGATATCAGTCATCTCATCTATCAATTACATGATATTGGACTTGGGTTGAATGCCAGACATATCAGTGAACTTGAAATATCAAGGCAGAATGCACAAGTTTAACATACTTCCTAGAACTTATACTTCCTAGAGCATGCTCATCTGTGGCTCCAAAGATGATAAAAATGTTTATAATGCTTAAGTTTAGCACACTTCCTAGAACATATATTTCCTAGAACATGCTCATCCTTTGCTCCAAAGAGGATAAGATCTTTATTCTACTCAACTAATAATTGTTCTAAAAACTCTCAGATGGCCACTCAGTGGTCAGTCCTTTATCTGGTTGCTAAATAATAGACTGAACTCTAAGGCATGGCTCGTCAGAGTAGGAACACCAATGATTGATCCTCTGTATCTTCTGCAATTCATGAGATGAATCCATGTTCCATCTATTCAAAAGTTGATAAAGACAGCCCCCAGCAATACTGCAGTGGTAAGATATTTGATTTAATTTCCAACTACAACGTATTCCAAGATATTTTCTATTCTAATAGGATAAAAAATCTAAAACATTAGCAGGTGAAGAGCCACGTGCATGTTCAGATTTCAACTACGTCACATTACAAAACATTTTCCTCTGGAATAAAAAACCTAAAACATTAGCAGATGAAGAGCTATGTGCACTTCTGAATCTACCCTAATAGTTGGTAAAAATTTTCTGAAGGACTAAGCTGATCACCTCTAGGACTTCATCAGTTTGAAAGAACTAAATATCTAAATTATAAAACAATATGACAAACAAGTTGGTATTGCCTGGCAAATACTTTTGGCTTACAGATGGAAGATTGTGTCAACCAATCTTTTTTTAGGAGTAACTAAGTAATAGAAATAGAAGAATCATCTTAACCCGATGCCAAAATTGGCTATGGAATATATGGATTCATAGAAACAATACTTCAAGCAGGTGAGGAATGGCAGTCTTTGCTGTTCAAAGGGAATGAGGTATGCAACACATGGCTAGCAAGATTGAGCTCCAAAAAACAACTCAAGAGACTCAACAGAACTCAGAGCAAGGTAGATACCATGAGTATCAGATCTCAAGAAATCACAGAAATTTTCTTGGTTCACATTTGGAAAGCCTACAAACAGCCAATAACAACAATCTTGTCAAAACAAAACTATTTAAACATACCCAAGTCAACTTTAGGGCTACTGCTATACTTGACAGGATATGCAAAGTGCAAACCCAACCGCAGCAATTGAACACTTCCTCACTCTCTGGCCATCTGAAGATAAAGAAAGAAATGGTTGGCATGATCACAAGGTGGAGATGCTTAGCAAACAACACAAACTAGATTGCAATGGACATTCAAAGCTAATGCTGTGGAGAGCTTCGAATACACTCTACTAGAAGCATTCAAGATGCATGTGACTGTGAACGAGCACGAGCTGCAGCCCTTTCTAGTGCTTTCAGGCGGTTGGCTTCCATCCGCGCCCTTTGTTCTTCTGAAATCTGAACTTTGCTAGGCACAGAGGCACCACCGTCTGGCACTTGTTCTTGTGGTGCTGATTCATTTGTCCGAGTAGCAACCAGGATTGCTGAAGGATGATGAGGTTCCTGCATTAAGGTGTACTTTTTTAAAAACAGATTAACACATAGGTAGTAGATTACTAAACTGATCTCGCTTCTTATGACAGTAGGTGATACTCCAAACTCTTAATCTATTTCCAACCTTGTTAGAGACTAGAAACTTTGACAATGGGACTCAGACAGAACTGATATCTTCCTAAAACGTGTAAATATTTTAAAAAACAACCAAATCAGAATCCATAACAATGTACTAATTATGTGGCAGTCCTAAAAATCAAATCTTATTGGTGCTGACATATGACTAGAAGACCTACTCCATACTCCAATCCGAATTTAACATATCATGAAAGTAAGCCAATTCTCAGAAACTTTTTTGTATTCATACTTCCAAAATGTGTACTAATTGCTCAGGAGATAGATCTACTCTCCAGCACATTCAGCTAACCTGGACAATATTAAACATATCATTACTAGATACAAATAATTCACAACTAGCAGAACAAGTGGTTAGGTGAATGGGGACCTGATTTTAGAGCAGACATGATGAAGTGTACAAAAGCATTTGCTTAATTTGACTTCTTTTATAGAAATAGAAACGTAGGGTGCTGCTACACACCAGATCATAATTTGACTTATTTATTCAAACTGAACACTACTCGATTGATGAAAACTTTTAAAATTACAAGATTAGAACAACTCAATTATTACTTATTCAAGTTGCCCCTAAATGTTGCAACTCACAGCTACTCATGCACTCCTCACAGGATGCTGGCCTGCATGCTTCTAATCACTGGATTTGTTTGTTGTTATCTGTTTGACGATGGGTTAAGAACTATAAGATAAAAGTCAGTGATGCAGATATTGTATCAAGAGGTTAACTTAAATCATGCTACAGCACCTTTTCATTGCAATAAATACAATGACTTACTGCAGGAAAAGAAAATATAATGACTTACTTCAGTAGCTTTGTGATAAATCTCATTGAAAATCTCATCCTCCTGTATGTGGTCTGCTTCAATGGAGTCAAATAATGGATCTACTGCATCTGCAACTGGTTCTCCAGCAGTTGGATCATCTACAGTGGCAAAACATAAAGCCTTTGGAAATAGTTGATATTTTATCACTTAAGTGAGGTGTGATTTTGGATAAACCCAGTCCATGGTAAAACAATTGAAGTATAAATTAGAGATTTTAGCTTAATACAGTACGTACGACTAAAATATACCTTCAACTTCATGCAATTATCACAATTATGTTATACCTAGTTCAATTTCAGGGGCAACTTCTTCAATAGGGGATTCATGAAGCTTTGAGGGGTCCCCACCATTGGCAACCCTATCCTTCAATTCTGATATGCATCTCTTGAAAATAAAGAAATCAGAAAATATTAATATGCATTTACCTGAAAGAATTTGTAGAGTAATAGTATATGGAACAACTAGGTAGAAAACTGCCTTCAAGTATGTATCCTTATTTTTTCATGACCAATACAAATTTTCATTGCAAATAATAGCAAGCTACTTCATTAGGTGGCAACTCTATCTTTCAAATATAAGAAATTTAAAAAGAAAGAAAGAAACACTCAGAAATCTACAGATGAATTTGCTCACCAATTATAATGACAAACAAAGTGAATTAAATATTAATATTAAATATTTAACATCATGCATTCATCCTTGGTATTGGTACTCCATGACCAATACAACAAGTTCAGATCTATACATTGATTTCACTTACCATTGAGCTGTGTAACGTCATGTCTTTAACCATAGCAATACTAAGATCAATTGAAATCTTGGTTAAGTAAAATTTCAATTGAACTCCTATAACCTAGTATTGATCTTTCATTTGTAAAATTAAATAGATGCTTTGAAACAGTCAATGCACCTTCTATTATCAAAGTTGAATATTGAAACAATGACTTAAATTTCTCTATGTTTTCTTTCTTAATCTGATAAATGGGTGATGACCATTTTTACCTCCATTTGTACACTCTCTTTTATTATTATAATATATATAACAAGTTATCCAAATTATTCTGCCCTATACCCCCCAAGCGTCCATCAAAATCAACATTTCTATTTACTTTCTTAAAAGCTTATATCTTGTTTGATTAAATCTACAAAACATTATAATTTCTATCATGTAATGGTTTTGCATGTTTAGTGTAAATCATGATATCATAGAACTCATTATTGTTAACAAGAACTTATCTCATCTCACTCTTTTATATATTAGCTGTTATCTAAAGTTACACTTAAAAACAAAATTTAGAAATTTGAGGAACCTTTTATAACTTCTAATACATAACTTCTCTATCTGAAGTATGACAGCTTTGTTGACAACATCTCCATCCTTATTTTAGCTACCTTATACTTTCTTCCAGCTTTTCTAATAAAGTTTGTTAAGCATAAAGTGTTTTCCTTATGTTGACAATCTTTTGTGTTCAACACACGACTCAAATTTCTCTTCATATTAGAACTTCCAACACTATGAAATGTTTTTTCCATAACCTTAATCTTAGTAGCCATCAAAGGCACATCGGATTAATATTATTTGTTAGTCCAAATCTGTCATCATTTTATCCTAAGAAAATCATGTTATTATCCCAAAATTCAATCTAGATTAATGAAGTTTCAAATACTACTACCTAAGACAATATCTAGCATTTTAAGTTGTTGTTCATTACTTAAATTTCACAAGTACACAAATTTTTCAAGGAGTTTAAACAGAAAAACTATTGAAATCATAGTTGTAATGGAAAAAAAGTAATTTTTCAAGCGGCCTCATCATTACTTGTAGAACAGATATATTAGCATATTTCATATTTTGTATGAATAAAGTATACTAAAATCACATGAAGTTAAAAATTGATTGAATAGTTCATGCAAAGCATTGATGTCTTAGACTAGTCATGATAAACTTATGTCAATGTGAATAACCATTTAAGAACGAAAAGAAAAAGGGCAAGGTGAAGATAATCAATATCCCATATTTTGAACATGTAAAGAAACATTGAGCTCGATAAGGATTTGAAGTTCCAACAGAAGTTATTGAAGTAAACACAAACAAAACTGTATCTGATGTTCACATAGTAGACAAGGCATGTTAAGGAAATCAAGTGTTGTTAAAAGGTCTTCATACTTTAAGGTGCCAAGCCCTGGATTACCAAAGGTGCTAGGTGAGAGCACAAACAAATCAAGTGCATTTATTTTAATAATCATATTTCACATTTAATGTTTTGTTCCTTTGACATGAAAGTAAAAAAAGTTGAAGAGAAAGATGACCATTCAAGCATATCTATGTTTACTAGAGCAAACTTGTGGATAGTTTAAAATTTTACTTCGGCATGCAAGTTTGATAGTAGTTTATATTTGAGTTAGCATGACTAAAGGGGCAATAATAAGCAATTCAAATTTTCAATAAAAGAATGCCAGAAAATTGCATCCTCAGCGTCTTTATTAACAGAACAAACATTTGTTAAAGAGAATAAAGAAGAAAAAGGGGTGACTAATGTAGTAGAAGGGAATAGAAGAGAAACAAATAAGGGAGCAAGTAAAAACTATTAACTGTTGTTCAAAATTGTAATGATCTTCACATCGTTACAACATCACTTGTTTATATTGAAAAAAGTATGAAACATCTATGTGAGCACCTATAGAGCATACCAGACTGAATTCTCTTTCCTAACCAGATTTAAGGTGCTCTGGTAGGCTTTGCTTTGTAGAGCACCTACACCAACTAACTTAAAATAGGAAAATCTAGTGATTTTGTTTTATCTTAGCTGTCAATTTTAAACAACAGTGGTACATCATGAACATATATGCAGCTTCACAAAAGAGGATAAACAAAAGTACAACACACTATAAAAAATTTACCTTATAATTTATACAGGATAATTAACTTACCCTAACTCGTGCAGTGGCACCAACTTGCTCAACCTTGCGAACAAACTGATCAAAGGAATAGTAAGGGATTAACTGAGAATGCCACTGTGCGTAAAGACCAATCAAGTTACCAAGATCAGCAACCTGGAAAAAATAGAATGTAGCTTAATCGCCTGTGTCTAAGCACACACACACACACACACCCAAAAAAAAAAAAATGAACCCTTTCTTTCATGAAAAATCCCCACATAAATTTTACTTTTGGATCAGATTCAAATTGCTTCAAGCTGACATCTACGTTAACTGAGTTATAATCCAGTCTAAAGAAGAGAATCATTCAAAAATGCATCTCAAATAACTCAAAATTCACCAAATCACATTATCTAACTTTGAGAAGAATAATTTATCGCATATCAACGGTGAAGGTGAATTAAGTATGTCACTAATATCAAAGATTTTGTCCATTAGTTGAAGCACAAAAATAAATAGAAAAGAAGGAAAAGGAAGTAAGGTAATCATTCGTCTAAGCTCTCAACTAGGGAGAGCAAACAATGATTTCAAGAAAAAAATAAACTAAAGAAGAAAGAGAACAAATATAATATTTGTTTTACTTCATGGCCGCGGCCGCGGTACTTGAAGGCGCGGGGGAAATGGCGAAGCACATAACCAAGGCCATCCTCCGAGAGCAAGAGCTGCGGGGTGAGCTTGGGCCTCGTTCTAGGAGCCTTCTTCATGGAGGGCTTGGCGGCCGCCGAGGCCTTACCGAGAGGCTGAGTAGCGACGAGATTAGGGCTAGGCTCATTAGGGTTTGAAGAAGAGGAAGGACAATCCCGAGACCAGTGCCCCGTACTCCCGCACTTGAAGCAACCCGTCGGGGCAGCCTTCGTCCCGCCTCCCGAACCCCTCTTCTCCATCACTGTATGTCCCTCCGTTCTCCGCCGCCGACTTCTCTCCGGGCCTTCTGTGTAGCAGTGCAGACTCGTGGCGGGAAATGAATGAGCCAGAAAATTTATGCGGCAAAATTCCCAAGCGTTGGAATTTTTTACCTGCAACCCTCGCGGGAAAAAAACTCAAGTCAAAAAAGTGCGACGCTTATTTTCGTGATCTTTAAAAAATATTTTATTTTATTTTTAAATAAAAACTGCCTTATTTTATTTTTATTCTATAAATCTATTTATTTTAACAGCGTCTATGATTATAATTCGTGTAGTAGAAGTTGTATTATAAGTTATAACATATAATAGTAATTTTACTTAAATTATTTCATATTCATCATTAATGGTTTGTCTCTTGCAATTCCCGGCCAGTAGTGTAAGATATCGAAAATTTTTTTTCCATGGATACGAAAAGATTCGTCTCGCGAAGACGAACCAAACGGAATTTGTTTGGACCAAAACGGAGATCGTTTGACCTCTGAACCAAGCGAACCAAACTTGAGTTGGTTTGCTACAGTACCGATTCAGGTCAGATTGAGTTCGATTTGGGTTCGACTGATTTAAGTTGGCTTGACCAGATCAGTTGAGTTGGGTTTAAAGGAGTAACGGTTTATTGGATCCTACCCTACCCGTTAAGTTAAACCCACCCTATAAGAAAGCTACAGTACCTCTCCTCGCGTATTCCGCCTCTTCCCGATCGCAACGCCTTCTCTGCTTCTCCGCCGGAATCGAGAGAGAACAGGCCGACGCCGGAGCTGGAAACCGAAGGAGGGACCGGCGATCAACTGTGAGAGGGATTGGACCTTGGTTCTCGCCGGAGGGACCTCGGTCGGCGGCGATTTGGGGCGAGCGCGAGCGTGAGCGGGCAGCAAATCGGAAGAGGAGAAATCGGTAAGAATCGAAGTTGGATTTTCCGATTCATGTTTGGTTTGATCGTAGATCTAAGGTCTTCGGATTTTCAGACCTTGGATTTTGCTCGGCGTGTGTCCCTTTGCTGTGCCGTGCCTTCCTTCTTGCATCCTTTCCTCCGCTTGGAGCCGGACACCGCCGCGAGCTTCAGGAGTGCTGGTTCAGCGCTAATCGAAGAGGAAGACCGGTAAGGGGCTGAATCATGGTGTTTTCGTTGGAGTTCTTGTTACCTTTGGATCTGGAATGATGATTCCTGATTTTTGGATGGAATTCACAGCTTGTGGGAGTTGGATTTGGAATCGGCAGGAGCTATAGGGTTCGGCTGTGCAAGTAGAAGGCATTCGCTTGTTGCTTTCTCTGCTAGTGAGCATCTACTCAACTTTGTGCTGTCCCATGTGGGTAAGGAAGTAGCAATTTGGATTCCTAATTGGTTAGGAGCTGTTACTGAGTTTTTGGGTGTTGGATTTCAGGTTAGATTGATATCACAGACAGTGGGGGAAATTCAGATTTGGTACTGATCAGATCGTCTTACGAGGTGAGGCTCTATTGGCTGGAATTGGTATTTATCTGATTGAGTCAGATTTGGTGGATTAGTAGAAGGTAATAGATATTTAGAGGTAGAGGATTAAGAGTTAACTTGGATAGGATTAAACTAACTTTAAGATGTGGTTGAGATTTTAGATTGTTAATAAATGTTAGTTATCCTTATTGCAGGATTTTGAATGGTTGCGGACGTTATCAGATTCGGATCCTTTGCGATTACGCGCAACCAATCGGAAGGCGGGTACCTTGACTTATCTTCTATAGATATGTCTTTATTGATATGTGTATTGCATGCTATCAGTAACCCATGATCCTGTTTATATCTATCTCTCTTGATACCATGATCTGCTTTCTATACCAGTTATTAGTGCTATTTGATAGTATTGGATACTTACTCATATTGTGGTTATCAGTTATTTACTCCTTTTGAAATCCATCTGATACCTATACCATGTTTGATTATCTGATACTTATTGAGTTTGATACCACCTGATACCTGTTCACATGTCTTAGCTTGTTTTAGTTTATTCTGTATCGGTGTTTGTGATAAACATTAGACTTTACCTCATTATGGTTATTGGAGCTTATGACATGGACTGGTAGTTGGATAGGTGGTGCATGAACTATACTTATGGATATGTAGTTGGATATATGCTGCATGGACTAGTGTCATACATCATACTTGCATATATTGCATGCTGACGTGCGGGATTCCATTGTTGTTGAGTCCGGCGTCAGTTACATGCGGGCTACCAACCAAAGGGTGTGTATAATTGCATGTCTTGTGATCATCGGCTCCTGCTCCTATCTTAGTCGAGTCGCTCCTATTATAGGTAGCACAGTTTGAGCCCGTCACTCGTATATGATTTATACACACACTCCGCTCATGGGTTAGTGGAACCTTTAGGTTGGTGCATACTTGCCCTGATAGGAGCTCCGCTAGGCCACCCAGGATAGTGGTTTCATAGCGTGGTAGCATTACATGGATCCCTCCTCTGTCATTGTGACCAGGAGATGAGAGCTTGCTCGCCCACTTATGATTTGGGTACCAGGATAGGTGTACACCTCGAGGGCATCCTGTCCACTCGGTCACGCAGGAGCAGTGACGGCAGAGTGCACAGAGGTCACAGCCCTACCCACTCGACGACTTCACCACTGTGGATGAGTACTCAGACGGGTTTTGGCTCCCATGCGACCTCACCACTAGAGGGGTGACTGATCCGACTGGCGTCAGGGGTGACCAGGACATGCATTGCACCATGTGCATACTGCACTATTGCATTTGTTTGTGATTGCTGCACTTGTTTGATGCACTTGGATGACATGCATGCACAGGATACCTATGTGTTGGTTTGGGGATTCTCTTTCACCTTATTATTGTTTAATGGACTCTGGTATGTACAGATCTACTGTTATTCAGTTTTCTACCTTATTTACCTTCCGGTAGACTGTACAGCATGTTATTACTGTTGATAGCATTTTATACACATATCTGCTAGATACTCGCTGAGTTTCTTTTGGAACTCACCCCGTTTACCTGTATCTGTTTCAGGTTGATGCCGTCTGGAGAGCTGCACTGCTAGTCCCGAACCATGCTTTGGTTTATTTACTTTACAGTTTACGTGTATTTGGACATGTTAGACTTTTGGATGTGTTTTTCCTTCAGTACTTGATTTTTCCGCTGATCCGATATTTTTGATTTCCATTTCGAGTTGTTTATCGAATTCCTGGACGGATTTGATATACATGCGTGGTTGTGATACTATAGTAGGATGTGTTGAGTGCCGTGTGGATCACATTTATTTCTATTTTACTTGCATAAATCCATAGCTTGTTATGGATTGGCCGTGTGGGCCTTATATATGTGTATGTATTCAGGGAAAGTCCATTGTTACAGGAAAGATGCTGTCAAAATTTCTCGGAAAGCCGTCTTCCGGGGCGTAACAAGTGGAGCAGGTAACCGATTAGTGAGTCCTATATATAGATATATCAATATCTATCAATCTATTTATATAGGTGTGTATGTGTGCATATATCCTTTCAATTAAGTTCTCTCAGAGTTTCACAGTCTCAATATGAGTTTTATAGTGTTCTATGTTTGGAACTGGAGTATTGGAAGATAGAGAACAAATAATCCCGTTTTGGTTTTCTTTTGCTTCTACAATTGCATATAGTAATATATCCTTAGGTTTCAATTCTTCATTCTTGATATGTTTTTTTTTTGGCGTATGTTTTCTTGTATTAATTTTCTTAAACATGATATCTCATTCAACATCAGTATATCCAATGCATTTATTTATTTATATTAATCCAAGTATTCAATTCTTCAAACTGATTAATCTTGAAAATGATCGATCCGACTCTATGACTACCTTCAGGATAAATTTGAAAAGCACGGGTGAGTCCTAATAGATAGTCCAACATCATGAGTGATTCGAATACCACGGGCATATGAAGTACCCTATGTTGTTGTTATTATTATTTTTGTTTACAAAGTATCCAGATCTTACGAGCCAATTAATCCTTAAATGTATGGTACATACCAAAATTTTGCATACTAAGTAAATCTAGAAAATGAGGTGGCTCTTGATATGGCATCCTAGTATCACTAATTGTTTAAATGTCATTTGTCGTTTGCATATGTTGTGTGAATTTTGAATCTTAGTTATATGCTTAAGTTACACTAAAAGATTGAGTTTTAGGGAAAAGCACCCTGACCAAGAAAGTTTTTAGTATGGGCCCAACCACCCATACTAAAACCCATGATCTCCAAAGCCCAACAACCCTAGTATTTAGTATGTTGATTTTTTATAAATATTAAAGTCGACGGAAGGAATGAACATCTAACCCTAATCGTATTATATTATTGTGTTGTTGAGTATTTTGTAACTTAAGCATCAAAAGATAATTTTGATACCCTTTGATGACTCTAGCATCCAATGTAAAGATAGATTTTCGACACATTAATATCTATAATAGTTTTGATCAAAACTATAAATGATCATTTAAAAATCCTTTATAATGACCTTTTTAAAGTATATCTATTTTTGTATTAAAAATAAATAAATCTCAGTGGATTCAATCCCTGGGATGGTCAGTTCGGTCCCACGGAAGTTTTCCACCGACCATCAGAGTAAATTGGGAAGCGCATACGACGACCAATCATTTGGGATCAAATATTTTTGCATTCAAATTTAGAAAATTTAGAAATGAACCATATAATTATTTTGGATAAAATTATTATATGATTGTTTTTAAATTGTCTGGTTACATTGCAAGAACGAGTGAACCTTCTGTAGCTCATCTGTATATTTAAATTTAAATTTTAATTAAAAATAAATATATAATAATTTTGATAATTTAATAGTAATAAAAGGAACACCTTTTAGTGTTTTGCCAAATTTATTTGTTACTTGGCATAAAAATGAAACGAGAATGTAAGGCTGTCAATCAGAATAGCTTTCTGAATGTTTTCCAAAATATTGTGACACAAGTGAATAATTGAGACAGATACACAACTGTGAGCATAGTAGATCTATGGACCTGTCATCTAAATTTCTTCGTGCATGCCTATGAAAATGAGATTATAAATACTCTTCTCGTCTTTCTCTGCTCTTCTTCTCTTCTCTTCTCCAACAAAAACAAGATTGGGGGTCCAAACTCCAGCACAGAGATTGAATGTTTCATAAAGATATCTGCAGGCTGCCAAATGGCGATCACTTAATAGCCCCTGAGCAATCTCCATCAACGAAGCTGCCGCCTGCAAGTTTTACCCATCAACTTTCTAACTTTTATTACCCTTCGCTAGCTCTTTGTGGAACATACTGATCCAATCAAAGTGAGGCTGAGAGAATCGAGCTCAAGTGGCTAGTGCGAGAAGGCATGGCGTACCTTGAATAGTCCCCCTCAGAGACAAGTAGCCACCTGCTGCCAAACCCCACCAAACTTGGATTACTTGGAAGTTTTTAGCTTTCGCACTTTTCCTCGTAGCTTGAGAGAATCACACATGTCACCATGCAGATTACTTGGAAGTGTTTAGCTTTCGAACCTTTCCTCGTAACCTGAGAGAATCACACATGTCACCATGCAGTCAAGAACAGCCCCCTGCAACGGACAATGGAACGATCGAGCATGGAAAAGAAGATGACTCAGTCTTGGTCAGTAATTTTTGGTTTTCCCCCTCCGAGTTTCTACGAAGACAACCGCTCTTCTTCACGTGTTACCCATCATGGGATTTCGTTTATTTTATGCTGTAAATTTGTTCAGGGAGAGAGATGGAGCGAGTGCAGCGTGCCGAGTGGCGACAGAGGGTATGACAACTGCGCTTGCGGTTTGTGTTCCCTGAAATGGACTCCGCTCTTTGTCTTCATCCTCCGGCCATGCTGTGTTAAACTCAGGTAGCATCTTTTTCACTGCTCCATAAGCGATGCCCTTCACAAGGTCCCATTGTTTTCACTTAGCTATCCGATCCGGAGCCAACCGCGTCCATGGCTGCTTCTCTCCGGGAACTCCTCGCTCAGGAAAGCTCACAGCTTTACTCCAACCGCAGTAAATCTACGAGCTCCTCCCCGCTTCTCTCCGCCAGGCGCCGGAGCTTCGACCGTCCCCGCCGCTGCGCCGGCCAACATTCCGAACCTTCCAACTCCAATTCCAGGTCAACTGCCGTCGATGCTGCTGGCTACGACGATGGTGACCCGGTTGCCGATGAGGCCGCGCTCTGCGCTGTCGTCTCCGTCCTCTCCGGCTACGCCGGTCGGTTCCTGAAGGATTCTGACTTCCGGAGGCGGTTGCGGGACAAATGCGCTGCGTGCATCGTCACGGCCCGGAAGGGCGCCGCCACCCACGCCGTGCTCACGAACCTGGAGCTGGGGATCGAGAGCATCGAGAGGCTGGCGGAGGAAGGGCCCCACATCGGCGGCGATGGGGACTCCAAGATCCGATCTTTGAGGAACTCCATTCGTCTGCTGAGCGTGGTGGCGTCGCTCAACTCCCCCAGGTCGCGGGCCGGCCTCTACACCTGCGGCGTGCCCAACGCCCACCTCTCCGCTTGTGCCCAACTCTACCTCGCCGTCGTGTACAAGATCGAGAGGAACGACCGCGTCTCTGCCAAGCACCTCCTCCAGGTGTTCGTGGATGCGCCCTACCTTGCGCGCAAGAACCTTCTTCCCGATCTATGGGATCATTTCCTGCTTCCGCACCTGCTGCATCTGAAGGTGTGGTACACCAAAGAAGTGGAGCTCGTCGCCAGCTGGGAGGCGGAGGACAGGGAGCAGAAAATGAAAAGCTTGAACATGGCTTACAACGATCAGATGGACGCCGGCACCGCTCAATTCGCAGTATACTACAGGGACTGGATCAAGGTCGAGGGCAAGGCGCCGCCCATTCCCACCGTGTCTTTGCCACCGAGGCCCAGCTACCTCGAACCATGGGGGAAGAGATCTCTATCACTCTCACGGAGTTCCATCAATAAGAACCTGTATGTGATAATGTCCTTGGAAAACAATCTTTTATGTTCATGCCACTGTAAATTTCATGAAATCCCTTCTTCTTTAAGCTTAAAATCTCTCTTTTCTTATGTTTTTGTTACTCTAAATTCCATGAAGATATCAAGCAGTTTTTGGTCCGTCATTGGAACGAGAAGAAACCGGCGATGGCATCCTCATTGATGACGCGAAATTAGTCTCAGAAACTCAATTGGCTGCTGATTCAGATAGCACCGATCGTGGAAACCGTGTCCATGTGAGTCAATGCGGCTTCTCTCGGTAAATAATTCAACAAATGGTTCATTCTCCTATTCGCATTATTGATCTTCTGTGCAATGGAATGTACTTGAAGTATATGATTGTGAGTATAGAGACACAAACATGCTGGATTGCTTCTCATACAAGCAATGTAGTTACAGTAGATAGATTTGTTTGGGTCCTTGACACCAAAAGAAAATGCATTATTAGGAGTTGTTCTCTTCATTGTTGTTAAATCCTCTTCCTAGATACTGCTCAATGAATTTTGTCGATATGGTCCTGCATCCATGTCTAGACATCAAGTAAGAAACTGCTTAGTTTTGTTAGTATGCTGCCATGCTGGTTTCAGCTACTTTACTTAATTAATCATAGTAGCAAGAGATTTTGATACTTTAGATGTTTGCTCTTGTGCTATAGAATATAGATTCTTCTCTATCTTGGTTCATGATTTTCTTCAGATCATGCACGTCATTAGCATTATCTGAATTGTTTTTTCACTTTTTTCGTCAAATATGAAAGGCGGAAGTAAACAAGCACCCTGATATCGTTGAAAATCTTCAAATTTTAGAGATGGTTATGTTGTGCTTTTTCATTTAAGGTGGAAAAGTAGTCTCTTGTATGAACTAGTAACTTTTGGATGTTTTCTTACATGTTCTTCGTTTTGAGTAGACAGAGTGATGTTGGTGTTAAGCAAAGAGAACCGGATAAAGTGCAAGAGCATTTAATCTCTAGAGCAGAATCGATACCACACAAATCACATTCTTTTAGGTTATTCTCATGTCGGAGCATGCCAGATGCTGCTACAGTTCATCATGTGCAAACTCCCAAGAAGGAATTTGCTGTGGTTGCTCAAAAGCCAGACAATAACATGCGACCACTGAATCTTAGCAAAGCAATTGGCTTAATTTCAGAATCTGATAATCTCAAAGAATGCGAAGCTGCAATTCACATAATTGCAAAAGCTTGGCGTGATTCACATAGAGATGCTACACTTGTGACAGCACTGTCTACATCATCTGTGATTGAGGGCCTTCTTGAGGTAAATTTCACTTCTACAGATGATGATGTGCTAGAGTTATCGATCTCTATATTAGCAGAGTTGGTTGCAAGAAACGACGTGAACAGACAGATAGTACTTCATGCAGATCCACAGCTTGAAATTTTCTTAAGACTGTTGAGAAGTAAAAATCTGTTCTTAAAGGCAGCAGTAGTCCTTTACCTGTTACGACCAAAGGCTAAGCAAATGCTATCTGTCGACTGGATACCATTGGTATTGCGGGTTATGGACCATGGCGATGCTTCACAAACTCTGTTTGCTATAAAATGTCATCCCAGAACGGCTGCATTCTACCTCTTAGATCAGCTTCTCACGGGCTTTGATGTGGACAGAAATGTAGAGAACTCGAAACAGTTGGTCGCTCTTGGTGGACTGGACCTGTTGATGAGAAGACTTGAAGTAGGTGATTCTCATGAGACGCACTGTGCTTCACTCTTAGCAAGATGTGTCAGAGCAGATGGAAGCTGTAGGGAGTACTTGGCAGAAAACATAAATAAAGCATCGATAGTTCAACTCCTTCTACGCAACCAAATGAATTCCAACAGCAGTGCAATTACTTTACTGAGTGAGATGGTTTGTCTCAACAGGTTTGTTCAACTCTAGTGAACTTGTAATTCGATTGTAGTCGTGTTCAATGCAACATTCTTGTCTTAAACTTCAATCTCATCCATTCTTCTAATTACACAGAACAACACAGATTATTACCTTCCTGAATGAATTCAGAAATGCTGGTTACATGAATGCAATGCATGTTCTGTTGGTTTATCTACAACAAGCGCCTAATGAACAGCGTCCACTAGCTGCAGCTCTTCTACTGCAGCTTGATCAGCTGGTACAAATTCCAACCAAAATCTTCATCATTTTGTTGCTTTGTTAAAAGTTTCCAGTTTAGTTCTATGTGCGGTCTCGATATGGCAGTTCTGTTTCAGGGAGATCCTTTGCGGCATAGTATGTACAGAGAAGATGCGGTTGATGCTCTAATCACAGCCTTGGAACACAATTTACACAACAGAAAGATCCAAGAGAAGTGCAGCAGAGCTCTTTTGCTCTTGGCAGGCAGATTCTCTTGTTTCGGGGAGGACACTGCTGAGGCATGGTTACTTAGGAGAGCAGGTCTACAAGATAGTTTTTCAGACTCATTTAGAAGCAGAGAGATATTTTTAGATGAAACTGTGAGACCGGTATGTTTCGAGATTGATTTGTTCATAACCATCTTATTCTTTTAGTTTCCAATTATAGATTTTCCTTCTACAACTAACAGGAAGAAGAAGAAAAGGTGACCGAAGAGTGGCTAAGGAAGTTGGCCATCACCTTGCTCAGCAGTGGTAATAAAAGGTTCTTAGTGGCTCTTTCAAATTGCATATCTGAAGGAATCCCGAGTCTCTCGCGCTCATGCCTTGTCACAGTGGCATGGATGAGCAGCTCTCTGGCTTCATGGCAGAATGCAAACCATTTGCTGTTTCATGCTTGTTCGACTCTCGCGCCGCGCTTGTTTGAAAGCCTGAGCTATCACAAAGCCCAGGATGAGAGGGTGTTGGCTTCACTCTCCCTATTCAACTTTGTTAGATATCCAGGCAATGTCTCGTCTACTTAAATGAACCTTTTTCTTCATGGTTTCATGCAATTATTCTCTAGAGCTCATATTTCCAGAAAGTATAGGAATTGTGGTCGATGCTATTTTATATATATGCATCTGTTTCTCATTTCTCTGTTCATCTCTCAACAGAGTGCCTTCCAAAGCTTTTTCCATTGGACAAAGAAACAGTTTACTCACTGCAAGATCTTTCTCAAGTGACTTGGACAGCAAAAGAACTACTTTTTGCGAGCTGCAGATGAACATGTGAAGTGTTTCCAGATGTAAATTACAGTAGATATTGGAGATGAGAGAAGAAAGAAAATCCATTCTCAAGAGCTCATGGAAGGCGAATTAGTTTTGTTAAACTATAATAAGGCCGGCTTTTATCTTTTTAATTAAAAACTTTGTTATTTGCTTGTTAAAGGTAATATGAATTGTGTGTCCACTCATGTGAAGAAGAAGGTCCAAGCAATTGTCTATCTAATGTTAATTTGTCCTGAAATCTAAATCCCATTAATATTGCCATCGATAATACTATACTTGTCAGTGTTGATTTAATTTAGAAATTTTAAATTTAAAGAGAGTTTCATTAATTAACAAGAAAACCAAGTTTGTATAGGTTTGTCATTGATGATATATGTGAGGTTGATTGGTTAGTAGTTAGATGGAGTTGGTTAGGTTGAGGGAACCATGTATTGTGCAAATTGATCAAGGTCAGCAAATCCAATGAATTGTATGGAAGAGGAGTGGACCGATTGGGTCGAACAAAGTTATGGGTCAATCAAGTTAGATGGAATAGTTTGGTCAGGCTTCTGAGTTGAGCTACATATACTGATCTAGCATGTCTGGTTCAGTTGGTCAAACTAGGTGGACTGAGAGCACTAAGCCAACTAAAACCAAAGATCAATTATTCATTGTCAGATGGTTTGTTTTATTAATTGAGATGTAAATATAAATTATTAAAATTTATAGATAAAATGTGTCGTAAGCCGTCTTAGCTCAGCTGGTAGAGCGCGTGGCTTTTAACCACGTGGTCGTGGGTTCGATTCCCACAGACGGCGATCAGTTGTTATAGTTTTTCTCCACGCTTGACATCATTTTTAAAACCCTAATTCATGTATTTTTAGATTGACCATCGACCAATCAAATTTTTTTTATAATTTAAATATTTAATTTTAGAATTAATTAATCTTCAAAATGATGGATCTTATGAAAATTTTTCATTCCACTATCAGAGTATATTCTGATAATAGTCAAATCGAATCATCATTGAAACGTCATTGTTGTTGCACCTTAGCTTGGAGGTGCCCGAAATCAATTTATGAAACTTATCCATTAGGTTGATCACTCCATTTATGAAGGGAAAATGATATGCATGTTTTATAAAACCCGAGATAAACTGAATAGTACTCTTAGCATTGACATTAACCAATATAATTAAAAGAAGAATTTTTTTCATCATTCAAAATATATATATATATATAGAGAGTTTTCTTCTAACTTCTACAAAATATATATTCTTTCTCAATAAAGTGGTATCAGGTTAGAGATTTTTTTGAGTAATTCTTAAAAACATTTTTTTATCAGAACCAATATAAATTCCAAACTTTTTCTTATATTATTACTTCAAGTTGTTGGCATCGTCATCATTCAAAAACTAATAACACTAATACATGACTTCCTAACAATGACTACAACAATCACATATCAAATAATAATTTTTTTTAAATATTGATTCTATAACAATGTTGTTATTGTGAAATTAATCTTTATGTTAAAATTTTAAACATTACTTAACTAAGATATCATATAACATGGGCAAAACTGAGATATATATAATTAAGGATTACTTAACTCCACCTCCGAAACTAGATTTATTACCTAGTTAGTCTGTTAGTGGAGCAGTTGAAGACTAAGCGGCTAGAAAGCTACGGCCATGTTTCCCGGCGCTTCCGACGCCGGCAAGGCGACAAAGTTCCATTTAGTTTTCCAACCCACTGTCACCGGTTCCAATTCCCTCAGCACCAAGCAATCCTCGTCTATAAATCACATCCATAGCATTCTTTTCTGTTCTCACTTTTGTTTTCTTTCTGGTTCGTATCTAGATCCCAAGAATGAGTCACTACGGTCAGCCACAAGCACCTCCACAAGGTGATTCAGTTTGCATTCATTTTAACAACAAAATTTTTCTCTCGGCAGCTAGAAACTTACTCTGCTGCTGCTGTTGCAGCAGCGCCGCCGCCGCCGCCGCCACTGCCTCCGCCAGGGCAAGCTTACCCTCAGTCGTATGCACCACCTCCTCAGCCTCAGCCAGGTTATCCAGCCAAGGGTGATGCTCCAGTAGAGACGCAGAGCCGAGGGGATGGCTTCTGGAGAGGATGGTATTTATTGACTTAATTGTTCAATGAAACTCCAGTAACTCTCTTCAGCTGCTAAATGCTTATGATTAAGTCATCTTATGCCTTCTTTTCATTTCATGCTGTTTGTAGTTGTGCTGCACTCTGCTGCTGCTGCCTTCTTGATATGTGCTTCTGAGAACAGAGAGCTCTTCTCTACATCCTTTTCTGCACATTGAAGTTCTTGTTTAACTCGTGTAGCAAGAAGTTGATTTTCTCCTGTGTGTTGGGGACGATCCAACTGTATCAGGCAAATGTGATCTGTATCAGTGAATTTTAAATCTGAAAATTCAGTATTCCATGGAGTAGTACATTTCAGGCAGTTGCCAAATCCATTGACTTTGAGTGTGAAATTACAGAATTTTCAGCATGCGGGCTGTAAAGAAATTCTCTAACTTGAAAATTGAGAAATCAAAATACATTAAGAAACTCAAAAAGATTAAGCCAAAAATTGTAATAAATAGAAAATTTTACTTGCATGAATTTCTTACAAAACTAGTGAACAATTCTGAGTCATTACACACGGACATCAAAGTTGTACCATTGTTACTGCAACAATCAACATTCGTCTCGAGGTTTTGTTTCATTAGACCAAAATCTGGTAAAGCCATGCACACGTCTTCTTTATCTATTCTAAAATATGGAAAGTTGACAGTTCTACTCGACTTTTGAACAGCAATAATGAGAACAAACCTCCTCAGTACAAAATATGCATCTGCTAAAATAGATGTGCTTGGTTACAAAATAAGCAAACTTGATCTAGCTAAGAAAGCAGCAGTAGGCAATTTGAACCTTCAGAACACTCAGTTCCCTAGACCTATTCATCATGTTTAATTTTCCAGTTATGAGCTGTTCGAGGTCCAGTAGAAATGCCTTCGTAGTATTGTGGCTGTAGGTTTCCCTTATTCCATTCCTTCACAAAAGAAATGAAAATCTCTCGAGCTTTCTCAGATGTCAGGTCAGAGAAATAGATCCCTCGCTTTTCCTTCAACCAGGTTGCAAACTCGTTGCTTTTTGAAAAGTAGTCATCCTTGGAGAGCTCTTCAAACTTTACTTGCACAAGTAAAAAAAAAATTAGAAGAGAAGGGATTGTTCCTTGAATTTAGGGACATGTAAGTTATAACTCTTAGTCATGCTACTACAAAATATCAGATTCCAAATAATTATTCTGGGAAAAAGTAATCAGCAGTTCTGCTTATAAATGCCCACATTATATTTTTTATGTAATCATATGGAATTCACATTTTAGTTTAAAGATTCCAACAGATAAGGATTTCATAATCAATTCCAACAAAGAACAGAAACCTTTCATAGTCAATATGTCATACATGAACCAAATCACATGATTACCATACCAAAAATGAAGGTTCAACATAGTAAAATAATCTAGCTAAGATCCTGTTGTACCATGTTACGGCTCACATAGATGAGAGAATCCATCTGTTAGCTTGTCAGACCCACCATTGGCCCATGATGTTTAAGCCTAAGTTAATAGTAGCTGACCTAACTAACTTCATCCAACTTCATTAGTCCACAACTCATCATACGGGACAAAATTGGACTATCACAATTTCTCCTACTCAAGGTTTACATCCTTGTCACATGTCAAGCCCAACAATGGCTCTGTCATCAGATATAACACCTCACTATGTCAAAGATTAGGTATACCAATTGTCGCAATCTCCTAAGATGAGAGAACTAATCAATTAACTTGCTTGGCCTAATCATCTGCCAAAATGATCATTCGTCTAGTAGTAACATATCAAATGTACATTGTGATGTCGTAAATCAACACATTCTTCTCTGCCACTCAGCCTCAGGAACTTCAGAGACAATATGCTTCTAGCTGATAAAGTTGAGGCACAAAGCAAAAAAATATGAAATAGAAGACAAAAGATGTAAAATTACTACGATAGAGAAGGGATTTGATTAATCATAATCATATCAGAAGATTATGGGGTAGCATCATGTTGGCAAGTCACTAGCAATAGAAAATGATTGTAATTGGTGACACCCCAATCAAAAAAAAATTTTAAAAAAACTTGCTATACATTCATATACATTCATTGGGTATGGGATGGTTACAAACTAGTTGAATTATGTGACGGAGTAGGTGATAACTGGATGGTTAACCACGGCTACAGAAAATCTCTGACTACCACCTCTAGGCCAAATACTATGAAACATTAAGGATCTAGGTATTATTTAATGGTAAAATTTTGGACTAGATCATTTGACAGCAAATTAGGACCTTATATAATTGGAGATGTTCAGAAAACAGAACATCGTAATGCAACAACCTGAATGGACATATTCTTGGCAGTATCAGGACTGATGTGCTCATTTATAAACATCCTGCTTTCTACCTTGGAGATAGGCATCTACCGAATATGTAGTCTTTTGTGCTTGATACCATGAAAAACTGCTTGTTTTTTGTTTATACTGATAATTAGAGGGACTTAATCTTGACTTAAGGAAAACATGTATACTAATATGCAAGAAAGAAAGTCCTATATGATATACTGATAAAAAAATAAGGCAAAGTGCAAGAAGTGGATGCTGAATCTCAGAAAACAATAAACTAGTGAATAAAAATGCAATTCAATTTAAATAGTTTTAATGATTTAATCTTGTACAGTTAGGACAACATCGCCAGATGGCTTAATGATAGTGAATAAACTAAGAAGATCATCATAATCATTCCATATATAAACTATGTAAAAAGTTCTTGATCAATCATTTTGTGTATCAATGTCCACCTTAAGTGACATTACCTTAAATCAAACACGTGTATCATCTGTCCAATCATGCATTTCTTTGTTTTGGGGAAGTGAGACATTAACAGGAATGAGAGATAATTAAAAATTAAATGTATTGGAGTAATTTAATCGGATGGAGCAATCAACCAAAAACAATATCAAATGCAAAGAATTTGTCACCTAGAGATGAAGTTCCGAAATATCCCAAGTCATAACCACAACTTACAAAATTAAAGGTGTAGTGGATCATATGGCGAGAAAAATTGCATTGCTATAAACTAAGCAAGCAACGTAGCTATTTAAATAGAAAGGGAACTCACTGAATCTGAATCCTTTTTGCTTCTCTTATGCTTCTCCTTTGACTTCTTACCTGTCAAAAGAAGGAGAGGCAAAGTAGAAAAGAAACTCACTTACGCTTATTCCGACATAAGAATATCTACAGAGAAAAAAGGCACTAAATTTCCAGCCTCTTCAAATAACCAAATTGCTAGCACCAAACACGAAAATTTACTCAGTCATAATGGGAAATCGAAATACTTACACAAGAGAAATTTGAATATGAACCTCAATATCAATAGAAATTCAAACCCTAACCTTTCCCGTCCCCACTCCTGGAATGCTTATGGGACTTATCACGCTTCTTCTCCTTACTACTACTCTCGTCCTTCCGGATCTTCCTTTCCTGCCCGTCTCTCTTCCGATGCTTTCTGCTCCGCTCTTCCTCATCTGGATCAGAAAAAAAAAACAACCAAACCAAAATCATAGTGACAGGAAAGAAATCAACAGAAAAAACTTCAGAGATTTCTCTGGTGCCGACCTGGAGACAGCGAGCGCCTCCGATGCAGCCTACGCGACTTCTCCTCGCCGCCCGTGTCGTCCTTCACCATCTCCGACCCGTCGAAGAGGGCAGGGGTGGCAGCGGCGCGGATTTTTTTCCGACGCCTACCACCCGACCCATCTTATCGGGTTAGGAAGTAGGACTGAGGATCCGTAACAGGCATGGCATGGATCGGGTTCTGATAAGTATCCACATCCATAAATCTTACCGATAAAATAATTACATATCCAAATACATAAATAATAATAATAATAATAAATAGAACGATGAAGTGTTTAAGACATTCAAAAATTAAGATATTTTTTGAAATTGAGACATTCAATAATAATAATCCATCAGTGTTTGCACCCTTAACTTAATTTTATCGATATTTTGAAATTTATAAGAGAAAAATAACTAAGAATTTTTTTTTCTATTCTTTAACAAAAATAACTAAGTTATATATAGTCATTACAAAATAAGTCTAAAAGATTATATTCAAATAGCTATACTAAATAAATCATTATATTTTTAAGACAACTTAATTTAGTAAAAAAAATATTTCTTCGTAAAAATTTGAACTTGGACTTAATGAAAACTTTTTGACCCAAACAATTTAATTTATAGTTTCAACAGTGTCCCTAGTAAAACTAAACTTCTCTTTATTCTTAACGTTGTTATTATTGTTGCAATTTTGCATAAAATGTTTATAAATATGATTTGATTAGTTGGAGTCATAATGAGGATAGCTCTAAATGAGTTTTTTTTTAATTCTTAATATGCCACATCAAATGTATAAAAATTTATTATTCTCCAATCTATCCTCTTCAAAAATCTTATATTGGAAATGCCCTAAGTTTCCTATGAAAAATCTTTAAAGCCTAATTATTTTGATGCAATTCATTATTTACCCTTAAAGGGTTCACCAAGGTTGATGCAAACAAAGGAAAATTAAACTTATTCATTATTTACTATTTACTCATATACTTAAAGGGTTCACCTAACAAGGTTTACTTTTCCTTTATAAAAACAATTTAAACATAATAGGAGAAATTAAAATGACACAAATTAAGCTAGCGATATTACTACGTGACGATAAGCAATTTATTATTATATGTTTCTTGAAAAGATCCTCAATTTTCTATAAAAGCAAATTAGTGTTTCAAGACCTTCAGCCAAATAAGAGTATAGATCAATCCTATCTTTCATAAGAGAATATAAAATATATTTTAAGTAAAAAATTGCATTGTCATATTATTAAAGAATAAATTGATAAAGGAGAAATTAAAATGAATTATATATCAAGTGAAAATCAAATTAAAGACATATATTTACTAAAGTATTAAGTAAAATAATATTTTATCGATTAGTTGGCAAGATAAGCGTTAATTATTGACATTCACATGCTCCAACATGAGAAGAAGTGTTAAAGGAAAGATTTTTATTGCAATGATTTATTATTTTTTAATTTTTTTTAGTAATTTAAATATATTTTCTGCTTTGTATAAAATAAATTACAACTTTTAGAATTTTAGAGAATAAATTAATATAGAAATTGTATTTTTCACCTTTCAACTAGATTTTAATTATCGTACATATATATTTAATGATCTCTAAGGTGAATATACAGAAAAATATAATTTAGAAATCCACTTTTTTTTTACTATTGAATTTTTGACACCACATGCATCTCTTTTACGAGATATTTGAAAAATAATTCGCCATTCATGTAGAATAATAATCTTGATTTAACTAAGTGCACAAAAGATAATAAATCTTAAATTAATCATGCATGTGAATATACTTAAATTTGATCTAACTTTAATTATTAGATTTAAAATTAAACCAGTGCTGTCTCGTGCAGAGAAAGAGAAAGGCCAGAACACAGAGTGCAGCGTGCATGTCACAAAGTTGATATACGTTCTAACTTAAACATTACATATGTGTTTCACACTTCTCCCAAACTAACCACGCACAGAAACTAAAATTTATGACAAACTATAAGTACTTATCCACCATCGATCATTCATCACTCTCCTCCTCGATCGGCATCTGCAGGATCGATCGATCTGTTCAATAAGCCGATGCAAGAAGTCAAAACCTAGAAATCAAGTGCAATATTCTAATCATCAAACTCGACAGAGTACATATATATATATATAGAACCCTAATTATGAAAATCAAAGCATTAGTTTATAGATAGATAGATGGATAGATACCAAAGCTGGAGGCCGTGGCCTGCTTGGAAGGTGGCATCCTGCAAGTTGGGTTGGGTTGGCTGCAGCCGGAACTCGTGAATCTGCGGCGAGAGCTGCAGCAAGTTCCTCGATGTCTCCTCGGCATAGAAGTGGCCGAAGTGTTCGAGCATCGGCACATCGCCCACCTTGTGCTCCATCACTACCTCCACCTGCTGCGCTTGCTGCTCTATGGCCACCTGATGCTCTGCTATCTATATATATATGTATATATGTTTTTGTGTACCATATACGACATTAATTATTAAGTCAGCAACAGAATCAAAAATTATATGTATCGATCGATTATTATAAGTTTGAGCTGAGAAGGGAGGGTTTGCAGAATTAGTTACCATGCGGCAAAGGTGTTGATGCTCATCTTCTAAAATGTGTTCCTGCACAAACACACAGTAGTTGATCAATATATTAGAAGAACAAGTCGAGTTGATCAATATTGCTTGATTGAATTACGTACCTTTCGGCGCAGATTTTCCAGTTGTTGATTCAGCAATTGATGCTGCAAATAGAGAGAGAGTACCAGTTTCCATTACATACTTAATTACAGATGAATGAATCTATTCTAGATCTTATTCCAACAGCAATAGAAGAAACATTATCTGTTAATGCTACCTTTCTTGCTCGAACTTTGTTGACAGAGAACTCAAGCTGCTCTTCCAGTTGATTCACTTCATTCAAAGTCATGGAAGCCAAGTCTTCCCCAATGAACTGCCTCATGCTGGCTTGAAGCTTGTGGTTTTCATCTCTCATCCGGGATATCTCAAAAAACATATGCTAATACAGTGAAAATTATAAACAATTAATTTGGTATTTTCATAACCTACCAAACTAAGTGATATTTTAAATAATTAAGATGATACCTGTTGATTGTTGATCTCCTCAAAACTAGTGTTAGTGGTTCTTTGATACCTATCTATGAGTTGCCTCATGCTGCAAAAGAAAAAAAATGAATATTATTATGTATGAGTTAGAGTAAAACATTCCATTCAAATTATGGTTTATTAAAAAAAAAATCCATCCAAATTTGCTTTTATATATAAATACGTTGAAACAACTATAACTAATAGTTTGAAAGCAAGTGATAACAAATTAGCAAATCATATATACACTTGCCTATTTAAATGGCTCCTAATTAAGAGTAAATTGTCATATGATGTAGCTCATCAATCAGTTTTGTGTTTTGTAAAAATTGAAGGTTGATATAAACTTGTCTTTAATCTCTTTCTGCTGATATTATGACTTGAGTTAATTGAGCCAACATTGTTATATAATTGTGTCAAATTTCATTCTCTACAAATCACTGATTTTGTTAAGTATTCTGTTTATGGTGAAAAAAGTCTTTAGATTAATATATGACACTTATTGACTTCTTAAGTTCTTCTGGATCACATTAAATTAAACAAAAATAAAAGAAAGGTAAGAGGAATGTTAGTCTTGATCAAGCATGAGCTTGTTAATGATGATATATAACAACTTAAATTCTCATAACATTTCATTAAGAAAAGACCAAAATTTAGACATGATCAAAACTTAGCTCTAAATTAGCAGAAGGATTTAATTACAGGCCAACTGATGACAACATTTTTGGAACGCAAGGGGGAACTAAGAATATTATTGAAAAAAAAATCCTTTAACATTAATTTACAGAATTTTTTTTCCCAAACATGACTATTGAATGAAGGCCTGTATAGAACGACAAACATCTGCTCATGTAAGAGATCAGATAAAAAACCCTAATCATGCCAACTTCGCCTTTAGCTAGTTGGTGGCAATCAATGGCAAAGGCAGAAAAGTAATCATTGCGTATCAGATCACCATCTTACATAAATTCAAAGATATTGCAGATAAAGATTGCAATTAATTATGAAAAGAATTTGGGATTTTTCATTAAGATAACCAAGAAATTGTTTCATATATAATCCAAGAACAAGATAGTTATATGTCAATACCTCAAGTGTGGGCTGCAGTACTCAAACATCTTGCCTGTGCTGGAGAAGATCACAAGTCCTACCTGTGCATCACATAGTATCGCAAGCTCATTGGCCTTCTTTAGCAGCCCTCCTCGCCTCTTCGAGAAGGTAACTTGGCGGTTGGTCGGGTTCTCGATCCTCTTGATTTCTATCTTCCCGCGACCCATATTGATTGATCCACTCCTCTGAAGGAAAAAAGAAGAAGAAGAAAAAAATCAACCCATTTAAAGTTAGCCAGTCCCCCTTTTTTTATAGCATAAAGTTCCAAGTTTGAGATCATAGAAGCTGATTATAACTAAAAGATATCGATCAAATAGAGGGGAAAAAAGTGATGACCTAGAAAAACAAGCTGATCCAGGATCCGGCCTTATATTTGTAGAAGATTACTTGCTGTAATTACTGCCAGCAGAAGTAGAAAATTTGTTAGAAGCATCACAAAACAACTCTTTCTTTCTCTTGAAATAAAGTTGATAGAACAAGAATTGAGGAGGATGTAGTATTAAGGAAGAAGAAGAGAGCTGGCTTTTTGAGCCTACCTGCAACTCAGACTTGTTGAAGAATGAGAAGTAGGGAAGGAAAGGCACTAAATATATATAGCAAGGTCTTTTATTTCTACATGACTTTACTAGTTTTGATCATCAACTAAGATAACAATTCATATGTTTTCTTTCTTTTGGTAACTCTAATCCACCATGTTATGAGTTTTGGCCTTTGTATATGCACAGTAATTAACTAAGTAAAATCCTGACTCTAAGTAAAACTAATTAATTTCTTCTGCATATAGTTTAGTTGTTATTAAGTGGAGCTTGTTGTGGACTGTTAACTGCCTCTGACCTGGTGGCCCTTCCTTGTTCAGCCATTGTTTCCATTTTTTTGTAAACACATGATGCCTAGGTAATTAGGGTTTTGCCTCAAGGGGGAAAATGTGGAATGGACAGCTGAAACCTCAACCCAGATAGGAACAGGCAGAGAGTTGTAATTCTTCTTAAATATATGTGCTGCATGCACATGGTATGTGTAATGCCTTTACTTGAGCACCTTTCTTGTTTAGGGTACCCAAAGACTTTGATGTCAGAGATTTCCAGGTTTCACACCTTCCCTTCTTCAATGCCTTAGCTTTTGATCAATCCATGTTGTCCATCACAAGTTACCTAAACCATAGATCACAGTAATTATATACTTGATTAATTCAGAATTCATTTCATAGGATTCATATTGATGTTGTGCTAATTAGAAAGTGAAATTGTACAATACTTTCAAGGCGAACCAATTAAAGATCGATGTAATTGTGGTTACTGTCATATTCCCTGTATAGTGTTGCTAAGGATAACAATAATCAAAACTTAGTAAACAAAATTGGTTGTTTCAGTGGAGATATAGTGTTTGTTAATTCTTCACATTAGATAATTAATGTTCAAGTGAACATGTTATTTATAGATAAATATTTATTTGCTTCAAAACTAACTGGAGTTCATGTCGATCCTTGAATCAGCTGAATGTCTTGGAGTAGAAAAATTAAAGATGGAGAGAAAGCTTTGGTGAGAAATAAACTGTGCCCCTTTGAGCTCTCTTTTAAATTTGTTTCTTCTTTTTTTTTCTTCTTCTTCTGCTAGCAATGAAAGTATTATTATTATTATTATTATTATTTACAGAAAAGAAAGAAAAAAACAGTGTTGTAGGGGTTAGTTAAATGGCCTCATACAATTTCATTCAAGTGTGTTTTTCATGGTTATTACTAAATTCAGAAAATGAGAAACTAGGATTTTGAGAAAACTGATTGATTATATATTAATTAAGTGGCCTGCAATTTTATCTTCTCAATTTGCTCTAGATAAGCATCAGTACCATGGTACTTTGCTCATAGATTTCTGTAACCTAACCAAGAGTGGCAAAAAGTACTTCATAATTACTGGTTTTTGACAAGAAAAGAATTCAGAGTACAATTGTGTTTCTTAACAATGACAGGCAGTGGAGCATGAATTGGCGTGGAAGCCAAAAGAGGAAGGTTCATTGCCCATTTCAAGAATGTGGATGACTTGAATCACTAAGCATATTATTTGCAGCCAAACATTGATTATTGATCCACCAAAAGCTGATGGAGAGTTCCTCATATATGTATAATATATATCATATATTACGTACTTTGTGATTGAAAGATCTCCAAGCTCTGGAAAGTTAGGAAACCACACGTTTGGACATATGGCCTTAGCTTCTTTAATTTTGTCAATTTAGTAAACTTAAAAATTATATTTTCAGTACTTTTATAGCTAGGTGACTTGTTCAATCTTCCATCAACATACTTATCATCATGGCATTTTTTTTAATATGAAAAAAGAATATCCATGTATGCATATAATACACTAAACCAAAGGGTACGGTTCAAAAAGTAATAATTAATGTTGACAGGCTAATTACATATATATATTTACAACAATATAGACGTAATTGTTACTAGATATATATCAATGTGAATGATGATCGGTGGTAGAAATAAAATTTGAGCAAACACAAGTTATGAATAATATATGCTAACAGAGATGTTTTTATGTGGTTATGGATATATATATATATATATATATATATATATATATATATATATATATATATATATATATGAACAAGGAGATTGTTCTAATACAAGACATGGGCGAGGGGAGAAGGATGACACTTGGAGCAATCTCACTAACTTTGTGCATCTAATGGACTGAAGGACTAACTTGAGGTTGACTGAAGGGCAATTAAGAGAATCGACAAGGTTCAAAACCTAGAGACGTGAAAGTCATAAGAGATTATGAAGGTGATTGTAATTGAAGATTTCTTAGTACTTTAATTTGGACAACATCATTAGAGGTAATGTATTTAATTAGTTAGGTAGGGGTAGACTACCTACTAGCGTAGTTGAATCCTTCGATTGAGGGACAACATATCTTGAGTTGTTTTTTATAGCTGAGTTTGGTTCTAGGACTTCATGCAGACTTATGAAGGTGTAAGTGTTAGAATCTTACGAGCTAGAGAGGGAGGAGGATTAAATAGCTCTAATTACTTTATTTATTTTGTGCTCGTCATTTGAATACACAACAAAAACTTGAATCAAAATCGATGTCATATGTACAACTCTAAAATTTTACTTGGTTCGCCACCTACCAAATCAAGACCTAGTCATAACGACTCTAATTACTTTATCTATTTTGTGCTTGTCATTTGAATACACAACAAAAACTTGAATCAAAATCGATGTCATATGTACAACTCTAAAATTTTACTTGGTTCGCCACCTACCAATTCAAGACCTAGTCATAACGACTATTCTCACTATTATTTCCTGTTCTCATATATCTTTCAAAGACAGAGAAATCTTTTAATTACAACTTTTTCACAACCAACAAGAAAATAAAAACACAAAAGTAAATACAAAAAAGTAACAATTTTATAAGAATCTTATTTTTAATTGCGATTGGTTGCTAGCATTAGAATGTCTCTTGTTGGTCTAGAAATGCACCAACACTTCGTCCTCAAACTTCCAAAAACCGACTAATCCAAAATTATGGTTATTTGAGATTTAGGTAATTAATGTGGATTCATAAGTATAAACGGTTCAAAATTGTAAATATTGAAACACTGTACTAATCCAATAAATACTCGAAGAAACCACTAGATCGGAGTCCAGTTTTTAAATTTGACAAATTTAGGTTTATATATTAGCTTTGTCAAAAATTAAATTAATTTAAATTGTTTAAGAGTAACTAAAATAGAGAGTTCATATTTAAGATTTGGGTAGTTTAGCTTTATATAATAATTTTGACAAAACTAATACATGGACCTAAACTATTTAAGATTACAAAAAAAATGGTACAAATTTAGTAGATCCAAATAATAAAATATATCAAAGTTCATATTTGTGATTATATATATATAATAGTACGAGTTTATATATTAATTTTAGTAAATAATAATAATATATATTTACATATGAACTATATATCTTCTATGTCTAGCTCTAATAATAAGACAAGTATATAACTACTATATTAAATCAAAATAGACGTTGGTAGAAGATTTTGAAGATTAATCCGAGGGCAGAGGGCTATAATATTTTTAACTCTGCCGTTGACTCTGCTCCTCCGACATGCCACCACGTTTCAAAATAAAGCCTTAAAACGGAAAAATTCACTGCAGTCTCGAGCTTCTTCGCAGGTAGGTGAGAAAGGAAAATTAATATATTCGCGGTATCAGAAACCTTGTCGATGGATTGACGGCGTGGTGTAACAAAAGTCAAATTCTCTTTTGAATAAATTAAAAAACGGTGGGGCCGGCCTTTGACTCTCCTACCCATGTCATGCTTTTCATTTTCGAGTTCGGCCCGTAACATGTGCATGGTCGGCGGCGCCGTCTCATCCGGTTCGCCTCCATGCTGATTCCAAACACGTGAATTTTCAATAGAATCAAACACGGTCCGAGAATTGTCAAACCGGTCAATTTTATTGGATTCGGATCAAAAGTTATGTCTTAGTTTGAATAGGGATAACTAAGGACACATTCGAGTTTTATAATTTAGGATAAAAATCAAAAAATGTCTTTCAACTTTGTTATCATCAAATTAAGAGTATCTATTATTATTTTTATATTAGATAGATGATTTTTTTTGGATTCATCATAGATAAATTAAAAACATAACTCATGCATACTTAAAAATAACATTTTTATTCTAGCATTGTTATAACATGCCAAAATTAATAGGGTATGCTGACAATTAATTTATTTGATTTTAGTTAAAATTATTTTAATATTATTCAAGATTATTTAAATATTGATTAAAATTATTTTAATTTATTAAAACGGTTCTAATTTAATCAAAATATTATTATAGTAATTTTAATTAAAAATTCTTACAACTTCCAATATTTAATTAAAATTATTCAGAGTAATTTTGACCCAAATTTCTATATATTTGAGCAATTTTGACCAAAATTATTAAGTGATTTTAGCTAAAATTATTTATACTAAAATATAATAATATTAATATTAGATTTTTTTTAAAAAAAATCATTAGAATCATGTGCAAGAGCAAGAGGCACAAAAGGTGCATAAAAAATAAAATTATATTTTTATTTTGAATGGTCGATTTTGAACTATGGTGATTAGCCATGCCAGATCAGAAGAATGCAACGGGTATTAAAGAACACGTACGGCAATTAATAAAGGGTTCTTCATCGTCCTTTTCTCTTAATGAAGGATGAATCTGTCATCTTAACAATTCACACAGTCGATCTCATGATTATATGTAAAAAGTTAAATTAAAAAATTATAGTTAATTACGATACAAGAAAATATTATCTAACTTCATCAAAATTTAAACTTTTATCCTCTTTTATAATTTTATTATATCATAATCAATTCAAATTATATTAAGACGAACCCATGCTTTCTCAATCGTGGGCGAAAGGACGTTTGGTGTGTGACTGCTGAACGAATTAATTAATCGCCTCGTGCCCTTTTCTTTTTTTTTTTAAATTATTTTAAAAGAAAACTAAAATGTATGACATGATGGTGGTTTGTTTTTTATTTTTAATTCCAAGACCGGTCCAATTCCAAAAACAACACGTCACAAACGAGACGGCACCCAAATCCACGGCCTGTTTCACATGTCACGCCACCGCCGGTGCTCATCAACCACGACCTTTCCTCGAACCCTCATCCTCGCTCCATCCAGAAGGTCAAAACAACTTCCCACGTGGCATTTGTTTCAACCGTCGAGCCAATCGAATCGACGGCAGTCGTAGTGTCTCGGTCAGCCTTCGCCAGTTCCTCCCGCTGTAAATATAAAATGCAACGCCTTCTCTTCTCTCCTCCCTCTATCACGCAAGCTAGCGTAGCGATGGAGGCAGCGAGCGAGGCGTCCTCGAGTCCAGCCCAGTGGGTACCGTTCAGCGGGCGCAGCGCGGCCCTGCCTCCTGCGCTCGACGCGGCGACGGAGTCGACAGCGGTGGCGGCCGCGTCGTCTGGCGGGAGGGTGGCGCGGCCGGCGAGGCGGCGGACGAGGGCGTCGAGGAAGGCGCCGGTGACGCTGCTCAACACCGACATCACCAACTTCCGCGCGATGGTGCAGCAGTTCACCGGCTTCCCGTCCGGTCCACAGTACCGGCCGGGCTTCCACGACGCGGCGCCGGCCATCGTGATGCCTCCTCCGACGCTGCACTTCCCGCAGCCTCAGCTGTTCCGCAACTTCAGTTCTCGCATCATCATCAGCAGCAGCAGCAGCAATTTCCGAAGGCGGACGAAGTGTATCTCCAGCCCAATAATTCCGGCCCAACAACAAGTTCGGATATGGGCGACGTGTTCTTGTTCGGCCCAGGACCGGCCCAGCCCAATATCGACAGAGGCAACTTCCGGTGGTAAAGAAGTGAATTGAAAATCGTTAATGGTGGATGAGCATTTTAATTTTGCATCTTTAATTATGATTATGGAGTTAGATATTGTCTAACCTCAATTATGAGAGCAATCGATGAGGGGAGTTGGAAGCTCATCGCATATTGTAGATATGCATTAATTACTTAGTAAAGACTCTCTTATAAAAATAAGACATGATTATTAAATCATGCATGTTTGTTCGTTGGAGAAATATAGAAGCTTAATTTTATCAGGAATTAAGATATGTCTAAGTTTGTGTGCACGTCGTTGCCGTTGCATCATGTGCGGGGGCGAGTTGATAAATGATCAATGAGGACTCATGTTGCTGACGAGTCCTTCAGACTGAGCTATTGACAAATAATGAGTTCATCATTTGACTAGAGCATAGTTTGAACAATAGCGACAAGGCCAATGACAATTTTATTGTAATATTTATTGTGGCCGTATTTATATATTGTCATGGCGAGATTCAAAGAAATTCTCAAAATCAATTTCATGAGATGGCAATAAAATATGTCAAGTTCTTATCGAGGCATGTTTCTGTCATATTTAAGGTATAAAATATTTTCCTCAAATAATAAAGTGAAATTCACACATCACATATATAAACATCATTCATTCGAACAATTAATAAAGTTGGATGTCACGTCAAAAGTCATATGTTTGATACCGTCAATCCTAAATTAATCGATGTAAACTAACAATCCTAAATGGGATAAATATTTTAAAAGTCAATTAAATTTTGAGTGGACATAGGTTTGATAACAATTGAAATAGAAAGCTTAACTGTTTCATATTTCCCATTACAAAGCGAGTGGTTGTGGGCAGACTCAAGCTAGCCACTCATCCTGCTATCAGAGGAGAGAAAGGCTGCGGAATGGGCAGGCATGAGGGATCCAAGAAGGAGGCTTCAATTCCTTGTCCTTTTTCGTCGTAGTCTCTAGAAGAACAGGACGATGCTGCTTCATCATGTAACTTATTAATTGTATAGTTTTTGTATCTTTTCCATGATGTCAATTTGAAGATGTCTTTTTTCACCCACTTGGACTCCTCTACTTCCTTTGCCAAGTAAACTTAGATCGTCCTCCGATGTGCTCTCGGTGGCTTGCAAATCAAAATGCGTTATTGGAGGGTCAACGTTGTCGGCGCAGCCCCTCTAATGGTCAAGTCAATATTGGACTATGAGATGAAACTCACAGAAACGTGAGAAATATTTATAAGATAGATTGTTGGTGGAGAAGAGTTATTATTGGTGCAATTAATCTCAGGTCAAGGTTAACCAAGTTGGTCAAACTTGAGTTGACTAAAGTTGGATTTTGATGTTTAATTAATATGTTAATTAGTTTGATATCAAGTAGTTCAAGGTTAATTAGATACTTGACAGTAGAGGAAAATTTAAATGGATTAAGGTTGATCGGACACTTGGTGATCAGAAGTCCAACGGAAAATTAACAAGAGGAAAGTCCAAGTGGGTCATAGTCGATCGGACACTGATGATTGAAAATCCAATAGGAAATTAACAAAAAAAAAATCGAAATAGATCATGAAGGACTGAACACTTGGAATGAATGAGAAAGTCCTGACAAATCAAGGTCGATCGGATACTAGACGATAACAAAGTCCTGGTAGGCTAAAGTAACTAGATACTAGGCAACGATAAAGTCCCAGTAGATCAAGGTTGGGGCAATGAAAAATCTCAACAGATTAAGGGCGACTAGATATTGAGCAAAGGAAATATTGATTGGTTGAGGTCAACCGAATACTAAGCAAAACGCGAATTCAACCTTGAAAAGGCTGAAATCAAGGTTAGCAATCAATTGACAAATCTTAAACTTGAAATTCTAAGTTTGCTACTTGAGGTGCAATCGATTCGTAGCTTATCTAGCCATGAACAGAATATTTTGAAATCGATTGGAAAAAGGTGCCCAGTGAACAGGATGCTTTCGAATCGATTCGTCTAAAGCAATTGATTGGTAAAGCAAAAAATAGCCGTTCTACATATTTAAAAGGCCAGATCTGACGTGACAATTGATTTATGAATAAGATCGATCGATTGGTAGGTGGAAATCAACCCGATTGTAACTTTAGAAAAAGGGATTTCGTGATAATTAGAAGGGGTCGATTCTTGGAGATTTGAGGATAAAGTATTGATGCATTTTTAAACCAACAAGAAGTAATTTCAAATAATAAGAAAATGCTTAAGGCAAGATATACAAAGTAGTTTACTTTAATTATATTTATATTTATATTTATTATCTTGTTATATTTGTTATAAAAACCGTTTGTAAGTGGCTTCTCCGTAGTCCGCCCCATCCTTAAGGAAATGGATACAGAATAAATCTCAGAGTTATATATATGACGTCAAACTTGATTCAAATATTCCACTGTGAATTCTCAAGCTTGAACTATTCTACATATGCAATAATAGATTTATGATATTCTTCTTTATTTATATGGATGATAATTTAATAATTAGCTGTGATGAAAGCATTCCAACTTTACTTTATTTTCTTAATCACGAATTTTTTATTCTCCTCTTTATAAGTAACTTTTCTCTGCACCTTCATCCTTTTTTGTCATAATTGGTCCTTAGATCTACTAAAACATTATTAAAACCTTACAATATATCACAATCACACAATCTAATATTGCGTTTGTCGTAAACTATATTTGTTAGTTTATGCAGGCTCCCACTAAAAAATGAAAATGTATGGAAAGGATTTTTTTGATACTTCAAAGATACTATTTTACATGATGTTCTTCTAATATTATTAGTCTTAGTCATCTCAAGAATTGCATATACAGATGGGGTCAACTCTCTTGATGGCAAATACTTTATTAATAGATATGTAATGTTTCTTGGACAAAAGATTATTTCATGGAACTTTAAGAAGCAATCTACTATATCATTATATCTCCCTATTAATATTACACTTAAATTTTGATGTGGCAATATTAGAGCAACATATTTACAATAATATAATTTAATTTTTTATGCTGCATAAAATATATGGAGATTAATTTTCATATTATTCGAGAATACGTGGCTCAACAATTACTAGTGTCTTATATCTCGATAAATGATTTGCTTGTTGATATCTTCATGAGTTGTTATTGAGATAAAAGTTGTTAATAGTCTAGCAATCACAGTCAAGGATTATTTCATTTTATTTAAAGTTATCCATGTTGCTAATTTTTATAATTTATTAAAAAAATTTAAAACAAAAGTTATGTAGCATTTTAGAAAATAATATTAGATTTTTCATTAGGCTAATATATTAAAATTTTATTAAAAATAATTTTTTGTTTTACAAAGAATAAGTAACGCTGTCAATTTATATAAAAGAAATTAGAATCTATCAAACAAGTTTTGAGATAACTGAGTCGTACGTTACATCGCAAAGATAAATGAAAACTATTTAAGATTATTTGTGACTTTAAACTATTATCTATAGTAAGAACAAATAAACTTTTCAATTAATATATTTGAAAAGCTATAATATAGTCTTTTAATAAGTTAATTAAGTTTATCTTAATTATAACAGAATCTTTAATCCATCATCATCAGAAGACTGCGGCAGAAAATTAATATGGATCGGTGCCATGGTAAGATGTTAATTAACTCTGTCGCTGTTGGTCTTCCTCAATGCACATGCATGAACGTCGAGTTATTTTGGAATTGAGTCGAGTGAGACAGACCGTGCATGGTGGCTTAACTGAAAGCAAGTACAAAATGGAGGTCGAGAGGTTGGCAGGTTCTTTAGGGTTCGATCGTCGAACAGGCTGTCGGCAGGATGGCAGTTTGGAAGTTTCCCAGCACTTAATTGGAATATAATGTGCTCAGAATCATAGGGCCATTCCACAGTTGGGACGTACACTTCTTATCCAAACGACTGACACGCAGGCCGGAAATCTCATATATGTATATACACTAATATATATTTATTAATCGATCTTATGTCTCCATTGAAATCTCAGAGTTGCTAATTAATTCTAAAACGTCAATGTTTCTGTTGCTTTTAATTTGTTTCCTTCTTTTCTTTCACTACTACTGTTGACCTCACTACAATCTTTACTTGAAATTTATTCAGAATTAACGATAAAGGATAACTTAGAGATGGTGATGAAAGGCGTGTTTGATTCAAAGTTTTCCCCCCATATAAAGGATAACGACTTAGAGTCTTTTCTTTCACCGCTTGGGCCATTCATGGCGACGAGCGGTGTCGGCTCGACGTCGCCGCCATTCCTTCGCAAAAGCTCGCTGGGGGTCGGAGCTGGAAAGGAGCATGTCAGCCGACGTCTCGCGTGGCTCGAGAAGGAGAAAGATGGGACGCCGACGTCATGCGTGGACAGAGGCGACACTGGCAAACGTGAACTCGATCGGCGACTACTCCGACGAGGCGACGACAATGTTACAAGCGCTCGTGAGGAACTAAAAAGGAACGACCACAGGAGAGTTTAATTAAAACTTAAATTTTAATTTTTAAAATTTATGATTAACTTCCAATCAACTCCCAATTTAAATAGGATAATAAAACTGCAGATTTTTTTTTTAATTTAAACACAACTGATTTAATCCTTTTAATATATTTCAAAATTCTTGAAAATTTTTGACAAAAAATCTAATAATTTCTATATATTCATAGAAATTTATTTCCTTAATAATTATGAATTATATTATTATTATTTTAAAATAAATTATATATTAAAATTTTTATTATATTACTTGATAAATAATATTAAATTATATTTTATTCTGTATAATTTACACATAATAAAGATTATTCGTGTAATCTTGAACCAAACTCACCCGGGTCGGTTGCGGTTTCAATTGAACCAAACCGGCTAGAAATTGAAAATAGCCCACGCCTTGTACGTGATTTATGTCCGTGGTCCCAAAATAAACAGAACAATTGAAGCGACGCTTCCCCGAAGCAGCCAATTCATCACAGAAGAACTTGCAGCTCTCCCAAATCTCGCTTCCTCTCTCTCTCTCTCTCTCTCTCTCTCTCTCTCTCTCTACCCTTCAATGGCGCCCACGTCCCAGTTACGCATCTCGAGCAACCAGTTTCCGCAGGAACCTATTGCATCCGATGCCGACAGCAATATTGGGGTTGCCGCCCAGAAGGCGAACGGCCCCCTGGCGACCGCAGCGGCGGCCAGGTGCAACCCGATCCTGTCGGAGAGCAAGACGTCGATACGGGGACTGGTGGCGCAGCTGCTGGCGGTGGCCCGCCAGACGGAGAACAAGCCGCTGATATCGCTCGGCGTCGGCGACGCTTCGGCCTTCTCCTGCTTCAAGCAGGGCAAGCGCTTCTCCGACTCCCTCGTCGCCATCGTCTCCGCCGCCACCTTCGATTGCTACCCCCCTTCCTACGGATTTCCCTTCGCCCGCAGGTCGGTTGGTAATTAATTAATTTTCATAATTTTCTTCTTCTTTTTAATTCTCCTTCGCATTCGAGTTCACGTGTTGCTTGCTTGCTTGCATTCCCGCATCTTTAAAATTAAAATTAATTCTAGATTATAGTTATTTAGAAATCCTACTTCTTAATTTAGGAGAAAATAATTTAGCTATACAGTGCAAATATAGGTATAATATTGGTATAATTGTGAATCGTTTCTAAATTAATAAAATATAAATAATTCAATACTGATAATACACGTAGGACCAATATCATTCCTTATCACATTATTAATCTTTCATGACAGAGCAAGGAGGTGGCCATCTTAGCTAACTTATATTATCATATAATTAAATATAAAAATTTAACAGTAGTTAATTGAAAGATAAAATACTTTTCAACTATGGCACACGTTTAGATTTGGCAAAAAGTCTCTTTTTTATTTTTTTTATTTTTAATTGAATTAGCGTGTGGTGTGGACCCAATACAAATAAAAGAAATGGAGAAGCAGGCGCGTGGATGACAAAAGCAGGAGTACATTTTTCAAACTAGTCTATCGCTAGTCCAATCCAACACCATCACTAGGAGCCCAGCACGCCACGTATATTGATTGTATTCGCCTCACCTGCCAACCAGTTGTCTTTTTATCAAATTTTATTGAAAAAATTCTGATTTAGCAAAAATTCCAATTTATCTTTTTGTTTTCTTTGGCTCTCTCATATTTTAAATAGTCCATATAGTACAAATACCCGATAAATTAAGGTGGAGATTAAATTAGTGTAGCTATAGAATATATCTCTACCTCTAGTTAATTAGTGTGCTTGTTTCTACTTAAACATATGAATCTACTTTTAATCTCCATGTTGCCACGTGGTGACTTTCCCATGCGTTGTTTTCTATCAATTATTGTGTGTAAATATATAGTTTGTCTTTTGTCTCTACTTCTAGAGATTTCCCCATTTCAATTCTCGACCACTAGAATTGTTAAATTTTCTTGGCTAGATAGATATCCAAATCGACCACTAACATTGAAATTATCAAATTGGGCTTTTGTAAAGCAGACGTTTCATTTTTACCAAAATACCCTCCAGTATTTTTTTGGGAAAAAAAATCTAAAACAATGGCAACTAAATCTATGAGGCTGAATCATGACAGTGATGATATAGACTCAATCACTCAAACATCTTATGAATGAATTAGGAGTCCCCGGAGCAATAATGCCGTGGTAGGACATCTAAGTTATCATCTATGTACCTACAGTTCGATCTCAGTTACGACGTATTTGTAGGAATTTTTTTTTAAATGGGGATCACAATCAAAGGATACTAGACTTGAATTGACCGTTTCGTGTATTTTCTGATTTATCCTGATGGCTAGTGGAAAACTTTCGTAGGACGATCGATCATCTCCAGAAATAATCAATGGGACTAATTAGCATTCATATGAATGAATTAGGAGAGCTTATACGACTTGGAAATGAATGAACAGGGCAGTGGCAGGGCACCTGTCGAAGGGAGTGGAGCATGGAATCCGAGAGGACGATGTGTACATGACGGTGGGCGGAACGCAAGCCATCCAGATCTGTCTCACGGTGCTGGCAAGCCCTGGCTGCAACCTGCTCCTCCCTCGCCCAGGCTTCCCTCCTTACGAAGCCATCTGCGAGATCGTAGGCATCGAGCCCAGGTTCTACGACCTGGCGCCCCACCGAGGCTGGGGGCTCGACCTCTCGCAAATCCGCAGGCTGGCCGACGCCAACACTGCCGGATTAGTCATCATCAACCCCAACAACCCCTGTGGTGCTGTCTACTCGCCTGCACATCTCCAACAGGTGCGCCGTAACTCAGTCATTGAGCTCCACTGTATGTGCAATATTTTGATTAACTTTCGAGGTTTCGTTGATGGCAGATTGCGGAAACTGCAGGAGACTTGGGCATTCCTGTTATCGCAGACGAGATATATGAGAATATGGTTTTTGGCGGAAGCAAATTTGTCCGAATGGCGTCCTTTGCACACTCGACGCCGGTCATCACAATTGGAGCCTTGTCCAAACGCTGGATGCTCCCGGGTTGGCGTCTCGGATGGCTGGCCTTTTGTGATCCTTATGGGATTATCAAACAGGTAAGAGCTGCAAGATCTTTCATCGTAATACTTATTTGAGCCTAAACTGTAAAATAGATCTGCTTCAACTGAAAGGTTCTGTCTTTTGTGTGACAGATAAAGGTGGCAACAGAGATGCTTATGAATGTTACTGCAGGACCAGTATCAATGATTCAGGTAGATTCTATCTAATAAATTCAATACCGCAAAATGAATACAATATTATTACATGTGTTTTTTTTTTCAACAAACAGGCAGCAGTTCCCAATATTCTTTCTGATGCTCATGAGGATTTCCATTCCGAAGTCATGGCAGTGTTAGAATCCTCACTAAATGCTCTCTTTACAAAGATTGAGCAAATCAAACCACTGCAATGCCACTCCAAACCTCAAGGTTCAATGTTCATGATGGTTAGTTCTTATTCATCTCTACCACAGTCTTGTCCAATGGAATTCAGTCACTAACCTTGCCTTCGATTGTAGGTTGAGATCAACACTACACTTCTGTTTGGCATTGAAAATGATATGGATTTTGTAACCGAGTTAATGAGAGAAGAATCAGTCTTAGTTCTACCAGGTAATGCACATCCATGATTTTCCTGATCAAAAGAGTAGATGGAAAAAAAATTTCACAGTATTAATTCTTAAAAGTACCACTGCAGGCTCCGTATTAGGACTTAAGAACTGGATAAGAATATTCTTTGGAATTCCTGCTGATCTACTAACAGAGGCCTGTGATAGGATTCAATCCTTCTGCAGCAGAAGGCAAGTTATGATCAAAAGCATGTAATATCAAGAACAAGGACTATCCTGTAAAGCTACCTGATCGATTATGTCAATCGAAATTATCGTATTAACCGTGTATGATAATGACTAATAAACATGATTTTAGATCAGATAATTGCGCATATAAAGCGACTGCCATTGAAAGAGGTTTCTAATTACAACTCCAAAGATTCCTTTGCAACCAAAACAGGAAGATGAACAGAAGCAAAAAGCCTAGAATTCTTGTGAGGCTGATCCGATCTCTGGTTTCCCCTTCCCTCCGCCTTGCTTCTTGGGCAGCAAAGCCTGGTGGATGTTGGGCACCACCCCGCCACTAGAGATCGTCGCACCGGATAGGAGCTTGCCAAGCTCCTCATCGTTCTTCACGGCCAACTGAATGTGCCTCGGGATGATGCGGTTCTTCTTATTATCCCTGGCGGCGTTTCCGGCCAACTCCAACACCTAGAATAATCAAGAAATGTAAGTTTGGGTAGAGAAGGGGATCCCAAGTGAAACAACGAAGCGATTTACCTCAGCAGCGAGGTACTCGAGGACGGCAGAGAGATAGACAGGCGCGCCGGAACCGACGCGCTGAGCGTATCGGCCGGCCTTAAGGTAGCGAGCGATGCGACCCACCGGAAACTGGAGGCCGGCCTTCTGCGACCGAGAAACAGCCTTCGTGCCCTTGGCCTTGCCGCGGCCACCCTTAGTCGTCGTCGCCCCCGCAGCCGTCGAACTCATCGCGTCGCTCGAGATCGAAGCTATTCGCCGGGAGAAGAAACTGCAGAGATGGATGCCAGATCGGGAGGGTTTGCGCAGAAATTTATAGATGCGTTGAGCGCCCAAGGCGCCATTGGGAATGGGTCGTCCCGCGGATTGCCAGCGTGGAACGACGAAAGGCGTCAGATGATGTGCGAAATTTTGATATCCGACGGTCGAGATTGGCTTTTACATCGCGGTAATCTTCCGCGCTCTCGCCGAGTCGCTGGGCAAAATTTTAAACTTAAAAGGCGGGTGGGTTGACTTAATGGGCCGGGCTGATTTGTTTCTTATTTTAGGGTTCAAGTGAACGGCAAATTAAATATATCATAAATTATGGCATCGACTGCATAGTCTTACAAATTGTTTAAGATTAAATTTTAGAGTTAAACCCTAAAAAATAATATAAAGAACATATTTGGCATGGATGTAAAAGGTTTAAATTTGTTCGTAAAATACTTTTCAAAATTCTCTAATTTTGGGAAATTATTTATTATTCTAAAGTCTATATAAGAACTATATTAATTTTTTGTGAGTTGTGATATTTCATCCTTATATTTTTCATAATTTGTGCACTTGCTATGATGGTCAATTATATATACTCCACCACCACCACAATTCCATTGCTCTAGATAAATATTCAGACCTAAAGGAGAAGAAGAAGAAAAAAAAGGAAGGGAGCAATCCAAATAGCATATGGTACCAAGCATGCTTAATCAAATTCAACAAAGAGAGAGCAATCTTAAATTAAGGGGAACCTCAAAGAGAAGTTCCAATGGGAATAAAAAATACTCTTTCTCTACTAAGTTTCTTGATTTAATGTACATTTATTCCAAGCAATAAGATGGGTCTAGGAAAAAGACTCCCTAGAAATTGAATCAGTATGATTCTGATTAAAGTTAATTCATTTCCCATGTGTTAGTAGACATTATAATTCTAGGATTAAATATTTAGAGTTTGAAAATCAAAAATTAAATCAGAACTTGATGAAATCCCTTGGAAAGTTTACCAAATACTCTGTTGCCTCGTTTTAAGAGGTAATTTAGTGCATATTTATGGATGACATATCAAACCACGTTATAGTATTATATATAATACTTATTAGCCAAAAAACTTGCAACGACAACACCTACTATAGTTTAGAAGTCACAATTAATCTTCTGGCGGATATAGTGCAATGATAAAACACTTAAGCAAATAAATATGAGAATTAAAATTTGAATTTCACTAGAAACGAATACTATAAAAATTATTTTTGAACGTGCATAAATTATAATTCGGATTTACTAGATAAGCAAATAAAAAAAAATAGTCTACCTTTAGAATTAATCAGATGAAATTCGAATATATGAATTATAATTAATAAATTTCAATGTACTTATGTCAATTTGACCAAATCTTTGTAATTATTTGTTTATAAAACTAAAAACACGATGAAATAGTCACAATTTTCAAATAGCTTCCCTCACCATTTTTCTTAATGATTTCATCCTTTAATTTTAAAAACATCATTAAAATTTAATTCCTGATGATTTTGTAAACTTACTTTTTCTAAGTGTATCTTTTACTTAAATTTTATTTATTTTATTTTTACATAAAATAATCTAATATAACAAACTAAAAAATATTTATTTTTAAAATTTCCACATTTTAGTGGTGCGAATGCAGGTGTGTACTTATGCAAGCAATTGCTTCATAGTTCATACTCAGCTCGTATGAATATGTTTGTAATTTTGACGAAGACATAAACTGAAAGAAAACCAAAAGGACGAAAATTAATTATATGTAATCGTACCACATATAAATTATCCACTATTTTTATATCATATTAATATTTATTTATTATTGTAACTTTAATTAAATTTGATTGGCCGTCGCCCTACCAAATTTCGTGGATCCTGGTTCGAGTGGGTCAGAACACTGTAGCCGCGACCTCAAATAATTAAATGCCACACGCGGACGAGCGCGCAGTGGGAACCACCCAACCGCGCCGACGCCGCGGAAACGGAGACGACGCCACGCGGAAGCCAGTTCGAACAGCTGTAGCGGGCCCCCACCCGCTGGCCCACCATCCTTCTCCTCCGCCACCGCGGCCGTCACCCTGCTTTCTCCGCGTGCAACGACAACCTTGACAGCCGTCACCTAGCCGTCGTCAGGACCGCGCGAGGAAGTCGCGGAGAAGGAGGCAGCGACAGGCGCGGCCGCCCTGACCGTCGTGGCCCGACAAAAGCGTAGGAGACTGATCCAGCACGCCACCGAGTGGCTCGATCCGAGTGGATGGATGTGAAAATGATGGCGGATGGCCTGGCCGCTTCCTTAATCAACCAAAATAGTCATGTTTAATCTCTAACGTGCCTTGCCTTGCCTTGCCTTGCCACCCGAATCCTGCAGTGATAAACACGTAAGATATATCCGATAGATCACGAGAAAGAGAGAGGGGCGGCGGCGGCCGCGGTCGGTCAATCCGCCCGTCTAACGCGCCCATTGTTTTTTCCCTTCAACTTCGCCGCTCCACCTCTCCCTTTAATTTCTTTCCTCTTCACGTCTCTTTCGTCGCTTATATATTCCACCTCGATCATCCTCTCCTTCCACCGCTGCCTAATTAACCCCTCCATTAGCTCTTCTTCTCCAGCCAGGTTACGCGCCTAACCTGAACCTGATGGTGAAGGCTCTCGACGAGGCGGGCGAGGGAGGTCGAGGAAAGGGGACAGAACCGCGATTCAGGGGCGTGAGGAAGCGGCCGTGGGGGCGGTACGCGGCGGAGATCCGTGACCCGGAGGGCAAGAGCCGCGTGTGGCTCGGCACCTTCGACACCGCAGAGGAGGCGGCGCGTGCCTACGATGCCGCCGCCATCCATTTCCGCGGCCTTAAGGCCAAGACCAATTTCTCCTGCCCATCCATAATTCTGCCTCCCGCTGCCGCCTCCAGCCCCGGCAACAGCAGCTTCGGGTCCTCCACTCCCTCCCCCCACGCGGCCGCCGCCGTCCACCCGGATCTGGATCTCGAGCTCCGCCACGCCTCCGATCGGCTCGCGCCCATCCCGGTCGCGACGACGGCGAGGTTGAAACAAGCAAACGTCAATTACCACCTCCTGATGATGGATCGGGCGCCGGCGGCTGCCTCCTTAATTGAGTTCGGGATATCTCAGGCGTCAAAGGGAAGACTCCCCTTCGATGTCGACCTCAACCGACCACCGCCGCCGGAGGTGGCGTGAACCAAACGTCCACGGATCTCGACATATATATCTATATATATAATTAATTAGTTTAAATCTTTGTGTTTAATCTATAGTTTAATCTCTTTCTTTTGTAATTTGTTTTTTCCGCCGAGCTAGGAAAGATCTCGTATCTGGTACGTAGAGCCGACGAGCAGACAAATTCAACTCGGTGTTGTATCTTTTTATGCGAAAAATGAAAGTTTAATTTCGTTAACCCTGTACTTGTTCCTCTTTCTAAATCATTCTTCCAAACCCTAAATCCAAGCCATGGCTTTGTCCATTTAATTGTTCCAAGTCAAATATTTAAGAGCTAGCTGGTGTGGTACGAGACATTTAATTCATCGTCACATACATAATTTGGTTTTCTTTAATGGTTAAGGATTTTCATTTACCAAAAAATTATTTTTTACAACCAAAGGATTCAAAGACAATATATATATATTGCATTATATTTCAGCATTTATCGAAGAACATATTATTTACTTTTATATATTTTTAAAAAATGCCTTTTTCTTTTGTCTAGTATTTATCTAAATTTCTTATTCGTCCTCTTATTAAAGTATTATTCTACTTTCTTCTGAATTACTACTTGTGTACGCACCTCTTATTCTCTCTTTTAACTTTATCAAAGTTGCATAATTCACTCTCTTATTGCTCTTCTAATCGAAAATCCCTATCTCTTAATTATAGTTATATCATAATTGGCACCTTTTGACTTTTCCCTTTTTAATTAGTACTGATCTCTTGAACAAGACTTCCAAAATTTCTTGATAAATATCAATCGTTTGATCAGTTAATCAAATATAGTTGCTGACTCAATAAAAACTTTTTGTTCAATTCTCACTCGACTAACTCGTTAACTGCATGCTCACCATCAAACATTTTTCGATAAAGTTTTTTGACGATCCTGGATGGCTTGTTCATATCTAGTGGTTTCTTAAGTTCTATGCTATTTTCCTTGTTTTGTTTCATGATTTTGAGGCTTTTAATATTGCTTAATAAAACGGTAGTGTTGTCTCAACAAAAGCTTTATTTCTTACATATTTCCATGGACTAACTATTGAGATAGATCTTTATATATACACATTTTGGAAAAGAATAACTTAGAAAGCTAAAATCAGTATGTTTCTCAATAATAAAATTATATAAAATAATATCAGTAGATTATGAAGATTGCACTGATGTTGCAAGTTCAGAAGAAAAGCAAGTGAGGCTCAATATTCTGAAAACCGTGTTGACTCGTTCAACTGTTTGTCCGTTTCCCATGGATCGACCCTTTCTCCCTTTGACAATTTCCACACTGCAATCTGCATGGATCGACCGAGTTGACTTCAATATTCTATTTTCAGAGGGCCCTTTAATTTTCATCAATGTCCCAACTAACACCGCAAGTCACCATTTGCCCTCGTTGGCCAGACAGAAAATATCAGTAATTCAATCAGTACAGTAGTTTAAATTGTCACGTAAGAGATTGTAAACTTGTGGCCTCTTGAATTGAATAACAAAGTCTAACTCTATCACTGTCTAAAATAAAACTCGAAAGTAAAATATTTAGAGTTCTACTCAACAGCCAAAAGCAGGATGTTTCCCTAAACATTTGTTGATACTTAACTGCAGTTTCAGAATCTATGAAAGCAGTGAAATGTCTCCATGTAAGTCTTGAGTATCATCATCAATCTATGTAGAGATTAATGACCTGGCGGCACATCTACAATGAAGCTCAGTGGAAAGTTCTAATAAGACATGCAACATGTTGCTTCCTCCAGAAGTAAAGAAAGCAGTGTCCTGAGTTTGCTCTAAATTACAACTCAAAACAAACGCAATTGCTGTGCCAACTGAAGTGTTAGACCATCCACTACAAGCTTATATGTAAGCAATTTCTGCTTGCCCAACTGACACACACCTCTAATATTACAAGACGAATACAAAGTTTACCAGACCCACTTGTTCAATGTTTAGTTATCAAAAGAAGCTCTATTTTCTAATAGATGCCACCATTCTACCCATAGATTCCACCTCACCACTTTCCTGCACTGCTGGATTGATAATTTTTTATCCACTATTTTCTCCTGATGATTATCTTTCCCATAACCACTTCCTTTTTAGATCTGTTTTAGTAGCAAATGTACCTTCATTTGATCTTACATGGATAGCTCAGGAAAGGAGGATGAAAACACTTGTGCCTCAAAATGGGGTGAGGGTTCGAGATCTGTATACATTGCCTACAAAACTTAGCCGTATGTTTTCCTTGCAAGATTGTATTTGCCACTCTGGCCTCTGTTTCGTTGAACTATGTGAGGTTTGTATCGATTTCAACTTCTTCTGTTCCTTCATTTCTCACGCCATCTCCCAATTGAATTTATCTTAGATATGCTCGGACCTACCTCATTCTCATCCGTCATTTCAAACCCAGTAAATATAATCACTCGAACCAATCCCAGTATTGCCAATTTAGAAGTGCATTCAGTAGTAACTTGTTGAGAATTCAAAGCTCCTGGTATCTCATCGTTTCATTCGATAGGATTACCCTATGAGTTCATCATTTCTGTCAAACATTCAATAAGATTACCCTCCCTCTGATTTTTACCCTAACTATCTCGCACTTTGGGCTCCAAGAGGATGAAGCAATGAAACTTGATTCTTCATGTGATGCTGCAGCTGGCGACGGTGAAGCTAGTGGTGCTGCTAGAAATAAACTGTGTGAGAACGATCCTCTGATTTCTACAAAGTTGCAATTCAACAGTGTCTTGTTCCGAGAAATTGAATTGCAAAATCTTTAAAACTCGCAAAATGATCGATAAGAGAATGATAATCGAAGGTAGAGGTACGCCAGAGGGATTCAAGTGAGATTACAGACTCTCAACGTCAACGATGGCAGCATGAGATTGAGAGCCATTATCTCTATAGTTTTTCAGACATTTGAATAACTGATGTCAATTAAAAAAAATAACAAAACTCACTCTTCCTGCTCATTTCATTTCCTCCTCAACCTCTCTTTTCATGTTCCTCTTTTTCAATTTTCTTTCCTCGAGAGCAACTATATTCTTAAATGACAATGCAAACATAGGCAGAGGCGCAGAGCGGAGAGGCGTGGCGTGATAGGGAATTCGTACAAGTGGAGTCCAGTAGACCTAACGACACTGGAGCCTCTCTCTGCTGTCTGCACCATACTTGCCACCCGCATCACCTCACGAAGCGTCGTACGTAGTTGATTGTTCGAAAGTCGACGTCCCATGTTACTGGGCAAATTCACATCCGCCCCTTTCGCCTGTCGAGCAGTGTTTGCATATCTCCTCACTGTTACACAAGCTGTTGCACCCCCCATTATTTTAGGCACGAGAGAGCTGAATAATTGGAGGACGAGGACAGGACGTCTCTGTGGTGACTCCTGTGCAATTTGAAGTCCCACGTCAAGTCACAGAAAAACAGGAAAAAGAAGAGAGAATGCGTTCTGTTGAGTCATGATTCACGCAAACGAAGAAGTTCAATTGACAGTCCTATCAAATCTCGCTTTCATTCCTAACTGGACCGAATCATTCGCCAAAAAGGAAAGTGGTCTGTTGGGTTCGACTAGATTTTCTGATTCGAACTAGTGTAGTCGATCGGGTGAGCCGGGATGATTTTCAAAAATTCCAGAGCAGTGAAGGGAATAGTGGGCAATATATTGGAAAATCTAGTTAGATCGATCTTGTCCCCCACGTCAAATTTAAAAGGGTAGAAATAAAAAAAAGCGTCTTAGATTGGAATATAAATCATTAAACAGACGTTTCCTTAAAAAAAAAAAGTCAAAAGATATCTTAAAATGCCCTTTATCTAATATTACTCCTGCAGTTTTTTAACTGTGAAGATTAGTAAGTACAACATATATATAAACTGCTTTGTAACTCTTACAATATGTAAAAATTATTAATTAAGTAGTTGTTATAACTATTTTAATAAATTTAAAATGATTTATTGAAGTTTAAATATTTTTGATCAAGTTGATAAAAAATATTTTGATATGATAGCGTTCAAAATTAAAAATTTATGGTTTAAAATTTTAAGATTTAGAATTTAACCATAATGTGTAGAGGTGATTCGATAGTTGCTATAGGGCACAGAAGCTACTCAATAGCTACTAGAGTATATAAAAACTATCTAATAGCTGCTACTTTAGGAAAAATCAACTATTTCAGTATTCAGAGTTTAAGATTTAGGATTTAATCATGATATATAAATATAAAAATTATTCGGTAGCAAAATTAACTATTTCATTAAAATTATAAATCCTTAATCATAAATTTTGAATATTATTATATTAAAATACTTTTTATCAATTTAGTCAATCTTATTTAAATATCATTAAAATTAGTCGTAGCGACTGTAATAAAAATCATTTAATCGTAACAGTTATTATAAATCAATAAACAATATTGTGACTCTTAAAATTTTAAACATCATTAGAATTAATCAATTTAGTTAAAATTGATTAAATCATTTAAAAATGATTACAGTAGTTATTTAGTAACCACTACAATTATGTAAAATCTATTAAGTACCTACTATACTATAATAATATTATATTAAATATTATATATTGTAATAATTATTCAATAGTTTCTATATATTATAATAGTTAGTGGTAATTGTTATAATATTATGAAAAATAAAGATAAAGATATTCTCGACTTAGATTGTTTTGTTAAAAGATTATTTTTTTATGATTTATTGATTAATTGGATGCCCTTTTCATTTTTTGTCTAATTTAAAACGTGTGTTGTTTCATCACTGCACAATTCGTGTGTTTGTTAGGAAGTCATACAAAAGATGGCATGAAAGTCAGAGAAGACACTGCTTCTCCACGTACGTGACCAAGCTACCTAGGCCACTAGATTCCATATAGAAATGTTTCTTACCTTTCAACGTCAGCTGACTCAGCTCTATTAATGTCCCTTGGTAGTTGGTACTCTATTCCTCGACAAATAGTCAAGAACAACCTATTATCTATACACCAGTGTGAGTGGCGTGATATATGCATGCCCACACATGTTATTAGGTGCATATTTAGAGAAAATAAATTATATTATAATTTTTTTTTCATACATTTGAAAACAAATGTATATATAATCCTTTGTAACAAATTAAATTAATTCTTCGAGTATAGTGCATCATCAAAGTAAAATATAGTAAATAAGCTCAATCTTAAACTTATAAATAAAGTCTCGCACTAAACTGAGTGAACTAGCTGAGGATCTAATTTAGCTAGGATATAATGATTCCGCAATGATAGATCTATCTATAATGCAGTGAAAATCTGTGACGTCGAGATAGTGATCGACCTCTACCACTGTTGATGATGCATCTATGTGAATCAACACATGTCAAAGAGCACCAGAGTTATTGCTTAAGTTTCTATATACGTGTGGTTAGCAAGAATAGAGAAGAAACATGCATAGAATTAATTAATTCCCATAATTCGATAGACTAGAAGGTTTGCACACCTCTAATATTTATAGGAGAAAGAAATACTTACAGAGGTCATGCCAATTTTGGAGCACCAAGTCAAGGCAGGCGCCAAAATAGAATTAATGATGGAAATCCTAGAGTTTAGTTTAGTTCTCACTTCTCAGTCCTCAAAGCCAAGGGGCCTTCCATGGCTTCAAGGAGGAAAATTTCTGGAGGGTCAGTGTTCATGCCTCCATCCCTCTCTGTCTGAACTGAGATGGAGTTAGATCGTAGCTAGTGAAATTGAAATTTCAGAATATCTTTGGACAGAACAGACCATCCTCATGGTGCTTGCATCTCAGATTAATGTTGGCTTCAGGTCTTTCTTCCTCAGTGAAACTATGGATTAGAAGGTAGGAAAAGGACGCAGCTGCTGGGCAAGTTTGAACTGCACTGCTCCCCTCTCCTTGGTAAACCGTGCAATGAGATAGTAAACTTTGGGTGGGTCAGACTTCAGAGTATTGAATGACGAACATGGTGGTGAGTGAGTGGCTCAGTGAATGCTAAACGTCCGTCTATTTGATGATCTGATTTCGGAAATAGTTAAGAATTGAGCTCACACTTAAGAATTTTTGGCTGGCAGATACTTCTTTATTACTTTTACGTATCATGACAACATTATGTCAACACTAAGAGGACAAAAAAGCTTCCTCCCTTCTCAGCGTAGGCCCTCTCAAATAGTTCATGCCACGCTGCAAACCTTCCACTTATCCTTCCGTTGTCCCATCAACAATCGAAGATGAGCCCATCGTCCATGGCAAATCCCATTCCAGTGCTCTATTTAAATCTTCCATCACATCAACGCCGTCGGTATTATTCACCTGCTTTTAATTTTACTCAGTCCCTGTGAGAGGAAACCGAGCCATGAAGCTTCTGCTTCTGCCCCGACTCTGCTTCTGCTTCTTCTTCCTCCTCCCTCTTGGAGCTCTTGCTGAGTGCGAGTGTGCTCGAGACGTCCAAGGCCGCGACAGCGCCGCGGCGCTGCGCCTAAAATTCGTCGCCATCGCCTCCATCCTAGCTGCCGGCGCCGTCGGCGTGATCATCCCCATCCTCGGCAGATCTGTCTCGGCCTTGCGCCCAGAGTCCAATCTGTTCTTCGTCATCAAGGCCTTCGCCGCCGGGGTCATCCTCGCCACGGGGTTGATTCACATCCTCCCGGAGGCGTTCCAGAGCTTGACGTCGCCGTGCCTCGCCCAGCGGCCCTGGCGGCGGTTCCCAGTCACAGGGTTCGTGGTCATGTCGTCGGCCATCGTTACGATGATGATCGACTCCTTCGCCACCAGCTACTACAAGCGGTCCCACTTCAGCAAGGCGCGGCCAGTGGGGGAAGAAGACGAGGAGAACGGGGGCGCGGCCTCGCCGGAGCAAGTGCATCCCTTCGACGGCCACGGCCACAGCCACGGCCACGGCCACGGCTCCTCGGAGGCCGCAGCAGAGGAGGCCTCGCTCTCGGAGCGGATTAGGCACCAAGTGATTTCCCAAGTATGTGGTAAATAGCTCGCATGCTTCCTCAAACTCTGAGCCAACGATTTGATCTGCCATTAGTGCAGGTACTGGAGCTTGGCATCCTGGTCCATTCAATAATTATCGGCATCTCGTTAGGTGCGTCAGGGAACCCCTCCACGATTAGGCCTCTTGTCGGGGCCTTGAGCTTCCACCAATTCTTTGAGGGGATAGGACTTGGTGGATGCATTGTTCAGGTAGGTAGCTGTTTGGCGACGAAGCCGATCCAAATATCTAATGGAGTATGTCACCGTGTTTACTTTATTGTCGTGGCAATGCAGGCGAGCTTCAGAGCTAAGTCCACGGTGGTGATGGCAGTGTTCTTCTCCTTCACGGCTCCCATGGGGATTGCTCTGGGCATCGCCGTCTCCTCCATCTACGACGAGACGAGCACGACAGCGCTCATAGTTGAGGGCGTCTTCAATGCGGCGTCTGCAGGCATCCTGGTGTACATGGCGCTGGTCGATCTGCTGGCGACGGACTTCACAAATCCCAGGCTACAGAGCAATGGGAGGCTGCAACTGTGGTGCCATCTTGCAGTTTTGGTAGGTGCAGGTCTCATGTCGCTGCTTGCTAAATGGGCCTAGCATTTCTTCATGGGCTCATTTCAACCCAATAATATATATATTAAGTTGGCATTAGCAAGCTAATGATTCTGTCTAATTGCGTTTTCGTAGCTCATGCGAGTTTCATTCCTTTTTTTTTAATAAAGAATGAGAAGTCAGTATCGATCGCTTTATCAAATTCCAAATTAAGAGTATCTATCATTTGAAGTTTTGAACTCATCTTACAAGTGACGAAATTGTTACAACTTCATTTCTTGAATTGACAATGGCTTTTGGATGCACAGTGGAAAATTAGTTTGTCAAATCATCACTTGACAAGACGAATTATAGAATGATTAAAAATTATCGTTATTTAATCAAAATATTTCTCATGTATTTATTTATTTTCAATCCATCTAATCCAACTACTGCAAGTTGGAACAGACTATTTGTTTAATCCATTAAAGGTCCTGCTAGCTGTTCAACGATTCACTGAGGAGTGTTTGTAGGATGAGAGAGAGGTAAGTCAGAACAAAGCACAATATGTGCTATCGATGAAGACAAGTGTGATGAAAGATTATAATCTAATTGGATTTTTAAATAGAATTTTAGTCGGCATATATTCAATCAACCTGGCAGTCAGATTGTACTTGTGTGCCGATAAGAATAGGTGTTGTAAAGGAATCGAAGATTTTAAACCGCTTGAAATTGAAATCTTGTACTTGTGTTTTATGTAATTTTTATTTCTTTATTTATGTTGCGTATTAATTCTTTGTAGACAAATACAACGAGTGAAAATTATGAATAACTATTCACCCCTCTAACGAGTCATAGGTCCGGATAGGTAGTTGACATTAGATGTTTTTCTTATGAAAAAAAAATATTTTGTTCCATCTGAAGGATTGAATAATAATTTAATAAATTAAAGTAAAAATATATCGCTCTAGGTTTGAATCAAATTGATTGAAAAATTATTAATTTTGTTAGTGCAATCGATCTCAGGTCAAGGTTGATCTTGTTGATCAAATTCGATTTGAATCGAGTTAGATTTTGATGTTTGATCAATATGTTGGTTAAGTGTCAAGTAGGTCCAGGTTGACTGAATACTTGATGGTGGAAAGTCAAGTGAGTCATAGAAGACTATACACTTGATATGAGATATAAAATCTAAGTGGATCATGGAGGATTAGATACTTGGCATGAGATGAAAAGTCGAAGTTAAGATTTTTTTTTTTTGATGAAGGTAAAATGTATATCATTAAAGAAAAAGCACAAGTATACAAAATAACCAATGACTCTATCTCACGTCATGTCTGACGAAGTGTCAGATATGAGTAAGCGTCAATGGTGCATAATACACGTGCTCACATGTGAACCAACACTATCCTATGTCACTCATACTCTGTCTCTCGTGCAGGTACCTATGTCACTGCACTCATCCTGTCAACATCCGCAGCAGTGAGGCAATCACATCGTGCATCATGAGCCACCATCACAGCTACCTGGTCATCAAACCATCAGTCACTACACCATCATCCTTCCTCTGCATCAGCCCACATGGTATCCCCGAGCTGTGCCTCAGCACCCTCCATAGGTCTGCCACCTGACAACAACACCTCCCAGCAGAGATCGTGTCCTCCACAGTTAGCCGATGTATGCAATCCGCAGCCCACCGTGTCCACAACACCGCCGTCAACTCCTAGTAGCCACCAATCAACCAGCATCACCAATGTCACCTCCAACAAACTGCACACTTTTAGCAAGTGACCAGCTGTCAACGGATTTGATGTGTCTTTACCATAGCTGTACCTACGGACTAGATGAGTCATTCTGGTGGACTCATTCACCCTTTTAGGTTTTTTGACAAAGCCTCAGCCATAAACGGATTTGGAATGTCTTTACCACGAGCCGTTTGCTGTGGACTAGATGGATCAGTCATGGTGGATCTATTCACCCTCATAGGTTTTTTGGCAAAGCCTCAACCATCAACGGGTTTGAAGTGTCTCTACCACGAGCCGTTTGCTGTGGACTAGATGGATCAATCATGGTGGATCCATTCACTATTTTTTTATAATACACAATGTATATGTATGCATGTATGTAGATGCAGGGAATGTGTGTATAATGTAATGCTCAAATGGAAAAATAATACATGTGTCAACACTAAATGCATGGATGTGACTCTGTACATGAATGTGAGAATGAATGAGATGCTCGTTACCTCAACCGGACATAAGTCTCCAGTATATATGTGAGGTTACGAGGATGCATGCATATGTATACAGTCTGGCAAAATGCAAATGCTCCAGTAAAGGCGCTACCCCTGACATAGCTCCCGGTCATTGTAGACTCCAAGTGTCCGGTATACATGTATCTGAACTCGCCTGAACAGGAGCCCCTCATCCAGTCGTCGTCCCTCATGCACCCAGGCATTCCTAGCACCCCATAGGTGGTATACTAAGGCCGCCATAGCCACATGTCTCGCCGATGACGCAATGGAGGTCTTCCAGTATAGCCGTCTGAAAGTACGTAGCATGCCCCGGTAAGTGCTCATCTCCGGTCTCATCTGTAGCCACTCACAAGTCCTCCTCCATAACCTGCTAGTGACGTCACACCGAAAGAAAAGGTGCTCCAGCGTCTCCTCCGATTGCCTACAAAAAATGCATAGCCGATCATGCATATACTCCTGCCGAGCCCTCACTGGTAAATGCCCACGTGCCAGGAGCCACAAGGTGAAAGCATGGCTCGGTTGAATGGGTGATCGCCAGACTGTCCGCACCCATGGCTGCGGTGGGCGACCATCCCAGAAGTGATCGTACGCTCGTGCGACTCCCCTAGGCTGCTGAAACCAATTTGCCAATAAGCGCTCTGCTGCCGATGGGCTGCCTGATGCCACTAGGATGCTATCGCGGATCTGGAGTAACTGCTTAATAAGCGGTGAGTCACCGTGTCTCATTGTCCATGTCCATATGTCAGTCTGCTGCAAGTATGTGTGATGAACCCATCGTATCCAGAGTGTGTCCTGCTTGTCCTGAATGCGCCATAGAACCTTTGCCAGCAAGGCACGGTTCCAGACACTCAAATCCCTCAAGCCAAGTCCACCCTCTTCCCTGGGTCTGCACAACTCACTCCATGCAATCGGCGGATGTGATGTAGTCCACATAAAAGCACGACAAATCCTATATATACGGTCTATCACTCCACTGGGTAGGGGCAATACTGACATCCAATAGCACTCCATCCCCTGAAGAACTAAGGTCACCAGTTGGGCCTTTCCAGCATAAGATAGAGTCACCTTAGGCCAAGAAGTGACCCGCCTCGTCAGAGTATCCAAAAGTATAGTGTAGTCTGATATCCGCAGCTTCTGAGATGCAATGGGGATCCCGAGGTATCTGAAAGGCATCTCCCCCTGTTGGAATCCAGTGATCTGCAATAGTCTGTGACATACGGTCTTATCAACTCCCGCCATGTATATGCTCGATTTGGTTAGATTAGCCGTGAGGCCGACCATCTGAGCAAACCTTTGTAAGCAGTCAACTAGCTGAGTAACCGATGATACATCCCTCCGACAGAACAGTAGCAGGTCATCCACATACATCAGGTGGGAAATCCGCAGACTCTCGCACATCGGGTGGAAGTGAAAATCTGATCTAACTGTACGGCACGCTAGGGATCGTGACAAGTACTCCATGCAAAAACCAAATAGATATGGAGACAGTGGATCCCCCTGTCGAAGTCCACGACCACCCCGAAAGAAACTATATGGACTGACATTAATCACTACAGAGAATGTTGTCGTAGTGATACACTCTCTGATCCATGTGATGAATGTGGCAGGGAACTATAGTGCTGTAAGTACCTCAAAAAGGAAATCCCAATGAACTGAGTCAAAGGTCTTCTGTAAGTCCACCTTGAGTGTGCAACGTGGGGAAATGCGTTTCCTCGTATATCTCCGAAGTAACTCCTGTGCAAGGTGGATGTTATCTGCTATAGCACGACCATTGACAAACGTTGTCTGAGCAAGATGCAGTAGGTGATCTGATATGTCAGCTAATCTACTAGCTAAGAGCTTCGATTTCACCTTGTAGAAAACTGTACAGCAAGAGATGGGCCTGTACTCTATCACTGTAGTAGCATGTGCAGTATTAGGCACTAAGGCAATAAGTGTATGGTTCTAACTTCTAAGAGCGGAGCAGCCTGCCCGTCGTGAAGTACTTCCGGATGCATGCAAGGAAGTCCTCACTGATGATATCCCACGCATGCTTGAAAAACTTAGAACTATACCCATCAGGCCCTGGCGCCTTAAGATCACCAATATCAAACAAGACCCTTCTGATCTCGTCATCCGATGGTGGTTTGATGAGGCTGGTTTGCTGCTCAGTGGTGAGTGTCCTACCAAAACGCATCCATTTTCAACACAAAAATGAAATGAATACATGAATGGTGAAGGGAAGGATTCTAAATAGGCAATAAGGAACATAAAATAAGTTAAATAATTATATATTTATGGGGGATAATCTGATCAGATGATACATAAAGAGATTGAGTAATTTTAGATGCTCATCTCAGCTTTGAAATTTTTGTGATTATTGAGGTACCAAGTAGCCCATTTGTATAGCATTTTATAAGTCAGTTTGTCTATTCCTTGTTAGCACTGTTTGATTGTGATAAGAATTGATAACAAAGAAGCCTTTAATTGTCGTCCCTTCATTATTTCTTAATCTCGACTTTGCCTAATGCCATCTACATCATCGTCAAACTATGTTAGTCTCAACCATCTTGTTTATGTATCTGATAGTGCAAAAGAACAGAGGTATTATTTAAAATTTTTTATTATTTTTGTTACCACTTATTACTTAACATTTTAAATAATCATATTTATAATATAGTCAAACATTTAGATATATGCATTTTATTGTTTACAATATATTTTATTATTTTTTAATTGATGAAGCTTCTGATACAGCTAATCTTGAAATTGGGGGTTCTAGTAGTACTCAAGGTGAAAATGTTACCGCACAGGTAAGTTGGGGGCTTTTTTTTATATTCGTTTTGTTTTTTTTTAAAAAAAACTTATAATGCTATCAAATCACAGACCGACAGAATAATAGATGATATATATAAACAATTTGATCAATATTGTCTACACTTTGCAGGGATACAAGAAGGTTTCAAAGATATTGCTGCAGAAATTGATGTTATGAGAAATGATATAACAAAATTGAAAGGTAAAGAGAAAGAGAAGGCTGTTGAAACTACGCCAAGTAATAAAATTCAGAGTTTATGTACTATTAGATTCTATGTTAAAATAAATTATTATTATTATTTTTTGTTATTAAGCTATTGAACGATCAATTGGAAAACGCATTCATGAACCAGAAGAAGATATCACTCTATAGTTTCTCGATTTACCTCCTCACAGATGGTCGTGGGGCCGACCGTGTGGGGCCGCTAAGATGGCGGATTCCACCTTTTGTAGAAAAGATATCACTCTAGTTTAAGTTCCGTCGCTAATTAACGATCGATTATTAAATTCCATCGGTAAATAACGATCAATTATAATTCTGTCGCTAATTTAATGATTGATTTATAATCGATCGCTAATTTAGCGATTGAACTTTAAAATCGATCGCTAAATTAGCGACCGATTATAAATTGATCATTAAATCCGTCGTTATTTATAGTTATTATTGTAGTGTGAGACAACCATTAAGAAAACATGAAGAAACTCTTCTCTCACCCGATCGTCGTCAATCTCTATCAATTTATTATCGCCCACCAGCGATATCAAGAGGTATTATTTAATTTTTTTGCCCATAAAAATTTGTACTCCTATGACACTAAAAAAACATGATTAGCATGAATTTTCGATCGCTAATCGGTCGCTAAATTCGATTAACGAGCGATAAAAAAATCATAAAAAAATTCATCAAAAATTAGATTTAACCACCGAAACAAGTTTCGGTCGCTAATTTTAGCGACCGAACCTTAGTCAATCGCTAAAATTTGGCTTTATTTCAAGTAGATACGGTCTAATTCAAAAATTAACGACCCAATATACATTCTGTCGCTAATTTAGCGATCGATTTTTAAGTTTCGTCGCTAATTAACGATCAATTTTTAAATTTCGTCGCTAAATAACGATCGATTATAATTCCGTCGCTAATTTAACGATCGATTTATAATCGATCGCTAATTTAGCGACTGATTATAAATTGGTCGCTATTTAGCGATCGAATTTAAAAATCGATTGCTAAATTAGCGACCGATTATAAATCGATCATTAAATCCGTCATTATTTATGGTTATTTTTGTAGTGTAAGATAATCATTAAGAAAACATAAAGAATTACACAACTACAACACTTGGGGAAAACGCCAAAGAAAGACAACAGTTGTAAGTAATTTGAATAAGCCAACTAATCTATCAATGTGATTGGTCAAAGATTGTTTGCAAGTTTTTAAGGTGAATTAGTTTGTCTATTCCTTGTTAGCACTGTTTGATTGTGATAAGAATTGATAACAAAGAAGCCTTTAATTGTCGTCCCTTCATTATTTCTTAATCTCGACTTTGCCTAATGCCATCTACATCATCGTCAAACAATGTTAGTCCCAACCATCTTGTTTATGTATCTGATAGTGCAGAAGAACAGATCAGGTATTATTTAAAATTTTTTATTATTTTTGTTACCACTTATTACTTAACATTTTAAATAATCATATTTATAATATAGTCAAACATTTAGATACATGCATTTTATTGTTTATAATATATTTTATTATTTTTTAATTGATGAAGCTTTTGATACAGCTAATCTTGAAATTGGGGTTCTAGTAGTACTCAAGGTGAAAATGTAATCTTGAAATTGGGATTCTAAAATCTTGGTGAAAATCTTGAAATTGGGATTCTAGTAGTACTCAAGGTGAAAATGTTACTGCATAGATAAGTTGGGGGTTTTTTTTGTATTCTTTTTGTTTTTTTTTTAATACTTATAATTGTTAGAACCGATGAATCAAAATATCTCCACAATCGTATGATATTGTCCACTTTGGGCCTAAACCCTCATGGCTTTATTCTTGGGCTCTCCCCAAAAGGTCTCATGTCAATAGAGATACTTTCCATCCTTTTAATCCCATGATCTTTTTCATGTACTTTAGATGTGGGACTATATTTACACTCTTGCAACCTAACAATAATGCTATCAAATCACAGACCGACAGAACAACAGATGATATATATAAACGATTTGATCAATATCGTCTACACTTTGCTAGGATACGAGAAGGTTTCAAAGATATTGCTGCAGAAATTGATGCTATGAGAAATGATATAGCAAAATTGAAAGGTAAAGGGAAAGAGAAGGCTGTGGAAACTGTGCCAAGTAATAAAATTCAGAACTTATGTACTATTAGATTCTATGTTAAAATAAATTATTATTATTATTTTTTGTTATTAAGCTATTGAACGATCAATTAGAAAACGCATTCATGAACTAGAAGAAGATATCACTCTAGTTTAAGTTCCGTCGTTAATTAACAATCGATTTTTAAATTCCGACGCTAAATAACGATCGATTATAATTCCGTCGCTAATTTAACGATCGATTTATAATCGATCGCTAATTTAGCGACCGATTAAAAATTGATCGCTAAATTAGCGACCGATAATAAATCGATCATTAAATCCATCGTTATTTATAGTTATTTTTGTAATGTGAGACAACCATTAAGAAAGCATTAAGAAACTCTTCTCCATCCGATCGTCGTCAATCTCTACCAATTTATTATCGCCCACCAGCGATATCGAGAGGTATTATTTAATTTTTTCGCCCTTAAGAATTTGTACTCCTATGACACTAAAAAAAACATGATTAGCAACTGAATTTTTGATTGCTAATCGGTCGTTAAATTCGATTAACGATCGATTAGCGACAGATAAAAAAATCACAAAAAATTTATTGTAATTAGATCGATTTAACCACCGAAACAAGTTTCGATCGCTAATTTTAGCGACCGAACCTTAGTCGGTAGCTAAAATTCAGCTTTATTTCAAGTAGATACCGTCTAATTCAAAAATTAACGACCCAATATACATTCCGTCGCTAATTTAGCGATTGATTTTTAAGTTTCGTCGCTAATTAACGATCGATTTTTAAAAAATCCGTCGCTAAATAACGATCGATTATAATTTCGTCGCTAATTTAGCGATCGATTATAAATCGGTCGCTATTTAGCGATCGAATTTAAAAATCGGTTGCTAAATTAGTGACCGATTATAAATCGATCATTAAATCCGTCGTTATTTATGGTTATTTTTTAGTGTGAGATAATCATTAAGAAAACACTTGGTGAAAACGCCAAAGAAAGACAACAGTTGTAACTAATTTGAGTAAGCCAACTAATCTACCAATGTGATTGGTCAAAGATTGTTCCAAGTTTTTAAGGTGAAACAGACAAAAGGAAAGAGAAAATAGTACAAGGAATCATCAATGACGATAATTTATCCCAAGGATTCAGATAAAACAAAATTAATGATGATATAACTCCTCAATTGCAATGTTATAAAGCGACCATCTTGAACATTAGCACATGAGGGAAAATGAGATTTCCCAAAGAAGATACCTAAGAAGAGAAAGAGAGTGATTGCCTGATGTAAAGGTTGGTTCCTCATTTTTTTTCGCAATCTAGTGGAAGCCAAAGTATCCATTTTCAACACAAGAATGAAATGAATACATGAATGGTGAAGGGAAGGATTTTAAATAGGCAATAAGGAACATAAAATAAGTGAAATAATTATCTAGTTTTGGGGATAATCTGATCAGATGATACATAAAGAGATTGAGTAATTTTAGATACTCATCTCAACTTTGAAATTTTTGTGATTATTGAGGTACCAAGTAGCCCATTTGTATAACATTTTATGAGTCAGTTTGTCTATTCCTTGTTAGCACTGTTTGATTGTGATAAGAACTGATAACAAAGAAGCCTTTAATTGTCGTCCCTTCATTATTTCTTAATTCCGACTTTACCTAATGCCAATGCCATCTACATCATCGTCAAACCATGTTAGTCCCAACCATCATGTTTATGTATCTGATAGTGCAGAAGAACAGAGGTCTTATTTAAAATTTTTTATTATTTATGTTACCACTTATTACTTAACATTTTAAATAATCATATTTATAATATAGTCAAACATTTAGATACATGCATTTTATTGTTTACAATATATTTTATTATTTTTTAATTGATGAAGCTTCTGATATAGCTAATCTTGAAATTGGGGTTCTAGTAGTACTCAAGGTGAAAATGTTGCTGCACAAGTAAATTGGGGGCTTTTTTGTATTCTTTTTATTTTAAAAAAAATACTTATAATGCTATCAAATCACATACCGACAGAAAAACAGATGATATATATAAACGATTTGATTAATATCGTCTATACTTTGCTGGGATACGAGAAGGTTTCAAAGATATTGCTGCAGAAATTGATGCTATGAGAATTGATATAGCAAAATTGAAAGGTAAAGGGAAAGACAAGGCTGTGGAAACTGCGCCAAGTAATAAAATTCGGAGTTTGTGTACTATTAGATTCTATGTTAAAATAAATTATTATTATTTGTTATTAAGCTATTGAACGATCAATTGGAAAACACATTCGTGAACCAACCAGAAGAAGATATCACTTTAGTTTAAGTTCCGTCGTTAATTAATGATCGATTTTTAAATTCCGTCGCTGAATAACGATCGATTATAATTCCATAGCTAATTTAACAATCGATTTATTACCTATGTAATCAATTTTATGAATATTAATTTTCACGTATGAATGCTTATTTGATATGTGACAGAAGAGAGAAGTGTAGAGATTTAAGCTAATAAAGCTCTAAAATCCAAGGAATCACTCAAAAGTATTTCACTCGGGGATAAAATTTCAGATCGAGTTAAGAGTTTAGACTGAATGAGAGCTAGCTTTTGAGTTTTCGATCACTTAGCCTACTAATTATGGGCATTGGCTCATAAATTGATTATTTTATAGGTCCATAAGGCCGAACTATATATATTTCCAAACTATATTTCCATACACTAATTTAAAGAAATGCATGATTTCAATATATAGTGTTCTTTTCCTACTTATCAATCTCTTAAGCATACCCTAAAATGATCGACAAAGGATCAAGTAATTAATTAATCACACATTTAGCAAAGGAATTAAGCCATGCAGTGGCTTCTGCGCGTTCAAAGAGGTCAGTATTCTTCTGTTCTGGTCTGTTCCTTCTAGTTCTGAACCCCATCCACCTGGACTCTTTACATTAACATATATATTATATTCCATTACAAATTCAAGAAGATAGATCCCTGCACTGGTAAGATCCGCAGCTAATCTCCAGACCACGCAGAGCCAGAAGGTTCAACTCTCTTTATATGCATAGATATATATATATATTTGTATATATATATAATGGTATTGCATGGTATATTAATTAATATTGGGAGGTCAGGTGCAGTGAGGGGTTGTGTTTGCAGGCTTTTAATTATAGCGTTTCATGCATGTGAGTACTGTGAGATTCTTCCTCTTCTGTATAGAAAACTCCCCATCTTGTACTCAAACTGCAGAAAGCCAACCCTTTTCCTGCCCTCCCTCCCACACAAAAGGCGAGATTTACAAAACCTCTTCCCCCTCCAAATAAACTCATAACAGTACCAAACATAAATATATAATCGCATGTACTTATTTATAGCAATGGCTTCCACTTTAATTTCCTGGTCGCATTCCAATCTCGCCAACCATGCACTCATGCGCATCGCATTCGCCATGCTTCATGCTCCGATCCTCTCGGTATTCGCTGCAACAGTTTGCTGATCATGCTACAGCGTGCAAACCATACATGAACAACCTTTGCTGCTATCCAAAAGGCCAACACCAACAACCACTCTCACTCCTGTTCAATGCCATTCCCATTCTGTATGTTTTGAAGAAGTTTTCTTTTTTTTTTTCAAACAAAGAAAAGAAAAGGTGCATGCAAAATGTAACAAAGATCGATCTCACACTACTACCACAGGAAACCTAGCTAGAGAATTAGATAAGTGTAGTGAATAGTGGTTACATGCATATTGCATGGATCATGAAGAGGTACAGAGCTAGTTAACTACTCTAGCTAGCGAGCCACTTGCGATCGACTAAATTGACAAACAGGTGATGAATACTGATGTGGATGCTACGAATAATTAAGAGAGGAGCTCTGGGTTGCTAACCGTCGAAGCCTAAGGGAGGCATGAAGGATGATGAATCGAGCAGCGCCATGCAGGGAGTGGCCAAGCGCGGCACGTAGGCGAATCCGCGAAGCGTGCCGACTCCGCCTCCGCCGGGTCCGCGGAGGAAGGGGCAGGGCGGGGCCCAGCGCCACTCCTTGCGGCGGACGTGGAAGAGGAGCACGTCGTGGGAGGCGCGCATGGTGATGACGAGGAAGTCGCCGTGGCCGACGCACTCGAAGCCGCGGCCAGCCTCGGCGTCGCAGAAACGGGCGTGGACGTCGTGGGGCATGCGGTCGAGCTCCGACCACGCGCGGCCGCACGGCTGGAGCGACCACACCCGCACGCTCCGCGGCACGCTCAACTTGCTCTTCTCGACCGCCGCTACCAGCACCACCCGCCCGCCGCCGCACTCCGCGATGCTCGGAGAGCGGAGGAAGCGCCGCATCGGCGGTTGGATCTTCTCCCATGCGTTGGCGGCGACGTCGTACGCGAGCACACCGAAGGGGCCGCAGCTCATGCCGTAGAAGCGACCCGCCGAGGCGGCGTAGGCCATGCGTCCGGGCTCGAAGCTGCAGAGTCGGGGCAGTGCGCTGCCGGTGGCCCAGGGGGAGTAGAAGCCCGTGACGCCGTCAGCGTGGAAGCACTCGGCAGTGAGATTCTTGACTGCGAAGGGGGAGATCATGTCGTCGCCAGCAAGAACGGTGCAAATGGAGGAAGGCCCGACGGCGAGGCCGACGGTGGGGAAGAGGCGCGGGGTAGGGGAAGGGGGGAGATGGGCTGCGAGTTTGGAGAGGAGGTTGCAGAGGACGAGGGTTTTGGAGCCCGCGTCGTCGGAGATGAAACAGAGCACTCCGTGAGAGGAGGCGGCGGGGGAGAAGCCGGGGGGAATGACGGCGTCTAGTGGGATGCGGTGCCAGGAATCGGAAACGGGGTTGAGGAGGAGTGCCGGGGGAGGAGGCGGCCTCGATGACGATGAGGAGGCGGCGGCGGCGATAGCGGGGGAGGATGCATCGGAAGGTGCGGACGAGGAGGCGGTCGTGGAGGGGAGGAGGAAGAAGACAAAGCAGGGGAGGGCGGGGGCGAGGCGAAGGTGGAGCTCAAGAAAACTATCGGAGAAGACGAGGGAGTACCAGCGCTTGCAGACCGCGCGGGCTCGAAAGAAGGCGTCGGGGGGCAGGAAGGCCAGCACGCGGTCCACCAATCCCTGCGGCAGGTGACGCCATATGCGCGGGTCCATGTTTACCACGGTAATTACGCTAGCAGACGAGGAGGGGGAGGAAGAGGAGGAAGCACCAGCGCCGGCCCCGGCAGTAGTTATGGAAATGGTGAAAGCCTCCTCCATAGCGCTAGCGCTAGCAGTAGCGCGCGCGCGCGTGCGAGAACAATCTATGGATGGTTTGGGTTGTGGCGGTGCGGGGAGAGTCAATTAGAGGGTATGAATATAAGGCAGAAGAATAAGAAGAAAGAAGAAGAAGCTGCACAAAAGAAAAAGAAAGGAGAGGAGAGAGAGAATTGAGAAGGGGAATGGGGAGACACTACAGTAGGGTTTCTGTTGTGTGTAGTCTTTTCAATCTATCGATCGTCATCATCGCATCTCATATCACATGAGCCGGCGAAGGACGAATTAAGGGACAAAGAGAACAGGGGTTCTGAGTGGGTGTATACAATGTATATGTTGTGTACCGTTGACGTGAGCTAGAAATCCCAATTCATTGGCACATATATGTATACATCTTCTTCTGTAAAAAGGTGGATCTGTCATTTTAACGATCTCACACGATTGATCTCATGATATTGTCTAATTTGGAGGGTATTATCTGACTTCGCCAGAATTCGAATCCTTGTCCTCTTCTGTAAGTCTGTTGCGTCGTAACCAACTTACCTATGCCCCGGGGGCTACATCTTCTACATACCATGTCGTTGTATTAATCATAATGTCAAATAAATTATCAATACTAAATTACAAGTTATACCTAAGCATCATTAATGAGGGATAACCTGCTTCAGAACATAATTAAGTTGATTACGATAAAATAGACTTATTAAAATGGATAAGGATTGAATTTTGATAACATTAAAATAATGATTTTTCCGTAATGGCTGTTTTTCAATTTACTTCCTCATAAATGGTCGTGAGACCGACTGTGTGAGACTGTTGGAATGATAAATTTCATTTTTGTTGAAGGGAGGGATCAACCTAATTTTGCAATTGTATTATCAATAAAACATGTTAGCATTTTTAACATTGAAAACTTGAGATATTTCTTTTGATACGTGAAAGAATTATTAATTATCACTTCTAGGTAGAAAATATCCTGACTTTGCAATTAAATAAGATTGACTTAATATGATATAATAGAATTGATAAACATATTAAATGCAACTTTAAAATAATGACACGCTTTAGGGTCTACATTTGAGATATAATTTGTTATATATGCTTGTATATTTTGTACAAGTGCATATAATATATATATATATATGTAACTACATGCATACCCTTGTAAAACTTTTACAACTAATATACCAACTTATATAGACTAGACAAAACATGCATCTCGATTACAACAAACAAATAATAGCTAGTAAAGATAAATATAACTAGGGATACAACAAAGTATCGTACATTAATCCAACTTCAAAATATTCATATCATTGACATATGTTCCAAAAACACAATCACTCTGGACACCTTCATATCTCAAAATGGATAAATCTTGATTATGATATATCATAATTAATCATCATATTAGCCCTTCGAAAATAAGACAAATCCATCTCTCTCTTCAATTCATGATCCACTGAAAATAAAGTTGATGTTAAAGAATTTAACATCATTAGACATATTAAGTATTTAAATATTACTGTACAATAAATAGAATAGCTAGCATTTCTAGTCAACAAGTCACTTAGCTTGTTATAAATTTTTTTTATTAATTGAATGAGAGGAAGATGGCTAGCCTTAGCTTGATCCCAATTCATTAAGTTTTTATTTATCGACATTTGCAATAGAGGAAAATATCGGTCCAGAAAAGCATCGATCCTTCAATGTACAAGGACATGTAGATGTGTAAATTTTCAAAAGGAATGGCTTTGAAATTCAACAAATTAATTAACAATAAGAGTGAATACTCGCGGAAATTTTGGACACATCTAAGGAATAATGATGATCAGGGGAGAAAGAAATATGAAGGATCATTTCTTCCTGAGCGTCTCCTGATCTTCGAATGTAAAGCTAGCGTGTACCATTAGAGAGCTCAACTAAAAAAGCTTTTCCAAAACAGAAGACACGAACTTGTTGTGACGAGATTGAGGTTTATACCTTTAGAGAAGGGTGTCATCTTTAGAGAAGGGTGTAGTTTAAATTAAAAAATCTTCATTTATGCTTTGACATAAAAAGTTAAATGTTATGTTAATAGGTTAGCTAGTGTAATTTAAATATATTATCAAATATAAAAAGGGATAAATTATTAATGCAATTGACCTTTAATTAAGGTTGATCAAGCTCAATTTGGCTCAAGTCGAATTTTGATGTTTCATTAATATGTTTGATGGTTGAAAATGAGATATCAAATGAAAAGCGAGATTATTGAAGAGGAAGATTGTTGGTGCAATCGATCTCGGGTGAAAATTGATCATGATTGGATGTTTGATGGTTGATCACGTAGTCAAAATTGATCAGATATTTGATAATATAGGTGAGCAAAAGGTCAGTTAAATCGAATCAACTGATCGAAATTAAAAGTTTGATTCAGTTAATTTAAAATTTTGAATTTTATTAAAATATCAGTTATTTCAATCAAATCAATTCGGTCTTGATTTTAAAAATCTAAATTCAGTTAAATCGATTAAATCGAATTTGATTATGTCCAAATCGAAATCGAAGGTTTAAAATCCCTAATTTCGTAATTCATGACTCTCCTATCCTTCCAAGTCCCTATTTAATCGAAAGTTCAATTATTATAGCTTTCAACTAATTAACCGATATTTTATCGATTTGATTTGTTCAATTTTTGTATGAAAGTTTGATTGGTTTAGTTAGGTAAAAAAATTGATTTGTATGATTTTGATTTAAACGGTTCAGTCGATTTGATTATTAATCAACTGCTCACCTCTACCTGACAATGGTGAAGTCCAAGTGGATCACAATTGATCATATATTTAAAAGTCCAATAAAGAGTTGACAAGAGTGAAGTTCAAATAAGTCAAGGAGGACCGAATGTTTGGTAATAATGAAGTCCTAACATATCAAGGTTGATTAGATATTAGACACAAAAGTAAAGTCTTGATAGGTCATGTAAGACCAAAGGTCAAGTATGAGACAAAAAGTCTAAACAGATCCAAAAACATTGAATGTTTAGAAATGATAAAGTTCTAGCAGGTCAAGATTAACTAGATGTTTGATATTAAAAGTGAAGTTCTGATAGGCCATCCAAGACTAGATGTCAAGCATGAGTTGAGAAATCTAAACAGATCAAGAAGGATCAAATATTTGATAATTAATGGAGAAGTCCTAATAGGTTAAGGTTGACTGGATACAAAGCAAATGAAGTCTTGATGAGTTAAGGTTGATTAAATGTTAGGCAAATGAAATCTTGATAGATTGAGATTAATTAGATGCTAGACAACGTGAAATTATTTCAGCTTCGATAAAGTTAAATTAGAGGTATTAATTGATTACTATGGGAATAACAATTTGACTGATAAACTCAAGATCCTGTAGTTCGGGGTTTGAGGGTTTACGGTATAAGGGGTGTCATACATGTGTCGTAGCATCCTTTACATATATACCTTTTGGCTAGTTGAGGATGTTGTTAAGAAAACTAATCGAAGCTAATAGTCAAGACATTATAAAGGTGCATAATCCAAACACGGGGAAGATAAAGTGTTTGACTATACATGTGTCAAAGCTTAATCACACACTATGTGAAATTAGAACATTTTAACTAATGACAAATTTTTGTGTCTATGGTACTATAAGGGGCGCTGCATGAGAAAAAAATTTTGGGATGCAATTAAAATCCCACATTGGAATTAAATACATGGAAAAGATCATGAATTTATAAGATGAAAAATATCTCCATTGATATGAAATTTTTTGGGTTGAACCTAAAAAGGCTTAGGTCCAAAATAGATAATATCATACCATTGTGAATATATTTTATTCCATCGGCACCTACACTATCAAGTATCTAGTCAATTTTGACCTACTTAACTTTTCACTCAATTATCAACCATCAAAATCAATCTTGATTAATCTTGATCCTAACTTGATTGACAAACTCGAGTCAATTCTAGATCGATCAACCTTAACTAGAGATCGATTACATAAATAATTATTAAATGCCAACATAATGTCGTATCATATACACACTTTTACTTCTGTAGGGGGGATTTACAATACTTTTTTGAACCACTCATACTACAAATTGGTATTTCATCAATCAACTTTTGAATGATGAAATTCACTATTCAAACAAACTGTTTAAATTTGCATTAACCACGGCATTTGGAATTGAGTTAATCTGATTTAGCATTAAACAGACTAAGCTTCCAAGATTTTACAACCAGGCAAGCATGATGGGTCTATTAGGATTCTAGTTTCTTTTTAACGATTAGGTCTTATATATAACCATGCATGTTTGATGATTTGGCAATACATTTTAAGTTAGGAATTCAATTGCAATACAAATTCAATTGCAATACAATTTAAGTTACGAATGCATACAATTGATAATATTCCTTAGGGTTTAGGATTGTTATTGTGATTTTGGAGATTAAGGTGATCATGCTTGAATGATTCGCTTAATGGATCGGGAGTAAGGTTATGGGAGCTTCTCCTCAAGGATGATCTTATGTTTGGAGATGGACCCAATACACATGGTGTTGCATTATAAAATGAATGTAATGATAAAATTTAGTTTATAGCTAGGTAGAGTCTAGTGACATTTAGAATTTATTATAGAGGTTTGATTTGTTGTCTTATATAAAGTTGTTATAGTATGAATGTCAATTGAGAGTCACCGACAAAGGAATCAAAGTCTCTAGAGCATTTTACATCTTGGTACTAAGTTTAATTATGATTATTTGTTGATTTATTTTTATTGTATTTTTTCATATTTTTGTTCTCTTGATCACATAGGCACTAGGCTTGCAATTACTATCTAATATTTGAATTGATCTTGTATCATTATGAAAATTTATGCATCTATGCTTTCCTCCTAAAAGATCAATGATTAGAGTACATGTATGCATTTATATTTTGGGACACCTATAAATTGTAGATTTGATTGTCATTATCTCTATCATAATAATCATATATCCCTTATTTGGTACCCGGTGGGCGAATCAAAAGGAAGGTTGTCCATTTCTAGGAATTCTAGGATTAATGATCGACCGAAGACCTGAATATCTAAATTATCTAACTGATAAAGACCTGAATATCTAAATTATCTAACTGATAAATATTAGTACCGATGGAATCAAAATATCTCCACAATGGTATGATATTGTCTACTTTGGGCCTAAGCCCTCATGACTTTGTTCTTGGGCTCTCCCCAAAAGATCTCATTCCAATGGAGATACTTTTTATCCTTTTAAACCCATGATCTTTTTCATGTGTTTTAGATGTGGGACTATGTTTGCACCCTTGCAACTCAACAATCTCCCCTCAAACAAAGGACCACAAGCCCTCCTCAACGTCGTTTTTGATGTCTGAATCTTCGACCTACCAGGACTTTCTGCCCCTCGGTCCATCCGACCTACTAGGACTTCCCGCCTAGTCGCAACTAAGACTTTCTGCCCCTCGTACCACCCGACCTACTAGGACTTCCTGCCTAGTCGCAATTAAGACTTTCTACCCCTCGGTTCACCCGACCTACTAGGAGTACTTCCTACCTGGTGTTTAGTCCTCTTGATTCAAACATGGGAGCACTCACTTCCTTTGTTTTTAAGGTTCAACCCACATGATTAGATTTGAATCATGGCTCTGCCGGCGGTTAGTTCGGTGAAGATCCTCGCTCTGATACCACTTGTTAGTACCGATAGAATCAAAATATCTCCATAATGGTATGATATTGTCCACTTTGGGCATAAGCTCTCATGACTTTGTTCTTGGGCTCTCTTCAAAAAGCCTCATTCCAATGGAGATATTTTTCATCCTTTTAAACTCATGATCTTTTCCATGTGTTTTAGATGTGGGACTATGTTTGCATCCTTGCAACCCAACAATAAATTCAGCACATTTTAGTAAAAAATGAAATCCATTACCCAACGATTTCACACAGTTGGAGCTTCGCCAAAATTCAACTTCAATACAATTTAGTAAGTATGTTCTATCGTAACCAACTCAATTATATCCCGGAGACAATCCACTTCAATAAAGTCTGTCTTATCTCTAGGATTAATCGGTCGAAGACCTGAATACCTAAATTATCTTAATAATAAATTCAATATATTTTAATAAAAAATGGAATCTGCTATCCAGTGACCTCACATGGTTGGAGTTTTGCCAAAACTCAAATATTGCTCACTTCAGTAAGTTTATCTTATCGTAACCAATTCAATTATATTCCAGAGACAACCAACTTCAACACAAAAGTATAGCCAATAAATCTTTTTAATGTGAATAACGCTTCAATTAAAACAACTTCAAAACTTAATTTTTTTTTACAAAATATTTTTTTTAAACAAAAAAGGGCTGACGGGTTCAACCTGACAATTGTTCGTGGTTGTCAAGGGTCGTGGATGCCTCCAGGCTACTTCGGCCGTCGGGAAGTGAGGCTGCAGTTTCATCAATTTAATGCTGCTGCTCGCGAGGAGCTTAGCTTCTTCATTCATGCATGCCGGCGCCGTGGGTTTGGATTTTGCTGGAAGATCACTATGTTTTGGAATTGGCAACGAGGCCGGCGTCCCTGTATCAAATCAAGCAATTAGGCCGGGGCCGAGCAGATCGAGGATCTGCCGCGCATGGTGGTGCACTCTTTAGGAAGAAGAGATGGGATGATCAGCTCCATTAACCGAGAAGGAAATGGATTAGAAAAAAATGCAGTGGCAGTAGAGGGAGAGAGAGAAAGAGAGACACCGCGAAGGACAAGAAGAACCTGCATTGTTTTCATACGTCCAATCGGCTCCTCGTTGGACTCTCGGTTGACATAGCATCACACTCCTGCTAGCTGCTGCTACTGCTGCTGCTTCTGCTTCTCGGATTTGATGATGAAAAGGGCAGTAAAGCAATGAGTTCCTTTTTGTTTTATGTCGTGGGAGATGGTCGATCGATTGATGGACGATGGTGCTGTTTGCCATTTGCATCACGAGTCAGGTTTGCTTGGCGGCTCCTCTGGGTTGCTATATTTGCAAACCACTGCGTCTGCCCCTGTCGCTGCTGCTGTAATGTATCACTGTGACCGAGGGTTGTCCTCTGCTACCTCCACTTTGCCGCCTCTCTCTTTCTCTCTTTCTTTCTTCAATTCCTTTATGGCGGTAGATGAGATCTGAGATGGTGGACGAGAAGTTTGATAATTTGCTTGTGCCTGGTTGGTTGCTTTGTAACTCGGGCACTATTGCATGTGTTGTTGAGAATTATATTGGATAAAAATAAATAAATAAATTATTTGTGTAATTATACCCATAATAAAAGATAGTATGGATCAAAATTAGATTATAGACCACAACTAATTATATAATATAATTTTGACCAAATTTTAAAGATAACACCTCTTTTATATTTCTGTGAGTCTCTACATTTGTTCTATGTCTTTACTTTCTATTAACAAATTTATATAGGTCCATATGACAATTTTGACTAAAATTGTTATAGGAACTTAAATTGCCAAATTTCAAAAATGATATATCTATTATGTTCCATAGAGCTTGTGTCATCACTCTATATGCTTTTATTTTCTAATTTTGATCAATTTAAATTTATATAATAGTTTTAGATAAAACTACATATTATTTTAAACTAATCAAATTTCTAAATGACTTGTTTTATATTCCCTATAACATTTATTATTATTCTATGCCTTTGTTTTCAAATTTTAACTAGATTAGGTCCGCCTAATAGTTTTGGTCAAAACTACTTTCATGGATTTACATTAGTGTTGTGTTGCTCAAGACCCATGAAGTCATTGCTTGCCTTTGTTTTCTAATAACTATATGAATCTAAATTGGTCAAGTCTTGAAGATGATCCCTTTGTTATGTCGGTGTAATCGATCTGATTGACTAAGTTGAAAAAAGTTGAGTAAACTCAAGTTGAGTTTCATTGAATTTTGATGTTTGATCAATATGTTTGTTAACGAGAGCAAGATGACAAGTAAAAGGAGAGTCTATTAAAGAGGGAGATATCGATGCAATTGACCTCGAGTCTGGTTGATCAAAATTTGATGTAGATATGGATGTTTGATTAAAAAGTCAAGTAGGAGAAGATTGATTGAGAACTGATAGTGAAAAGTCTAAGTGAGTTATGGTTGATTGAACACCTAGCGGTCATAAGTCTAATAGAGAATTGACAAGTGAAGAAGTCAAAGTAGGTCACAAGTTGACTGAATACTTGATGGTTAAAAGTCTAATATATAGGAAGTTGACAAAGGAGAAATTCCAATGTGTCACAGAGGATCAAACACTTGACAAAAGTGAAATCTAAGTGAGTCAAAGTCTATCGTATACTTAGCAACGGTAGAAGTTCAGACAAATTATGGAGGACCAGATGTTAGACATGAAAAGAGCTAGAAGTCCAAACAGATTAGGAGTATCATATGTTTGGTAATGATGAAGTCCTTGCAAGTCAAGATTAATCGGATGTTAGACATGAGCTAAGAAGTCCAAATAGGTTAAGGAGGATTGGATGTTTGGTATGACAACGTCTTGGAAGGTCAAGATTGATCGGATGTTAAATATGAGATTTAAATTTTCATTCTCAATATATCATCACATCTCAAAAGTGTCCTAAATTACCACATTTACCATGGTTGAATTAACTATCTTTCTAATTAAAATTGACACACCCTATACTCATATAGTGTGAAGAGATCACACGTTTAGGAACTTAATATATATTGGAACTCCTTGGATGCATTAGGTATTCACTAAAGATAACCTCCCTAGATATCTTCCTAATGACTTTTCTTGGCTTCTTAGAGACCTTAATCATACTAATCTTATCAAGGTAAACATTAGAAATGACCTCCTTGATAATCTTGACTTGACTCTTAGACTTAGGATTTGTTCCATAGTTATAGAACTTTATGATATGTTGGCATAATATCTTTAGACCTAGATTTGTATCTTAAACCTTTGTTGTTCGTGGATGGTTCTTGCCTACTTAAACTTATATCTTTAAATAATTTAGTCTAGAACTCAAGATTGGACTTTCAATCTCTAAATTATTAATCTTTAACTTTTCATGAATGCCTTGAATATATATTTCTTTTTCTAGGTATATATCTATTTTTTTAAAATTTTTATATAGATCATTCTTATCCTTAAGTAGAGTTGTTCTAGTATGATATAACCTAAATTCATTCTTAAAACTAGCATATTTTATATTATTATAATAATAAGTACTAAAATATAAAGTTTATTTATATGATGCTGGTTTTCATAATATAAACAAATTATATTATAAAATAATATCTCAGAAGCTCCTCTAATTTTGAACTTTCTCTTTTGTCTTTACTCGATGCCTCTTTCTTTGACATTTATTTCGATAATGACTAATTTAATTACATGAGAAGTACATAATTTGCTTTTTACCTTTTAATTTCCTTTAACTTCTACTTTATTTGAGGTATAGATCATTAGAGCCTTCTTTTTTGTCAAATTAAGACACTTAATTTTAGTTTTATAGTATTTTATTTTTTTACATTCAAAATAAATGATGTGATCTTTATTTTATTAATCCCCGATGATGAGATGAGATGTCAATGAATATCTTTACTTTATTTTCAATCTATCATTAAAAAAATAACACAATTTGGACTATACACATTAAAGCCGATATTCTAATGAATGTTTTAAAAATTTAACAGCTTAGTAAGCTTTATTTATTTGATCACTTTTAATGAGCACATTATTTAATCATTTTTTCAACATAAAAAGGATCAGCATCATCCGAAATAAATTATTGCTTTTTAAATATCTATAAATCCCTTGTACTATAATAGATAGATAGATAGGATCACTTGCATAACACAATTATATTTCTGTTGTTTTAATTATATACCAATTAATATGCCTTGTTCTACTCTTCCTTGAGATGATAAATCAACGCAAGCTGTTGCGGTTTTAATTTATATATAGTGTTGAAATCTTTGCTCGATCGATCCCATCGGAAGCCATTGGCTTTTTCCATACCCATATATCAATCATCCTTTTCTTCTTCATCCCGCGCGTCCACATATTTAGCTACGTACGATTGCTTTCGAAACACTGTGTCGAGCTGTTCAGAAACAGACCACGATATATATGATTAATAATTTTGTTTTGTGTTCCACTGTCATTCACATATATAATTGCCGGTGGTGAAGAGCTAGGTCTGTGTTTTACACGACTTTTCGTTCGCCCTCCGCGTAAGACTTCACTCCCTTCTCCCAGACAAGTTGCAGAAACGCCCAAAGGTGACAAAACATATCCATTAATTACACAATTAAGTAGCGTCAACTCAATCAGTACTAGTTGTTTGAAAAAAGAGAACACATATATATTCGTATGGACGACGTCGCGGAAGACGACTAATTGGAGCATCAAGCTGTGGGAGATTAATTAGCAGCCATGTGTTTTTGCCGGATCAGCATGGCATTTGCATACATGCATCTTCTTTTGATTTGGACTGATTGTCTTCAGTGCCGACATCATGCATGGGGCGACAGTACTGGAATTCTTTGACATGCGATTGCTCGGAGCCTTTTCCCACTGCAAAGTCACCAACCAAATTCCATCTTGATTCTTGAGGCAAGGATTTCTGTTGCTAAACAAGATGAATTGAGTGTCCTGCTGTTTCTGGAAGATGAAGTTAATGGCGACCAGTTGGGAGGCCAAAAACGTATCACAGTTCGTGCATGGTAGCAACTCACGCCCAAAATTTGCGTCAGTTATCCTTTAGAACTTGTGGAGGTTGGCCACATTGAGCAGTACTGAACCTCAAGTGGACCTCCTCTGCTTAAGGAAGAAAAAAAAATGTGGTTGAATTCTAGCGTTTCTAGATCTTCTAGTTTGAGGTGTAGAATATTTGATCACCTACCGATTTTCTAGTTTATTTAATTTGAAGAAGATAAAAAGTTAAACAAAGTAATGCTTTGTTGAAATATTTCAACATTAATGACTTGTATATATGGACTAATTAACTGTTTACCATAAGTCATGCATTAATTATTTGCAACAACTTTTCCAGGTCCTAGAGAAGGTTTAAAATTTTTGGCAGTGCTAAAGTTTTGATAACTGTGTAACAATAGCTTAAAAAATGAAGGTATTTTCGGGAATAAAAAAATGTCTTTTTATGATTTCAATAAAAAGGCGCTCTTTCAAGTTAATTTTTGCTCAAATTAAAATATTTAATTTTAGCTTCAGTTATATTTATTTAATTTTATAATAAGATATATTTATAATTTATTTAATTTTTATAGACTTAAAACAAATAAGACCTTCGATCTCTAATCTTCTATACACTTATTTTTAAATTTTGTAAGATTAGGGAATTTTGAAATTGAAAGCCATGCCTGCAAAATTTTCATTGTGACGTACGTACGGTGTAATTTTATTTGAAATGAATTGATATTTTTATTAATTTATGCAAGTATTTTTAAAATGAATTTATGAGTATTAAATATCATTTTTTAATATTTTATTTGATTAAAACCTAAATAAAAATTTTAAAGAAATTAAATAATTTAAATTTTCATTATTTAATTTAATTTTATTTTTATTTCAATCACCTAACTATAATTACTATTACATGAATGAAAAATAAAAAGAGTCAAAATTTTAAAAATTTGAGGTCGTTGATGAAATAAACCAGGTTGAAATATTGCAAGCTCTAAAGCATTTAATGAATACATGAAGTTGCATTGACTTTTTGTTGCATAAAGCACAAAAATATATTTCTGAATGAAATTTGATTAAATGGGTCCAAAATTACACGGTCAAAACGTTGACCATGCTCATTTATGTTTCCTTTGTGCAACGGCACAGGGTACGAAGGTGAGTATCTCATAAAGACTATATATTGTATAAATAATTATAATTTTCATCCTCATTCAATTTCATCTTGGAAAAACAAAAGACAATCACAGTGAATTCTGCATCAAAGATGTTTGTTTTATGCAATGCATGATTTTTTTTTTATAGATACTCAAAAAATAAGATTGAATTTGAATGTTTCTAGGACTTAATTCTTTGATCTTATTTTAAAATATTATCTGACCTTTTGCATTAATTAATCAAGGTTTATCTGGAACCAACATTTGGTCATTACTCATCGTCCCAGCCACCATTGTCCATAACTTGTCAGTCTTATTTGCTTCATCTTTTGTATGGTATATTACATTGTAAGATTATATATCAAGCACACCTGTGTTTTTTTGGTATAAATGATATATTGTCAGAATCTGTACTTAGCATAGAATAGTAAGATGCACATGTATTGTTATATTTTTGAATGTAATTAAATCTTTGTCTCATGTTTTTTTATATATTTTCTGAAATATCTATTTAATGAAAGAAGCCCTTGTCCTGCCCTGCCCTACACCACCGAGTGATATGATGTGCTAACAAATTAAACTAGCACTCGAAAGCCAGAAAATGATATATGGATGGTAATGCGTGGCCATCTGGTAAGATCTCAGTGCAAAAATCAGAAAAGGAAATTAAAATATTTTGACGACAGAAACAAAATACAATATACGGCATTTAACCATATATAGCAACTATATATATATATATATATGCTTTGTGATAGCCAGGCTACACTTATTAAGGATCTTCCACACGATATTAATAGACCACACACACTTTGATACGACAAGCTTAACACTGTCGGAGATCAACAGATGAGTACGTTAAGCAGGGCATTGGTAGTCGGAGGGCACGTGCTTTCCACAGTCAACGAGGAGCTCGATCGCGATGGGCAGCAACACGTTGATGTTGAGCACCTTGGCCTTGATGATGGTGCAGAAGCAGAGCGCCGCGTCCAGGTCGGCGAGCCCCGCAATCACCGGGCAGCACGTGCTCTTCTCGTTTTGCCCGATGACAGCGTGCACCAGCCCGCCCAGCAAGTCGACGCACGCGTCCAGCTTCAGCGCGTTGATGGGGCACTTCCCAGCCGACGGTGGCTGCTTGGGCGACGGCGGTGGCACCTTGGGTGTTGGCGACGGCACCTTGGGTGTTGGCGGTAGCACCTTGGGTGGCGGCGGCGGTGGAGTTGTGGTTGGCGTCGGGCAGTACGGGCAAGCGAGCGAAGGGAGGAAAAGAGCGGAGTTGGCTACGAGTAGTAGCGCCAGAGCGGCCATGAGACACTTCGCCATGCCTTATATTTCTTACTCGATCCTCCAACGAGCTAGATGATAATCAATGCAGCTTGCCACGGTTTATATAGAGTTCAAGTCTTCGCTTGATCCCACTGGAAGTCGTCGGTTTCGTCCAAGCTCATCGTCCTTTTTTGTTCGCTAATGAAATAATCTAGTGTGGGAGTTGTTAATGTTGGGAAAATATAAAATGGTTTAATGTGAATGGGAATTTAGTTTTATATTGACGATTTTGTGGCACGAAGGCTTATTATAATTTTTGATACAATTTGATCTTCTCCTTCTCAGGCAACTCGGCTTTTCCTAGTAGCTCACCTCAATCTTCCCTGATAACCATCTCAACGAACTAAATAAATTTGAATTTAAATTCAATAAATTTTTATTTATCTCTAACGATAATTTTTTTTTAAAAAGAGAAAGATGGTTCAACAGTTAACAAATGCCAAAACAGCGTTATTTACTGGAATCATTCAGCGCACATAGTTTGGCCTAGAGAATGGTTCAGAGGAGGGCAGAGTATTACGTGGTTTTCATTTGGAATTTGTTCGCGTCCCACTGGGCTCTCTTAGACAAGTTGCAGAAAGGATCCAAAACTTGGGAAAACATCCACCTGGTCCCCCTCATCTCATCAATTGTAGTATTAGTTCTAGAGTGATCTGATATCTTCTAGTTGTCTGAAAACAGAGAACCATGACGAAATAGAAGAAATTTCATTGTGTTTCTTTCACGGTGAAAGTTTTGGTTATGGGCCGGGTTTGAAAGGGGAACAAAGGTAAAAATCTTTCATTCTTTTATATGGCCCTTGTGAAAGACTAACTGGAGCCTCAGGGTGCAAGAGTTGAACAAGAACAGAGGTTTGTGCCTTGTGGGGGATTGACAGGGTGTTTAATTTTGCACGTATCTGTGGCGGTCCCTTGCTTGTTCTTTTGCATGATTTTAAGGACTAAATAATCTGCATAACATCTTCTTTCGATGTGGATAGAATGTCTTCAGTGCCGACATCGCGCATGAGATTGTGGAATTTTGAAAACTGATCATTGCAATTTACTGTGAGCCTTTTCCCATTTAAAAGTGATTACCCAAATTCCATCCTGAGACATGGTATCGCTTAATGAATGTGGCCGATTCAAATTATGATTGATCAGGTTTCGCAGATGATGGAGAATGGATTTTTTTGCTTTGTTCTTCACACGCTATGTGAAACCGCAATTAATTTAAGAATGTTTTAGCTTTTGTTGTTTTGTTCAGAGAGTCTAAAGACTTCATTTCTTGACCTCCATAATTCTTTTTTGCTATTTGTAAAGCAAGAATTGAACTAGCTAGTTACGTTGGTATCCAACGCTCACTGGCATCCTCTAACAATTACTTTGGCACATATATCCTATATCTCAAAGATTTACATACGAGCTTGCCTTAAGTATACATTTTTGATGTTTAAGTAAGGTTTTAATTTAGAAATATATTGTGTTTACTGATGTGGTTTGTCAAGTAAGATTAGACATAGTTGGTGTGCTTACTGAATATTTGATAGTGAATGAAGTTCTCATAGCTGCTGTTAAAGTTGAGTAGATATTTAGTAGTTGAGAAGTTAAACAGATGTTAACAATGAAAAAAATCCAATAGGTATTGACAATTGAAAATCCTAAAGTTGATTGGATATTTGCTGATAAGTCAAATTAGACTGCTAAAGAATAAAGGATCCCCCTCTCCATAGATGCACATTAATTCATCACATTTAAGGGAATTCCATTGCACTAATTAAGATAATAACGTAATCATTCTTTCAGTATACTTTGCTTGTGACATGCAAAGTTACGTGAACTTCCATGTGTAAATACAATACTCCAAAACAAAAACATATCCTACGATACTATAGCAGAAACATCGATCATTTTCTTAATTACTAATAGCTAGCAAACTTTCTTTCAACAAAAAAATCAATTAATATATGATAAGAATATTCTGATATTAAAATTGTGTAGATAGTTTATTTAATTGCTAAAGGATCCCATGCATGTAAATATTTTAATAAAGAAGGGAGACAGCATGCAATTTCGAAGATGGAAAGGCAAAGTAGAACTGAAAGAGGCATGATGGACCTATGAACTATATACCATAAATAAAATCTTAGTGCTTTGGAAAAGTTTCGAGCCATTGATTGCTTCACATTATACGTTGGCTAATTAATTATTGAACAAATCATAATGAACTAATGAGTCATTGACTAATTGCATGATGAATGTCCATTCACATTGTTTGGCAATCCAATGGATTTGGGCCTCTTAAAATAATAGTTTCAGATTAATTAGTCAGCAGAGATCATTAATTGGCATCATAATTACATTGAAAGAGATGGGTTAGGTATGATCTGAGGATCTGAATAAGAGGCAGGTCAGATTTTTATATTCATCAATTACTGCATAATGCGAATAATTACAATATATATAGTTTATATATGTTCGTTCTCTTGTTATAATTAATGTAATTTAAACAAGAACTAATTAATGTTTTTTATCAAGCTGTAATATCTAGGTTAATTAATTATATTACTCACTAGACCATGAAAGCTAGCTAGAGTAGGGTTTGCCAAGCTTGCAGGAAAAGATTGGAATTTGCAAATTTTTAAGACAAGGAATGATTCGCTTTGCAAAAGCAACTGCAAGTGCAGCGCAGTGCAGTGCGTGCTTAAAATCTAAGCTAACATTTGATCCTGAATATATTATTTTTCATTTAATTAGTTAATTTGGACTAAAGGTTAAATGGAAACTTTTCGATTAATTTGTATATTTAACTACGTGGAGCAGCTTCCGAGCACGTGCATCAATTTTAATTTATTTGTCAGGATTCTTAATTTGGTTGCCAAATTTAAGCTACCAAAACTGATGCAGAAGGCTCCAGGAATACAGCTAATTAACCCGCGTTTAAATACAGGTAGCCCGCTTTTTTTGACACGAGCATACTCCATTCTGTGCCTTGACGAGGAACAATGAAGCTTTCGGCAAGGAACACGGTCAGTCCATGTTCATGACACGTTTGTGCTACATTCTTTGCTTTGACGAGGAAAAATTGAAGATTCCAACATGAAACACAACCAACCCGTGTTCTCCAACACACCCTTGCTCCGTTCTACGCTTCGACGAAGAGTAGAAGGGAGTGTGCTCAATAGGGAATACGATCAATCTATGTTCCTTGGCACGACCGTGCTCTTTTTTGAACACGACCAAGCTGTGTCTAATGACACGGTCATGTTATGGCTCCACGAGATCGCAGACCAAAGTGCGGACTGAATAATTTTTATCATTATATTAGGGTTACTTGGGTAATTTTATCTTTTTGTATGTTAGAATTTTTAGTGTATTTAAATAATTATTTAGTTAGTGTTAAAGTATTATCTTATATTTTGAATCAATTTAATTATTTCAATTAAACATAAAGATGACTTCTTTACATTTTAACGATTTCTTATCTTCTTGAAAATAAAATCGTATAGTAAAAATTCAGATTGAATTGGTCGGATTATCCGGATTCGGATTTATGATTTTCAAATTAGTTCGGGTTCAAGTCATATTTGGATCGAGAATTTTTTTTTATAATACCTTTACTACAATCCGACCTGAACTCACCTGGCACATCTCAATTGACACCCATAGGTTTATTAAAACAATTATAAAGGTCACTTTTTGTGTAGACATAAGGCATTTAATTTGGTAGAGGATTATATTCTGTGTGTGATCGATCTTGACCACCTTCACCTTGGAAATTAAAAAAAAAATGATAATCCCAGTAGCCACATCTCTGGGGAGATCGGCCCGGTCCCACGGATATTTTCCACCGACCACCAGGGTAAATCGGGAAGCACATACGGCGGCCAATCCAGATGTCCAGCATCCTTTGATTGCGTTCCCCATTTGGAGGAAAATTCCTGCAAATACACCGTAGCTGGGGATCGAACCGCGGGTGCCTAAGTTACAATCCGGATGTCCTACCGTTGCACCATTCACCTTGGAAATTAAAGATTCTTCTCTAGATTGTCAAACTCAAATGATCTAAATCCTTAATTGGGAGGAATTTTATGTGATATGATCTCCAACAATGAATTTGATCTTATCCTCGAGGAGACAATGCATGCATGTGCTTTCAACTTGTGCAGTTGTGCTAGATCTGAGGGGGTTGACCTTTCAAATTTAATAGAACCTTAATTTGTGGGTATGATTTTAGAGGCTTCAATTCGTCCTATATTTATTGCATTAATTTTGACAAAGGTTTTTTAACATTAGATATTGTGTAGTGGGAAAGCTCACCCATGTCGAATAGTTAATTTGATTATATTACGGGATTATAAGTTAGAGTTGATGGCCTAATCATTACTAGCTATCCATGACATGGAGGCTGAATGACTATTGTGAATTACCCTACCCTCTATTAACTAACGTAGATATATATATAGGAAGGGATGAAGTTACTTTAGAAGAATGTTATTGTCTTCTCATTGACGTATTCCAACAGATTGAGTGGCATCTTTAAATATGAAAAAGCAAAGTAGGTAGGGGAGGACGTACGTACATTAAGATATGAAACAGTGGAAGAAGTTGAACACGGAACGACGGTCTCTAAGACCTATAGCTACAAGGTCCAATTTAGTCAAGTAATTTTAAAGAAACGTAGAGAAATTAACTAACTTATTTGATTCTTGAAAATTTTCCCTAATGAAAGTAAATAGAATTGCAAGCTTTTTATATCCATACTAGTTAGTAAGATGGTACGACAACTTTGGTAAAAAATTATTAGTTTCTAGAAAGTTGATCAAATTTGAGTTGAGTTTGGATGTTTGAGTAATTTTTTGATGTAAGAGTGAAAAGTCAAATAAGTCAAGATTTATCGATTAAGCTTTGATCAGATATTTGATAGTAAAGAAGTTCAGGATTATATTGCGGTTGACCAAACACTTGGTGGTTGGAAGTCTAACATGGAATTGACATGAGACGTGAAGTCCAAGTAAGTCTAGATTAACCGAACACTTGATAATTGTGAAAGTCCTAAAAGGTCATAGAGGATCAGATATTAGACATGTGGTGAAAATTCTAATAGGTCATGGATGACCAAATGTTAGACATGAGAAGAGAAGTCTAAATGGGTCAAAGAGGACTAGATATTTGAAAATGGTATTGTCCTTACGAGTTAAGATTGATTGAATGCAAAACCAAGTGATCAATTGCAAGAAACACTGAGTTCAATTTGTGTGAATTTGTTAGTTTAAATTGTATTTCGATTTCCATTTTATCTTTGTATTTGCTTGTTTCTTGATAAGAATAAATTGTAAAAGACTTCTCCGTTTCCGAAAGATATCTGCAAAGGAGAAGGATAGTAGAAATGGTTCACTATATGACTAGATCTTGGGTGTAGTCGCTTTAGAAAACGATGAACCAAATAAAATGGTTTGTGTTGTGCATGTGTTTACATTAGTTTGTTGTATTTTACTTCTGCTGCATACTAACAAATTATAGACGAACATATGAAATCGAGAAGAAGCGAATAAAATTATTCACCCCCTTACATCTCTAACTTGCACGGATCCTAACAATGACAACAACAATATATCAAGAAAAATAACACAATATTAATTACTTCTAAACAATACAATGGAACAACAATATGACATGCAAGGGCAAAGCAAAGAATCCAACATGAGAGTGCATGGTCGATCGATGGTGGGTAGCATAGTGGCATAGTGTTACCTCTTAAGAGGGGGAATAGGACACAGGTGAATAATTAATGTGCATAAAATGTGCTCTCAATTATGATAAAAAACAATTTTAAACTGAATACGTTACTAACAATTTTTAAGGACTTTATCAGCTTGATAAATTAACAACTCCTCATGCATTTGATTAATAATAAATTAGCAGACCACCTCGAGTAATTAAAATTAAATTATTTATTTGAGACAGCTTAATCAGAACAATCTCCCATTGTTAACACAGCGAGTAATTTTACAACCTTCTCCTCACGCAATTCCAGCAGCATCTTTGGCTGCATGGTCAAAGAAGAGAGCATCAAATCCCCCTGTGATCCGAGAAAATGTTAAACGTTTTCTTCATCACAAAATAAAGACTGAAAAGGAGATAATGATCATCTTTGGCCGACTGTGAGCGCGTAGAAATTATATTGTGCTACGTTTCCTCAAACTAACAATGGTTTAATTAGAATACGAAACGTAACCGATGATTCTAGCTCTTCGACACATTCGATCCTATTTAGAATTAAGTTGTCGCATGCTTGCAAGTGTTTCCTTGATTATCATGTTTCCAGGCATCAAGTGTTGACTAAGCATCCAATGATTTCGTGCTACCTAAACAAACAACACACAGTGACAATATCAAATCAGTCTGTACTCGATTTGCCATCTCGGAATGCAAGCAAGGACTTAACAAGGACGACACATCGAAAAAATATATATTTAAATTATTAAGGATCGAATAGAAATAAAAAGAGACAGCCATGAGATGAACATCATTGATTGCTCCACTTGTAAACATAAACTACAACTCAAAATGCCAACGCTGCTGATATGAGATTGCCTTGGGGTCTGAACTCTTCCTTATTTTTTTTCTTCTTATTAAAAAAAAATCTTTTACTGACCGCAATGATATTAGTTAATATATAGCCTAATAACGACGTTTTATTCTCTCCATTCTCCACGCATCTTTTGGCAAAGTAGGGTTTCAACTTTCAAGTAGGTGGCTTTTAAGTTTTATGCTGCAGGTTCAGGAATAACTTCACACCGTGCCTTCCTTCCCTCCCAAGAGAAAGAGAGAGCTGAGGGCAACAGCAACAAACAGCAGCAGCAGCAGCCGAGGAGGCCGAGGCAGCACCCTATTCCAATTCTGTTCTTGAATCTCTTCCCAATTCACTGCAACTGGAGAGATTTTTAGATTAAAATTATCCAGAAAGAGAGAGAGGGAGGAGGAAAGAAAAAGAAATTAGGAAATAGGAATTGTAAGAATGTTCCCTTCCAAGAAGGCGACAACTATGAATTCATCCTCCCACGAGAGGCCTCCTTCCGTGTGCGTCCAGGGCGATTCCGGCCTCGTGCTCACCACCGATCCCAAGCCGCGCCTCCGGTGGACCGTCGAGCTCCATGACCGCTTCGTTGATGCCGTTACCCAGCTCGGAGGACCCGACAGTATTAACTATACGATGCGTTTTTTAATCCATTTTTTTCTCAGAGTGACTTTAGTTATGATTGCATTCTTTTGGTGTTGTAGAGGCGACACCGAAAACCATCATGAGAGTTATGGGTGTGAAGGGCCTCACTCTCTACCACCTCAAGAGCCACCTTCAGGTACTTGATTATTCTTCATTCTTTTGCATGCATGTCGCTTTATTAATTTGTTGTTGATGATTTTTTTCATATTATTTTGCAGAAATTTCGGCTCGGGAAGCAACCTCACAAGGATCCCAATGATCATAATTCTTTCAGGAATTGTGAGAATAATTATTAATTACCTACCATCTCATGCCTTTTTTGCCTTAAATACTTAACCTTGATGATTAATTCAGTTACTTAATTATCTGTACATGCGCTGCCTTTGCTGGTATAGCTACGGTAGATCTACACAGAAACGCAGCTTCCTCATCAATGATGGGTCGTAACATGAACGAGTAAATTCTATCTTGAATTTTTTTAGTTCAATTAATTTTTTTGGTGTTTATATATATATACACACACACAAACATATATTTCAGGAACATGCACATGATGCAGATGGAAGTTCAAAGGAGACTACATGAACAGTTAGAGGCAAGATATATATATATATCAGTGTCGAAATTTCAAAAAAAAAAAACTAAACATATATTGTAGATAATTAATATCGATCTCTCTTATCATCGTGCTCATTATTACATAATGATTTTCTTGCATTCCTTGTAGAATATTATTAATCAAATATATATGTTGGTGTTTTAGGTGCAAAAATTGCTTCAAATGAGGATCGAGGCGCACGGGAAGTACATGCAGAGCATACTAGATAGAGCGTGTAAAGCTCTTGCCGCCGAGAGCATGGTCAACTCCGGCGGCAGCTTCAAAGGGCCGGCGATGGCGACTGACAGCCAGTTGGGTGCCCCAATCAAGGAGCTGAGTTCCTCCATGAGCTTCCCTTCTCTCCAAGACCTCCACTTATATGGGTCGGGAGACCAATTGGATCACCATAATTTAGATCATAGCTTCAATTTTAGCCCCAACAGCAGTGCCGAATCCATAATTTTAGGCAAGTCCAAGAGGCACAGCCCTTGCATTAATGTCAATGTCAATGGGAGGAGCCCATTGCTGGGTTGGGGCGGCGCGCTCGGACCGAGCAGTGTTGACCAAGAGCCGTCGTCCAAGTGCGACCAGCTTCTTCACATGGCACTGCCCGTGATCGAAGCCGGCATCGAGGTGAATCCCATGGCCAACGTCTACGAGACCAAGCCCATGCTCTCCCTGGACGGCACCCTCACCGCTGCCGACGAGAAGAAGTACGATGGATCGTCATCGTCGGCGTTGAAGCACGACCGCCCGTCGCCGCAGAGGAGAGCTCCGCTTGGCATGGAGATGATCAGCCCCATGATGGCGATGCCACAAGCTAGGAACTTGTCCTACGGATGAGGTTAATTATATTGGTGCAGTTCTATATATCTCACCAGGCTCATGCTCAAATAATTAAGCGATTGAGTTGGAGTTGTGTGTCGTAATTAATTAACCACTAAACTTTAGCTGCTGCTTGAAACATTAGCTGAGATGGGAATGCCTTTTGTTGTTGGAGCTATCTTAATTTTGGTTTTGTTTCCCTTTTCTTGAGAAGCAATAGGATGAACAATTGTTCGTTCGATCGCCTGCAATAAATTAAACAAAATTTATATATAGATCAAACTCAGCCCTTGTAATCAGTACTGAACTGTGAAAAAGAGAAATACAGATGTTAGCACTCGCAGAAGTTCATGTTTGATCCAATGAAACCAAGCTAAGCTCCAACCTTCAAGCATCAGTGAGAACCCAGAGCGATCAAATAACCAAACCAAGCACAACATGTCCAGGAACCACAGTACAATATTGGATTACCGAGGAAGAAAATCCGGCCACTTCATGGTTAATTGTAGTACAGGATGGATTATTACTGATGAAAAAAAACACAAATGAACATGGAAATCAGGAACTGAACTGGCTGTGAAAAATGAGCATTCAGGAACTGAACTGGCTGTGATAAAATTTTCTTGTAATAGGGTTGAGCACGTAGTTATTTCGGCCGAATCAAAATTTTATTCACTCCTAAAGCCATGTACTTTAGAAAGCTCCAAATGGAAACTGGCCGGCCTAGCAATTGATTATATTCATGGACTCTTACGTACATTCTTTTCTTCGCCTGCTTTATATCAGCCAGTAAAGGAATTCTTGAACATTTAACGAATGCACCTTGATGCTAACGACTACTCCAGAAAGAAACATGAAGCTGCAGATTACGTACGCCATGGAGGTTTGTCTTCCAAAGAAAGAAAGCACTAATGAGGCTGCAGGTTTATATATATCTATATGTATCGCACATTGCATCAATTTTGCACACAAGACTGCAGTCGAGCGGCCGCCAAACACACAACTAATCTTGCTCAAAGTAGACGATCGATATGTTCCATTTGTGCATGAGCCCTCAGTGCTAGCGGAAACACATGAGTAAGGTTCCAAATTCTCTGATTATAGGAATTGGATTTGAAGACAAGACAAGTATACATGCATGGTTTAATTCAGATCATTATTGACGAATTTTGAGATTCCTTGTTCCAAGGTTAATCTACTAAAATTAAGATCAATCGAATTTAAGTTGAAACAAAGAAAATAAGAGGCATCACAACATGCAACACACCACAGCCATGGAGAATTGAAGATTAGGCAACTACTCAAATGGAATCCTGTTCTAAGGTTTCCAGATTAAACCCCTCTTCTTTTTCTAACCAAATTTTCAAAGAAATTATGTTTTGTGAAACAATTTAAATCAAAAAAATTTATTCTATTAGGATATTTAGTAAAACAATTCGACTGGACGCAATAATTTATTTATAAAAATATACATAAATACCTATTTTGATATAATCGGTATTTATTGTTTAATAAACACAATTAATTCTGTATAAAACTTAGATATTGGACATTTTCTTTCTTTTTAAATTATTTAATTCAATGAATTGCATTTGGTTGAAATAATAATTTCAATACCATTGTTTTTTTTAAATAAAACAATAATTTAAGTTAGCTAATTTTAGTCTATCAAACTCTTTCACTAATTCATTAAAGCTATTTTAATTTCACCAATATGTATATATCAGATTGTTTAGATAAATAAGACACACTTATACGGCCCTAGGAGTGCATGTTCGTTTATTGATTAGTTAAAAGATGTTCCCTGGATCTTCAGAATCTATCTCCAAGGACGGACCAAGCCTAGTAGCTCCTTTGTTTGTCGCTTCGTTTCTTAACTGGTACGGCCAGTAGAGTAGTTACATCCTTTCTGGACTGTGCTCGCAGGTTGGAAAAATAAAACGAGCATTTAATTGACATGGGCCATGGCAATCGATCAACCTACCGAGCTAGATACTGTCATTAACATCAAGATGAAGGTACAGAATACCATGCAGATCACTCACCAACATATATACATACATACAGCTGCATGGTTCTATCTATCTCCACACCTGTAAAGGAATTAGCAAAAAAAAAAAAAAAAAAAGATGTCGGAGTTTCTTCCTTGCTTTTGGACTAGGGCCAAGCGAAAAGAAGAGGAACGAGGGGGAAGGATAGAAGTTGGTAGGTAGGTAGGTAGCTTTGTCGATCACAGTGACGATCTACTATCTGCAACTCCGAGATATTTGAAGAGAATAAATTAAAGGGGTAAAGGGATGTAGCGCAGAGCAGGTTATCGAGGAAGCTTCTGTATTAAAGGATATTATTTGAAAAACTCGCAGTGGAGGTCATATGTGAGCGAAGGGCCGAGGCAGAGACGAAAGCGCATTGGGCACTGCGCCGTCTCAGTCTCCAAGGGAGGCAGCTGCTTCGGGGCATGCAAAAGATGATGATGAGAGAGGCAGAGGAGGGAGGAGGAGGATGGGAAAAGTAAAAGGAGGAGGGTTGGAGATTGGGAGGAGAAGAAAGTGGTGTTCAGCAGTCACCAGGGAAGCTTCGCTGGGCGCATCCATCTTTTGTGTTTTTTTAATTCATATTCAGTTTGTTTGAAATGTTTAATTTGAAAAGATGATCGATAGGATAAATTTCGAGCACAAATATCTTGATCAATGTTAAAGATGATGAAAGTGATAAATTCGAAAGCATAATATTTTATCTTTCAGCAATCAACATTCTAAAATTTTCAACCCACAAGAGAAATCATCTTATATTGCATCGTAATTAGAGTTCAAAATGCGAATGTATTTGAAAACTATGTCTGGGATTGTAATTTTATACACACTCAACGTCTTAAAATTATAATCATTTAATCAAATTCATACTTTTTATTTTTCTAATTTTTATTTTTTTATACATACATATGGTTTTTCTTTTTTTCTTTTCTTCTATTTTCTGATTTTTTTTAAAAATAATGGTATCTCTTTTTTGAATTATTCATATTTTCTATTTTTTATTATTAAAAAAATATTTCTGGTTTACAGTCCGAGCCAATAGGGACACAAAAACTTGCTCATGTTGGATGGCTGTGTGTCATTACGGGTCAAGCTTGGCACGACCCATAATGAAATATTTAGTGCCCAACCCACACAAAGCTAAATGGGCCAGCCCATAAATAGAAAGCAATGCAAGTCTAGCAACAACACACATCAAGATTAGATAGTGAACCATAGATACGCCCGTGGTGTTCGAACCATCCTTGATGTTGGATTATCCGTTAACATTCATCTGTACTTTTAAATTTATCACGATGAATGATAAACTTTCTGAATTTACCATGATGAATGATAAAAAGTTTCCATAGGACCGGACCAATCACCTCCAAGATTATTAAAGATTTGATAAGATTAGATAGTGAAAAAATAGAAAAAAAATCAAGATTTGACAATATGGTAATGAAAAAAATCATATAATCACTCAAATATAAGAATTTACATATGATTTTGACTTTGAAGGCAAGTCCACTAGGGAGGAGAAGATAATCTACTATAATGGCCCTAGATAGGGTACAATGAAAGAATCATATGTTGGTGGTTCGATTAAATTATATTGTTTCGATGTGTTTGACAAAAAATAGTTGAGTTCGATCAAATAGTTTTGTTGTGTTTGACAAAGGGTGATTAAGTTTGATCAAATGATTTTGATGTGTTTGACAAAGGATGATTGAGTTCGATAAAACAGTTTTGATGTCTTTGATACTGTGTGCAAGTATCAAATACATATTATTGTACAGTGAGTCTTGACCGACAGAAAAATTCGACGGCATTGACAAAAAAAATCAACAAGAATTTTGAGTTGGTAGATGGAGAAAGTCTGAGTAAAATATAGTTTGAAGATTCAAAATTCAAGATAACTCTTTTCTCCTTATGACCTAACGAATCAAAACTGATGTTACACCAATTCAACAATGTTTGCTCCGGTAAAAGGAAGCATGGATATTGGTAGAAGCTAAGATGGCTTTAGCCCAAATGCATCACCACTACTCACAGGAATCTCGTCTCTGAAGAAACTTTTTCAGGAGAGAACCACTTTGCACACACACAAAAGGAACAAACAAATGGAGCGGGGAGTTGCCACTTTTCGCACAATTAAACATAGATAAGTGATTGCCAATCTCATAGTACAGTAATATGTTTGCAGCTTCAGAAACTCAACTAACAAAAAGGTAGAACATACAAGAAAACAACTCCATGTGAGTCGATCGGTTTCTTTTGGAGTGATGGATATACACACTTCTACAGATTATAATAGTAATTGATACAAAATAGATGATCATGGTACAAAATAAATACAGAGTGCTGATGAGATTCACTCCGATATCATGAACTTCTCCATATACAAGCTCTAGTGCTAAAGCTAGGATTTCACACGATAAATCAAGAAATCTCCACAGTTGGTTTTCATCTGATCGTCTTCCCTGAAGAACCAAGTAGATGAACTACTACCAGCAAAGTGATCCTCTAGCTCTAGGCTTACTCCCAGTCATTGACAGTGCGCTCAACAGGTGAACCAGGAACAAACGGAACAAAACCTCGGCCACCAAACACTGGGCGCATGAAGGCGTCATCAAACTTGCGCCAGTAATGATGAACAGAGCGGGTTGGCACTGTCAGAAGCATGCGAAGACTTGTTGGACGAGGCACAGGTTGCCCTGTTTCAACCTCAGATCCCTGTCCATTGTCAAGCAGATGAACGAGGAAGGACTTTGGACTTGATGGCTCAGAAGAGATGCTGTGAGATCTGGTGAGGTGTTTAGAGCTTGGAGGCAGCAAGAGGTAAATAAGAGGCTTCGTCATCAAACCAAACACCTAGCAAAATGAGGAGATATCAGCACAAAATCAATTGCAGAAAATACAGTAAATGATGTGACTTAATATGGTAAGATCAGAGATATAGGTTTCAACACTCATTTCAGGAAAGATAATTCAAATCTTCTTGGTGTTCACCGTTTAAGGGATCAATTTATATATCTATATTATTAGCACTCCCCCTTCATGTGTGGGTGGTGATGGGGTATTTAACTTAATTGATCTAGACCTCCCAACACATATTAGATTTTTGTTTTTTGACATAGATGGGATTCAAACTCTCGATCTTCTCTTCTGTAGCATGTTAAAGTTGCTTGGATAACCATTTATCCCAAGAGTTTGAGCTGATGGGAAAGGGACTAATACATATATTTATATTGTTAACACAGTCAAAAGAACAATTCAGCTCAACATTATATACTATTCTCACAAAAATCATCTCCAAAAGAACATAGATAAATTTCTGACTACTAATCTCAATAAAAGCTCCAATGAAATGAGAAATCATAAACCAAAATTGCAGAGTACAACAGAACTTTCACTTTGACATGAGCAATCATAATCGCATTCTGTTAGAATGGCAACCTCCTTCAGAAGAAATTCCAAAAAAAGTAATGAAACTTATAATCAGATATCACAAACTTGAGAGAATGGTAATATTCCTTGAGTGCAAAACCTAATGCTTATTATAATAAATAGATGGTGCGACAATTGAGCTATGACATGCTATTGTAGCCAATTAGAAGTGACTAGCACCACGATACCATGAAACAGAAGTCTTACCATTGTACTGAAAAGAACAACTGTGATGGTACTGGTGATCATAAAAGCATTTCCACGCTGTTGAGTATGGCCAGATTTGGTGAACTGCAAAAGCATCAACACTTTATCAGCATAAAGATTAAAGGTTTGTTGAGCAATTGTGGCATGGCACGAGGCACGAATAATTGTATGGCAGAGTACTTGGACCCTATGCATGTATTTCTCTGTGTGTGGTCATAAATGTAATGTAAATTCCCTCAACAATCATCCAACTAATAAAGGCGACAAGAACACAACTAAAACAAGACTATAGGATGTGTACTGTTTTCCCCTCATTCTAGGTTGTTATCTAATTTTCCCATAAACAAGTTCAAATATGATATAACAAACTTACGGATGGATGATTATAAACACAAATATTAAAGTATGAAGATATAGCAACGCCTCAACCATCACTTTCTCGTGTATTATAGCTATCATTCAGATTGAGTCATTGTCCATCGCAGTTGCTTTTGCTTTCATAAAACGAAAAACAATAGAAGAAGATCACTTGTTCTAAAATCATAAAAACAGTACTGCCTAATATACAGTCAGTATAATAATGAATCTACAGAAAAATGCTGCTTCTATAGAAAGTGGTCATTAATCATGTTGACCTTGTTATAAGCAAGTGCGATTGACACAGCGCCTCTCATAAGACCAGCCCACCAAATTATAACCTGTGGATAAGTGATGTACGTTCAAAAAGGATAGATATTGAAAGTTCATAAAATAAGTTTAGTGAGAAAACACAGAAGAAATACTCACTTGTTGCTTAAAGGAAATTTTTTGATTCTGAGGTTTTTTAAAGTTGGAAACTAAACATAGTGGAAAGACAAAGGCGGCTCTTCCGACCAATACCAAACCTAGAAGAATTGAGCTCACACCAATGGATTTTCCAGGGCTGTATAACAGTGCAAATATTAAGTTACCCAGGGAATCAAGTGTATTGCAGTAGTAAACCAATGCAGACAATATATTAATGCCTCTGATTAAGCATTTCTAAAGATAGATACTGAACAAAGGGACTGCAGCAAATAAGACAATGTATTAAAATAATGTATAGTAACATACATCCTCACAATTAAGCATCATCAAAATCAACAATTCTAAAGCACTCTATATACAAATATATGAATTTGATGCAAGGATGCATTGCTAATAGATATTCACAATAAAGTAATTATCCATATACATACAGAGTGAAAGAGGATCATTAGTAAATTACAAATTTTTATTAGTGTCCCCTGGACATAACTCAGTATACAGTTTGCAGTCTCCTCTGATGGTGGTATTTACTTTAACTTTGTACATATAATTTTTAATATAATAGATATAACACATTAGGTTGATGACATGTTCAGATACGATGATATAGCCTGGAAGTAAATTAACGTTCTCATTCCACTTGATGTAACATGAAGAATAAACAATCCACACGAAGAAATAAACAATGTCACAGAATCCAAAGTGACATGAAATTTTGTTATGCAAAGATTTTTAAGCTTGACATCCTTTTTTATATACTCTAATCCAACTAAAGTTGCAAATAAATGAAAGATATAATGAAAGAAAAATGTAAAATCTAAAAGAAATCAATCAAACTAGAAATAAACTAAATTAAAAATTTGAAAATAAACAAATTAAATTAAAGTTCCACAAAAACTATTTTACAATCCTAATAAGAAGACAATTACCAATTTAAAACTACCTTAAATAACCTACCCTCCTTGACAAGAGGAATTAGCAAAATAATCCTTTTAGAAGTTAAGTTCTTAATTTGGACTATTCTTCCTACCAAGGAGATACCAATTCTAGGCAAGTTATCTGCAATTTTCTTGGGTCATGGTATCCAAATGTAAGGAAAATTTTTTTTGCCTTTGTTTAGCATGATTTTTCATTAAGTCTCCTTTGTCAACGTTTCTAATGAATGAGAAATTGATGTATTGTAGTTCTTAGAACTAATTGTGCCTACTTTATTCTCTTCAGTTTTAGTCGCTCTCTCCAAATAAAAAATGCCACGACTAATTATGGAGCAAGATGTCCATCTCCACAATAATCATCCAGTGTCAATACTAAGGACCATATCACCAGTACCAAATGCAAAGAAGTATGATATATAACAAAGTCTGCATGTAAAAATGAAGGTTTGAATGTCTACTAATAAATTAACAAATCCACTAATTCAAAAATTGAACAAATGTTGAGATAAGTAAGATAAATATTGACAAAAATCACTATTGCTCAGGCTAAGAGTGGAATGAATACTAATTATGAGATTGCGTAGATTAATGAACGCATTTATATGAAGCTCTTTTAGTCTATGTAGTGTATGAGTGTAATAATAAAATAATAATAATTCAGTATAATTTTGTTCCTATTAATGACGCATGCTCCTTATACTAGCTTAGTAGAAATATCAATGTCGTGGTAAGTACTAGATAAGAAAATTATCTTAAGCAAACAAATTTTAGAGTTATAAATAGCCACAAAAGGACATCTATTAATGAAAATTTTAATTGATTTCTTAATTATCAAATAGATGTCATGCATTCTTTTTATTTACTATTCCTTTCTATATTTCTAGGTTGCACAAACAAGTTATAATCTACCTAAGTCATGGTTAGCAACATATTGATTGTTCTTCGAAGAAGTCAAGTTAATAAAAACTCTTTGAAGATCATATCATTAGGGTATCTTTTAAGGTCAAAGGCATCTTCTAGAATAATCCTTAATCATTTGGATCTTCTCTAGGGTTAATTCATCAGGGAATTTTCTAAGGTTTAGGTCTTGTGGTTCAATTAATGGTTCATTATAATCAACAAAAAGACCACTAGGTGAGACTACAAAAATCCCATTAAAATTTATAGGCATGCTTTTAAATTAACAAAGGATACATTTAGAGATAAACTGTATGCATCAACCAAAGTTTATTGGGATTTAAGTAAACTAAAGGCTCCAAATATTGCCTCTAAAGTACATAATTTACTTTTTTCAACTTGATTTTGTGTGTCTTTGGTATGTGTTATTTAAAGTGTAGAGTAGTATTCCCTATATTTCTTTATAGTAGGATTTCATATGCTTAAAACAATCTTCAGTTTTGATAGTTTTATGGTAGGCCTCACCTAGTAAGTGAAGATAATATACCTTCTATTTGAATTTTTGTGGCCTAGATCATTTTGAACAAGGGTACACCTAGATTTTCCCTAATATCACAATGCTAGTGCAATTATTCAAGCTGAGATTAGTATCATGCAACACAAAGTATGAATATTTTAGACTTATCCATTTATAGTATAGTTCATCAGCAAAATGTTTTGGAATGTATCTTTCTATGAATTTACATTCTCTTTTCAGGCCAATGTTTGATAAGTGGTTGCCCATATTGGGCTAGGTTGATTTGAGCACTTGCCAAAAATTTTAAGCTGCTCTAATGAGCTTTCATTTCCTCAATAATGCTGGCTTGGTAGAGATCATAGCATACCAATCAGCATAACTTTTTTTTATCTCAATTAACTAATAAAAAAACTATTATGGCACAATTTCAGTCAAAACTAATGGCATCCTCCTTGTCATGTCTAGGCCTATATTGATTGATTCTGGGTATTGAGGAAGGGAAGTGATCTAATTCGTCTCTAAACATAGGGGTATGGGATTATGAGCTAGGGTGTCTGTTATCCATGAGTTATATATGTATTGGGGACAATATTCATTAAAACTATTCATATAGTTTGCTCTCATTTTCATTAATCTAAGCTCGTCGTCTTCATAAGTGTGATTGGTTTAACAGACCTTCCTAAAAGCTACATCATTCATACATGCAGTAGCAATGATTGTGTTTCCTCTAATCATATCAATCTAAGCAATATTGAGAAGTGTGTAAAACTGAAGTGTGAAAATTTCAAATTTAAGTAATGTGAAAAACTAAAGTGCAAGAACCACGACCTGGCTGGAGCCTTAGCTAGGGGCAATCGAATTGTGACCAGCATGACCTAGGCCCGATTATTTTTAATTATTAAAAATAATAAAAACACTTAAAATTAAAATTATTTATTTATTATTAAAAATAATAATATTGTTAAATAATAATTAAAATATTTAATATTTCAAGTTAAAAAAATATTTATAATTAAATATTATTATAAATTATAATTTGGTTGAAAAAAGATATGGGCCAAATTCAACCAAGGTTATTGTTAGGTAAGCACAGCATGGAACCACATCATGCCCAATCCATAACCCAACACATGGGTTGCATAGGTGTCCCTTGACCCGAACTTATTTAGGGCTCAGGTTTGGTATGGCATGACTTATGTCATGCTAAGTCAAGTCTAATTGTAGCCAACTTTACCAATTTGACAACTCTATTGGTTCTCACTTAATAACTTCATTTTAATTTTTTCAACAAGTGAGATCCACGAAATAGATTTTAGAGTATCAATAACTGAGGAGCCCCCTCTGCTATGAAGAAATCATCTGCTTTCTTACTTATGGTTGTGGGTCAAGAATCCAACATGATTATATGGTGCGGACAAAAGGAGGCATGCTTATAGAAGGAAGAGCACAACAATGAGTTGCTTGTTGATTTGTTGTGGCAGATGGAGTAGTTGGTAGGCAACCGATAGGAAGACAACTAGTAGCAAGAGGTGATGGCCAAAGGAGGGATAGAGTTTATAGGGATGGAGGTGAATGGCTTTAGCGTATGAAGGTGTTGTCATGCAAAAACAACCCACGCAAGATTTGCATGCAAGGACATGATGGTTGGTGAGAAATGAGAGGGACCAAGGGCATGGGTATCTTTGTGAGTAGATAGTTGTGTTAACGAATCATGAGGATGGAGAAAGTATTTTGGTTGCCTAAATGGCTTGTAGCAAATGGAGATAGTGAGAACAAGAAAGAACAAAAAAGGTGATGGGAAGGGATGATGGGCATGCGATATGATGGTGAGGTAATAGGAGGTAGGTGACATCAAGAGGGTTAGAGAACAGGAAGAGAAACACTAGTGGTGAAGGCTAATGAGGAGGTCGTTCGGGGATGCCTTCTCGCAAATAGCACTTAAGGATTGAAATGGAAGAAGGGAACAAGGAGGAATTAGGATGAAGTGGTGTAGGTAAGGAAGAGTATTGAACATGAAAGAATTTGATTCTGATATCAAATTGTTTCAGCACTAACACAGATAAAATCTTAAATAGATTTGATCCTACTTGATGTAGCATGAAGAACAAATATTCACAGAAGAAAGAAAATCTCACAAAGAGAAACCTTTATTATGCAAAGATACCGTGGGTTAGTGTCTCCCTTTTAAGGAATTGAACACTAACAAATTGAAAACAAACTAAAATTGTTCAAATAAAGAAATAACCCTATACCTAAAGACCTGATTAAATTAAAAATAAACTAACTTATAAATTAGAAAATAAAATAATTAAATTAAAGTTCTACCAAATCATCCTACAGTGCAAATAAGAGAAGTACCACTTTAGAATTATCTTAGCTAACTTACTCTCATATGCAAGAGGATCTCTTTTACAAAATCTAGAACTTTTAAAAAATATATTTCTAATTTAGATTAAAATGTTTTCTAAGACCAATTTTCCAGTTTTAAATTTATAGTACATTAATCACGAAAACCTAGTGATTTCAGTGGATCCACAACATGTGAAATTGATAACGAAATTTCTTTAAAATAAATTATTGATTACCATGCAGCAATATCAAATTGAGACATAAATAACAAAATAGTTGGCAAAGAAGATAGTAATATTCATGCACACTTTTTGTTTTTGTAATCAGTTATAGCACATACACAAAACATGATCAAAATATAACAAACCTGCCACTGACAAAATTCCACTTCTCAATGTCTAATGCATCGGTTCCAACATAAAGGAAAAGGAAAATTTCAGCAATAAATGACAACGTTGCAAAGGCATGCCTGAAAAGACAACCAAGAAAGAGCTCAAACTGACTGATAAAAGCTTGGTCAAGAGACAAGTTAAAGCAACTTGTGCTGATAGAAGAAGCACAAAAATCATGTACTTTGTAGTGACCCTAGAGCTCTCCGTTACATTATGCCAGGTATAGTGTGACATTACTATTCCACAAAAGAATACGGTAAGAATACCACTAAAATCCAGCAACTGCAATGACAAATTAATTTACAATTGATGAGCTAAATCTTATCACAAACAAATTCAGCACAAGACATGTTTGGTGATAAACTTACTTCAGCCAGCATATAAGAAAGATAAGCCATAAGTATCATAAGAGCAACTTCACGATCTGTTGAATGTCTGGATAACAATCGAAAGCAAATGTGAGAGATGATAGATCAATGGAAAAAAAATTGAAATGCTTCATTTTTATCATTTACATCAATTGCAGAAAACAAAAACACCACAGACATTTAGTTTAACTTTAATGGTCTATGCTGCTGCAATATTATTCGTAGTTCTGTATGAACTATTATTGTCCTTTAATTATTTATGGCGCTGCTACATTATACAGAGAATAGTAAACATGAGGAAAATGTAGAGACCAAAAGAAAAACTGTTGATGTTTTTTCATACCTTCCAAAATACAACTGTTTAATAATGTAAGCACTCAGCAATCCTGCCTGCAAAGAGAGTTAAAATATCAGAAAAACTATAACATAATAAATACATCCATAGTAAATTGGGTCAGAACTTACAACTGCTCCAAGCAAGGTGCTTGCTAAAAACAGATAAAAGAAGTTTGCAACAAACTGCAACACTACTGTGTAGTCAACATGAACTAGATCAAATTTCTGAATTGCATTAAAAAGCACCACTGATGTAGCATCATTTACAACTCCTTCACCAAACACCAAGCTATAAAGCAAAGGTGTCTCATCCTGATTGAGCACCTGATTTTCAAGTAATAAATTGCGAACATCAGTTAGCTTAAACAAAGGCACTTACATAATATAATATGCTAGAGTTGAGAACCTGCAAAGTGCAAACAGAATCTGTAGCAGAAAAGATTGCACCAATAGCTGCATAAACAAGAAAAGACATCAAAAAGGGAATACTAGTGGCAACATAAAGAGGAATTAAACAAAACATGTATACAATCAAACAAAATGTACACTGCAAGGTTATTTACCAAGATAATCTCCAATGTCCAATTCACCTATATTCATTTTTTTGAAAAATTCTATGGCGCCTGTAAGAGAACAGAGATAAACAAAGAAAATTATTCGTCATTTTCATAACTCAAGCGAATGCTTCAGTTAATTAAAATTTATAAATAGACTAGTCAGATGGGATAAGCAATTGATAAACACAGTGATAAGCCTAAAAAGTGAAGAAAAGAACAAGAATATGAATTTGTTTCTAGAGAAATTCACTTCCAAATTCTATATGGACTAGAATGTTAGGATGAAATTTAGATAAACTGATTTTTCACTCAACATTAGCAATTAAGTAAAAAAATATAAACTCAAATTTTCCATTGGATCGCTTCAAGTTAACTGCATTTGTCATTACTATCAAGCAATACGCGACAATAAAATAACAACAACAATAACTAAGCCTTATCCCACTAGTGGGGTCGGCTATATGGATCATTCTACACTATTGAGTTTTATCACCTACTATATCATTGTTTATATTTAAATAAATTTATCTTGTTTTATTGTTGCTAACCAAGTCTTTTTTTATCTTCCTCTTCCTATTTTGATGTGCACATTTATCATAGTTTCATATCGCCTAACTAGAGCATCTATTAGTCATCTACGTATATGTTCGTACCATCTTAAACGTGTTTCTTGAAGTTTTTCTAGATAGGTGCAGTCCCAACTTTCTCTCTAATATTTTCATTTCTTATCTTATCCATCCTTGTATGTCCGCACATCCACCTTCACATCATCGTCTCTGCAACTCTCATTTTTTGTTCATGTGCTAGAGTCATAACCCAATATTCAGTTCCATATAACATAACAGTCTAATCACAATTTTGTAAAACTTCCCTTTTAGTCTTAGAGGTACTTTAAGATCACAAAGAACATCTGACACTCTCTTCCATTTCAAGCATTCTGCTTGTATTATATGTAAAATATCTCTCAATCCCTTCATCCTTTTGCAAAAATGATCATAAATACTTAAAACTCTCAGTTACAGACAACTTGTCATCTCATATCTTAACAATTGTCTCATTACGTCTAATATTACTAAACTTAAATTCCATATATTCTATCTTTACTCTACTAAGTTTAAAACCTTTCATTTTTAGCATTTGCTGTCAAAATTCGAGTTTAACATTTACTCCTTCACATGTCTCATCCACCAAAACAATATCATCTATAAACAACAACACCACAGTATCATATTCTGGATGTGTCTAATGAGTTCATTCATGATTATTATATAAAGATAGGGACTTAGAGCTGATATTTAATGTAACTCTGTTTTTTATAGGAAACACTTCGATTAATCAACCTGAAGTTTTCACTCTTGTCATTATATCCTTATATATATTCTTAATTAATTCAATATATGTTATACTAACATCTCTTTTTTTTAGAATTTTCTATATAATTTCTCTTGAGACTCTATCATAAATTTTTTTAGATCGATGAATATCATGTGTAAATCTTGCTTCTATTCCTAATATTTTTCAATTAATTGTCTGAGAAGATGTATAACTTCTATTATCGACCTTCTAAGCATAAATCCAAATTGATTTTCGATCACAATAATCTACTTCCTTAGTCTTTTTTTATTACTCTTTTTCAAAATTTGATAGTATGACTCATTATTTTAATACCCCTATGTTTACACAATTTTATACATCTCCGTAGTTCTTATATAAGGGAACTAGAGTACTTACTCTCCAATGATTTGATTTTTTTTTTCGTTTTCAATATCAAGTTAAATAACTTTGTAAGTCATTCAATACTTTATTTTCCTAACCACTTCCATACCTCTATCGGAATATCATCAGGTTCAACTACTTTTCCATTTTGCATCTCATTTAAAGCTTGTTCTATTTTTGAAGTTTGAATTCTACGATAAAAATATAAATTTTATACTTATTTAATTTACTTAAATTATCTAAGTTGAGTTGTTCACCTAAATCTTCATTAAAAAGTTGATTAAAAAAGAAGGGAAAAGTTAGGCTTTAATCATACTAATGAAGTCACACGTAAATGCTTCCTTTTGAGATCCCTACCTTATAATAAATGATGGCATTTGGAATGGAATATAGAAAAATTATACATCATCACTTGATTAAGTTAATTAAATTCAGCCCAATCATGAAATCAACTTGACTACTTGGTGATATAAAAGGTGACCACATGGTAAGTTCAAGTTTGACCCATGAATCGGCCCCCAAACCAAGCACAAAAAGTGGACTAGTTGAATCAATTGAACTGCAAACAAACCAATTGGAGGCAAATAACAGCAATCCGAATTAAACCTCTAAGCACGTCTGAACAACCATTGCGAAGGTTCACCTAAATCTAAGCCTAGCACTGCTAAGCACAATTTGCACTATTGCTCAAGCTTAGATTATGAAATTTGTCTTAAGACTTTTCCATTACCAACTTCAACTATACGTTTTCATACTTTTACATGTTGCAAATTTTCCTTTTCCATGTAATAAGTTTTGGAATGATGCTCATGAATGTCTTGTATGTTTGACAATAACATTTGGCTCCTTAATACAAATTTCTCTAAATTTGTTATTTAGAGGTAATTAGTGGCAAGGGCTTGCGCCTGCTGAAAGTTCTAGAGCCTACATAAACAATAAAGCTCCCCATCTTACATGGGGAGGATTTGATGAAAGTTAGTTACTTCTATCTGTGAATACTAAATTCCCAACCCCAATAAGGAGGGAGCATTTTCAGCCTCACATGGTCAGTTGAATCAGAACAATCAAAGAACTTAATTACTCCAAAAGAGTATGTTCATAGTGCCTCAAGGTGTGCCTCATGGTCAGTGATAATGAGGAATAACTCAAGAATCATGTAATTGTCTAACTAAATCAATGCATATGACAAAGATACATTTTACAACTTAGATATGAAGCTACTTTAACAAATTGACACAATGTCAAAATGGTTGATGACAGAATTAACTTTTCTACTAGTAAAAAGTTCTGCTTTATAGTACAAACCATGCAAATTATAAGAACTTATGTATGTAATAAATGCATGTTTAGGTATGTTACCCTTACCAAGTGAAATTATGACAAAGGAGATCAATGTCCCTACTGCACCAAACAACATAATTGTCATGAAGTTGCGGAAGAACTGTTTTTTCTTTACTTGGAACCTGATCCATCAAAGGCAAGTTTTCTCAAAAATGTTTTGACATACCCATTGATATAGTTTAGTGAATATAGTTGCACACAAGAGATAGAGGACATGATTCAAGAATGATGCATAAGCAGCTACAGTATTTAGGTGTTAAGACCATGATTCTAGATGGCATGTAAATGAAGAACATAACTGAGCATTATAAATTTCTATTTTACCTTTTAGAAAGTATGAAATCAAAACATACTTTAACAATAATGTGAAATCAAGATGGCAAGTAATATGAAGTGGCATGGTTGTTGAGATCATGATGCCTATGAAGAAGAGACAACAGAATATTTCCAATATTGGCATCCTTACTTTTTAGGAAAGATGACATGAAAAACAAACATTTAACAATATACGAAATTCAATTGAAATTTGAAGGACATTCATTGAAATTGATAAAATTAGATAGACAATAACAACAACAACAACCAAGTCTTATCCCACACCAAGTCTAATCCCACTCGGTAGGATCAGCTGTATAGAACCTAAAAATCAAATAGACAAATGAAACAAATAATAAAACTGAAGCTATATGAAATAGTTATCCCAGGATGGTCTTGCTTTGCCTTTGGCGTCATTCTGAACAGAGACCCATGATATAAACGCTAAACTATCAGCATACAAAAGTACTTTTACTAATTATTAAAACTCTAAAAGGTGTTTACAAAGATATGATTGATTCATAATCATCAACTGCTTAATGCATGGTTCTTTGATACAAATTGAACAGAGCCTATATGCACCATAAGGCATGAAAGAGTTAATAACTTGCATGCATTATTTTGAAAATCCTTTGGAAAAGATCTCATGGATAACTATGATTAAACATAAGCATTTTACAGTTTAGAACCCTTGAACGATAAATTTTTATATCATAGGAATGTGGGGATTCTTGTATGTGATATTTTAATAACACATGAAAAACTTGAGGGCAAGCAATTAGACATGCAATTTGAGCATATATTGTTACTTATATATGTTAAATGTTTAATGATATTGATCTCTTACTTCTGTAGAAAAGAATGTTTGCCTATTTAAGTGAAAGTACAAGATTAAAGTCCTGGAGTAGGATCTTACTGAAGGTTATACAGAACTACCCTATAGAAGCAACTAAATGTTTAAAATCCTTTATTAACTGAGGGAAATAGGATTTTGTCCAAGAGTGGTCTCTTATGGTGACCACTACATCACTTTGATAGGTGAACCCTTGGATAATAAGCTAATTGGATAGCCTAGAGAGTACGTATATAAAATGCCTGTAAACGAACTCTATGTGCATGAGTTCCAGATTAAAAGAGCTTCCATCTTTGCTCCTATAGTAATTTGGTTGTAATCTGAGATAGAACTAAAATAAGAAGAGTTTCTTAAAAATTTTGAAAGAGACCCAAAAATAATTTCCTTGAGATGTGACTTCTCCACACATCTCTTGTTGGGGCTCTTCTATATGGGGTAGCTATATAGAATCACAATTAGGAGTTGGACCCTCCTAGTCCTTATGGAAATCAAAGAGTTAATTGCACACAGGTCATTTATGCACCAACCTTTTGCATCATAAATTATTATATTATATGTGCCTTAAGTAAAGTAGGGGCAAGAGGGGTAAAGTTCAAGACCTAGCTCACCTTGTTCAATCTAATCAAGGCTTTAGTACTAAGTAAGAGACAAAGTTTATGCTTGTCAAAGCACATCACTGGTGGCGTGGTAAAAATATTAAGCAATTTTTTATTTACTATTATATTCTTTTGAATTTAAAATATTTTAGGGGGTTTGTTAATGTTTTTTATATAAAGATCTCCAAATTACAAACCTAATTCAGTTTAATTTAATTATTATTTTTATTTGTGAAACTTGCTCTCTATAAAAGAAAAGTCTTTCTAAAGGTTTATGCATCAAAGAGAAAGTCATGGTCAAGGGAAGTGGAGACTTCTCTAGGGTCCTCCTCTTATTCTTATTCTCAATATTTCAAGACAATATTCTTTTACATGACAGACCTCAATGCACCATCATGCTGATAGCAAAGACAACACTGATTGTACCCTTGAGGTGTGATAGGACAGAATTAAGCCCACACGAGCTAAACTTCATTTTAGTACAATGAGATTTGGTTTAGTTAATTTTAAATTGTAGTGTTTTATTGGAACTGTTGATTAGATTTATTATTTGATGTCTCTTCTTCGAAATTGGCAAGTTTAATAATCGTGGAACCGATATTTTAATGTCTGGTTCCAACATTAGCTAGATCAGTAACTATAGATTTGGTTGTTAAAATGTCAGGTTGTCCCAGTTTGCAAGTCCCATGATGGAAGCCCCATACCATAACGAAACTATGAAGCTCAAAACTCAAATGAAAGAAACAAACATACGAATCATTTCCCCGGTGTAAAACTAACAAGTGAAACTGGAACAGAGAATATAAAAAGTACCCTGCGTTGAAGATTATTGGCGGAAGCACATAGATAAAGAAGAGATCTTCACTGAAGAGCATAATATGTGAGTTCTTCCCTTTCGTCAAGAGACGGATTACGGCGCCAGTGCACAGTCCCTGCGTTCAAAACTGCCCTAAATCATCTCATGCCTCCGACCAAACAGTAAGTGACAAACAGTTCGAACATTACCTAAAAAAACCAGAAGACAATCAGAGACTCACAATGATTAATGAAGTAATGGACTCATTCATCCAGCGATTCTCCTCCAGCAGGTGGCCAATAACGATGCAGGCGCAGATAAGCGCCACGAAGATGTTGATCGACACCACCGACGCATGATCGGAGGTCCCGAGCTGAGAGATCCCCAGCTTCATCGCTAGACTCGATAAATCCACGGCCATGGTACCGCCCCGGCCGCAGTATTCCGGCGGAGATCTCTTACCAGAAGACAAGCGTCAGCGCAGACCACGGTGTGTGTTTGTCGTAAAAATCAGATTTTTGCAATGCAACGGGAGCAGCCGAGAGGCCATTTTTATCTTCGAGATCGCGTCCAACGCATTGGCTTCGTGTTTGGTGTTCTGGGCGTTGCGTCTGATCTCTTGATCACGTGCGCTGAACTGCTTGCCACGGAGTTACAGAGTATACACCTTCGTGGACATAATTTTTTTCCTTCTAACAAAAAAATCAAAATAGGTAAACATTTATGTCCTCTTAAATTTAAAAAATAAATAAATACGCAAAAATGACTGTAAGGTTGAAAGAAAATTAATTTCAATATTATTTAAAATAGGGGGAAAAATATATTAGATTAGATTAAATTAGATTTGGATATAATTGTGGTTGTACCAAATTGTATGAGATGAATCGACAAATTAGCCAATTTTAGCCAAGTTGACCAATTATAGCAGTGGTGGTGGCCAAGTCGGATTTGGATAAATGACGATGAGCTGGGAAGATTTTATTGTTAGGAGAAAATGCAGTAGGTGTTTAGAACAACAATGAAATGTTTTGAATCTGGATTTTTTTTTTCTTCTTTAGATTATCAATTTAGTGCAGCACGCCTGTGCAAATCGTATAGAAAAAGGATAATTTTTAAAAAAAAATCGTATTTTTAGACATTGTTTGTTTGATGCGACGCTCGCGTGCAGGTGCACGGGGAAATAATTAAATTTTAATAAAAGAAAATTTGACTGGCATCTTTAAGAAATTATTATGTCGTAGCTTTTCTATGCCGGTGTTGTTCATTTATGCGTAGCACTATGAGCAATCAAACTTACATTTACTTCGTAAGTAAGTCTAAATTTGCCTCCGGGGTTAAGGTGCATGGTAGAGTGCCTGTGTAATTTTTTAGATATTTAAGTATCAAATCTTATGGTAAATTATTAGATGAATTATTTTCAATGGACGAATTATTGGACGATTGATTTAGAAACGTTGGACTATTGGGTCGCCCAATAACACTTCCCATCTATCTTGATAGCTTTTGATCTAAGTAAGAGCACAAGGATATCCTCGACGGATCTAAGTATAGTTGTACTTTGAGTACATAGTAGACCACCCATCTTTTCCTTATGAACACATGAAAGGATGTTGTTGGGGGACTTCATATGTAGACAGTAATCACTATGCAGATAATGGGAGCATAGAACCGAACATGGTGCTTGAATTTTGAGTTTCAACACCTAAAACCAACAACTTCTTGAAGATGAGACGACCAAACCGATGGAGCAGCATATGCCAATATGGATTAGTGTTCCGTTCAGACATTGCGTCGAATATCTTATCCACATCGTTATACAGAAAACCTACAAACTAATAGATTCTGCTGTTCTTTGTTTGGAAACAATATTACCAACTTTAACATATGTTTTCCTTTGTCAATGCAACAATAAAGACATCAAAGAAAATTAATAATTGAAAGAATTTGTCAATCTTCTCACCAATAGCATCCTGGATAAGTATTGTGTCCTCTGACATTATACTTATCATTTCATCATCCAGCAAGTTATCTCATGAACAAAGGAAGTTACCTTAGGAGCAATGAAATCCTTTCTGGTGGTGCCGAAATATGTATAGAAAGCATCGCCGAATTAGTCTTTAGGCATCCGTGGACCTTCATGGATCAGGAATTTTGAGAATCTGCCTGCCATGAATAAGAAAAGGAAAAATCTGCTCCCGCCAATTTTTGTTGAAATTGCATTAGAAAACAGATATTACCGAGGAACATACCAGGGCCGGCTAAGGCATAAGCCAGGCTTATGCCTTGGCCCAATTTTATTGGGCCCCTAATTTTTTATATTTTAATATTATTTATATTTATTTTTTTTAATATTCATTTTAATTTTAGATTAATTTAAATAAACATCTATTTTTAATTTTAGATTATTTTAATTTTTTTATTTTTTATTTTTTAATTATATATTTTATTTTTTTAAATCTAATCGAGCATAGCTTTAAAGAGCTAGCATTGAGGCCTCCCATATCTAATATTCTTCCTTTTAATTTTTCTCTTTTTATTTTGTCAAGTTACCCCTACCAATCTTATCGTCATCCCGATTATCATTCCTAGCTAGTCACTATACAAAAATAGAGATCCTCCTGAACTAGATTCTCACATGGATACACTTCCTTAGCTTTGATCTCTAAGTCTTCCTATGCTCTTAATTACATGCTCTGGTTTATTCCCATATTTTCTTAATAAAATTAAATCTAGGTGACTTACTTTGTCCGTCTTCAATGAACTACACTTTATACTCTTAGGATGAAAGTCCTTATCATCCATGTCAATCATCCTATCATTCCAAGCTTTATAAGACCATATGGATCATTCAATTATATATGTTACGTAGTAAATTGGAAACCTTGAATTACACATATCCCATCATCCACGATCGATATAGATCATCCTAAAGTACTAAATGTGTCATCCAATGTAACTTCAATAATTCATGAACATATACTCCTCTAAGTATCATATATATATATATATATACACACCCAAAGAAAGAAAGTATAGAATGAAGAATTATATTATTTTACATTGTTGACACCCAAAGTCTATAATTACGCTTTAAATCAGATGAGTCAATTAAGGTTCTTTGGTAGGGATGAGCTAATTAAGTATACGTAGTACGTAGTTGCTAGTCTTTTAATTTCTCTTCTAGGACATATATATTCCTCTTGATAAATATATATACCCAGTGGAAATGCATGGCTTCATGATGATTTTTTTTTTTTTTGCAGACATCTACAGAAACTTGAAATATATAGATTGTGATGATCATATAAATGGCGTTTGAGTTAACTGAAAAGAAAAACTGGCATGCACAGAAAAACGCATGGATTTCCCTGCATGAACTCCTGCACTAGTACTAAAGGAAAAGCACTACGTGATTTCTGATCAGTATGTTCTTCCTTTGAAGACATTGCTAATCGTAAAAACCGCCAGTAGGTCAAAAGTTCCTTTTCTATTTCTTGCCTTTTACACTCAAGTCAAGTTTGCACACATCTCATTCATATTACTTTTTCTTTTTCTTTTTACTGTTACACCGAGGAGATTCATGGTGATCAGGCATGCCATATGCTAATGCTCTATATATGTATGCCAATGCCATTTTGTTGGTGCTAATTAATTAATTAAACCAAGGGAATTTGCTAATTCTCCTGAGAATAGAAAACAGAAAACTCAAGTGCATGTCTGGATAAGAAGAAGAGACCATCTGCAATGGCAATATGAGTAAGATAACAAGTAATTGACATGTGTGGCCACGGCCACAAGGTAGGAGCTCAACAGGTCCCCTCCCCTTGTCTTTCCTCTTGCTGGCCCTTTCCTCCAACTCACTGTAAAAGAATTGTTTTTGTCTTTTGTTGTTGTTGTTAAAGATTGTAATGGAATTTAATTACTGCTAGCTGTATACACAATCTACACAAGAGTTCATTGAGACTGTGACCACGAATTAATCGTCCACCAGAAGAATTTCGAAGATTTTTTTTTGATAAATTAATTGTTTTACTTCTCATAATTTGCTATATATCTTTTTCTTTCAATATACCTTTATAGTTTTTATATAATCCTCGTTTTTTTTAGTCTATTGTTTGCTAATTTTCTATTATCATTGTTATTCAATAAGTTGATTTGCAAATCAATTTGTGTCTCTTAAATTTGTAAATCAACTTGTGCTCTAAAACTATTTTCTAAATCAACTTTTATAGATTTTTAATTTTGGCAGAAATTATAAATAAGTTTGTGACTCTAAAAACAAATCAACTTGGACCTTGCAAATAACAAAAAGATAAAGATGTGGTGGCAATGCATGAATTATTGCAACCAATATTTGCAATGACATAATTGTCACAAAGATATCATCGAATCATCGTAGATAGGTCTTTTGCGATGGTTATATGCATTAGAGATAGGTTTTTGTTGTGGTATATAATTTATTCAAATAAAAAATTATTAATATTTTCTATGATGGTTTATGCTATTGAAAAACTAAGTAATTATTTTTCAAATAAATATACATGGTATTATAAAATAGTCATACTCTTGCGAAAGTTTCTGCAGGGCTACAGTGCAGCAGTCATGCCTTCCTATAGATAATCAAGCATTTAAGGTTCGAGTCTTAACTAAGATGCACTACTAGGAGCTTGGATCGACCATTGCGAGTGTTTCACAGTTAAATCTATATATATAAGATGAAGATATTTGATGGAATATATGTTTGATCTTATGCTTGCACTCTTGGATCAAAAGTAAGATATTTAATTAGCTAATTATCAAGGAAAAATCAATTGTAAAAGAGAGAGAAGAATGCATGCAGCTTCCACCAATGACTACTGCATCATGTGTGGAGACAAGACAAAAGAAGATGTTGAACTACACCTCTTTTTTCATATGCATGGTCCACTATGTGTGTCAATTAGAAGATTATATTCTCTAGATTTTTTGATGGTTGATTGGGTAATACACCTTTCAGAAGTAGATAGATCGTATAACTTTAATTGTAGACCATAAAAGAAATTTATATGTGTACGAGTTTCTCACAAACATATTCCACATATTTGGAATAACAGTTGCACAATAATCTTTCAATCTATTATGACAAATTCAGATAAAAGAGGAAATTATTATGAATTTCAAAAAAGATTGACTAGTTCATATCCTATATAGATAATTTGAACAATTTACCACAACATATATATGATTGATTTTTACTAATGAATGAATTAAATTCCAATGGTGCTAAATTTTAAAATAATCCATAAACATTTAATAAAGATTTTTTTTAAAAAATATTAATTTCATAAAAATATTTACAGGTTGCCTTAAATTTCTACATTAATCTTAAATAGAACACATTTAAATAAATTTTTTATTTTAGATTTGAGATTAAAATTTCCACATCTGGCCAAGTCAATCAATTAGCTCAAAATTATATAAATATTTTTATTTTAGAGCTCTCTTCAATCATATTAAAGTCCATTCATTTGATAGTTTTAAAATTTATATTTTCCGATTTAAATCAAATCCTAATTCAAATAATATCGAAAGAATTTCAAATCAAGATTTTAAGTCATGGTTAATGGTTCCAAACCTCCAAGCTCTCTGATATCAAATTCAAATATAATATCTAAACTTTTTTTTTCTTGACTAATTTATCCAACCTAATTAGCTAACCTGATTGGTCTATTTGACTCATCTAGCTAGTTTACTAACTCGATCGAATCGACCAATATTTGCTCTATAGGCTAATTTATTTGACTCGATTGAAGGATTAAATCTCTATTTGATGGGTTAATATATGAATTAATAATACATAATAATTATCATTAAAATTAAACCAATAAAAAAAGATTTTGATAAAATAGAGGTTTGGCTTACAAACAATTGAATTTTTAAGGTAATTACTTAGAATTAGACCAATAAAAGGTTTCATATTTACATTTTTTATGTGTAGATTTAATCTTTTAAATTTTATCATATGTGATTTTTATTTTTTATAAATAAAATGTCTCTGTTGCAAATGTTGACACTAATTTTGACTTAATAATTTAAGATTCTCTTTTCTTTCAGTGGTGTTTTTTTTTAAAATTTTTTATATAATAGATATTGCAAATAAAATGTCATTGTTACAAATGTTGACACTAACTTTGACTTCATAATTTAAGATTCTCTATTCCTTGTGAGTTAATTAATTGTAAGGGCACATTATTCGTTACATCAAAAAAAAATATAGAAATTAAAAAATCAGAACCACAACATGTGCTATAGTGTTGGTTTTGAGCAAATCGACACTATCATGATGTTGATTTTCAAAATTAGTATCACAACAAATTAACATTATGATGTTGATTTTTAAAACTAACACTTAGGAAACTAACACTTAGGAAACTAACACCCCAACAAATTGCAGTATCAAATATTGAAAATCTTTCGATAAGCGAGCGTTGCTAGAGATTGATTTTTTTTTTCTTTAAAAAAGAAGTTATCCTTAGAGATAATAAAATTTCAATTTTAATTGAAGTTCCTATCCATTTTACATGTACTTGATTTAAATATATATATAGATATATATCATTAATTATGTTTTAATAATTTATTAAGCTTATGTTTTAGGACGATGATAATAAACTTACTAAATGCATAAATAATTTGTATTTGTTATAATGTGATTTTATAGAACTAGTTGAGCAAGTTATCAATAATAAATAAATTTTTCATTATATTTTAAAATAATGTTATTATTAATTTAGTGTGATAGTTTTTTTTATTATTTAAAATATTGAAGAATTTTGTATACAACTTTATTCCAAATAGTCACAAGGTATGACAAATATAATTTCAAAATTCAAAAAATACCAATTCATTTCTGGACATACAAGGGAGCACGTGGATGATGAGACTAAAGCATTCTAATACACTGAATTTTTGATAAAAAAATTTAATATTATTAATATTTTATAATAATTATTATATTATTTTTTATCGATAATATGGTAGAAAAGATATACGTGGAAGTTTAATCATGAGATATACTTTAATGCAATATGAAATTCATACTATTAAAAACTATATAAAAATTTATACACACCTAGAGAAAGAAAAGCATACTCTACTACCAATGTATAGGGACATGTCAATTTGAAACCAGAAAAAAATGATAAAAAGTTAAAGAGTTGAAGGGGGAGAATGACGATATTAGAGATAGTCAATTTTATAATGAGATTTTATCTAAGTTAATCTTTTCTTTTTTTCCTTAATTAATTTATCTCTACTTTTTGATTCACATGAGACACGACCAGTTAAGATTATATTTTAGATATTTTGATATGCATGTACCATATAGTGTAATGTGATTATATTTTATATTTCAGAACATATTAATATTTGTGTAATACGATTATATTTTGTATTTTAGGAATATGAATATTTTTAGATAAATATTGGTAGTATGATTTGAAATTGATCTATAATTTGTACCGGTTTAAATAGAAATTAAAGTGTATTAGATTGACAGAATAAATAAATAACGATGGATATATATAATTTAATTTGTCAGTAATTTAGAAATCAAATATAAATTTTGATGGTTAATTTACCGAATTTAAATTCTATAATTAATTTAATCATCAAATTTAAAATTTAGTTGTTAGTTAACTAACGATTGAATTCAAATTTCATTCATAATTTAGTAATCGAAATATAAATTCTATCGTTAAATTAACAATAAAACTTAAATTCGATCGTTAAATTTAATTGTCATTAAAGTTTAATGATTGATTTTGTTTAGATTATTAAATTAGCGGTCGAATTATAAATTTCGATCGATAACTCATAGCAACTAACCAATTCATTCGTCAATTAATCATTATATTTTTTTAATGATCAATTAGTAACAGAAAATTTAATCGTTAATCTATAAATTTTTTTTTGCAGTGTTGCAAACACTAATTTTGACTTTTAATTTAAAGATTCTTTCTTTTCAGTCTTGTTTTTTTTTAATATAATAGATATTGCAAATAAAAATGTCATCGTTTCAAATGTAGACACTAACTTTGACTTCATAATTTAAGATTCTCTGTTCCATTCCACTTAATTAATTGTAAGGACAGATTTGTCCAGAAATCACAACAAAATAAACATCATTTTAATAACTAAATTTTTTTATAAAAATAAAACTGAAATGTTAATAAATTTATAATAAATGTAGAAAATATATGAATATAATATTTCTGATTAAATTTAATTAGATAAATAAATTTTATTTTTACTAACAAGTAAATAATAAATATATAGAGATTTACAATTTTCTCTTCACTCAAATAAAAATTACTTAAGATCAAAATTAAAATGTAAGAAATTTAAACTAAACTTAGATAATAATTACATAATTTTCCTTTTTTTTACTTTTAGTTTCTTTTCTTTAAAAAAAATTAAGAGTAAATCAATCGATAAGAAAGTGTAAATTCCAACAATATGACAACAAACTGGAAAATCAAAGTAGAAATAGCCAAAAACTAATAATAAAATAAATAAACCCATCGCTTTCTTTTATGTAAAATAATTATTATTTTAATAAAAATATTTTATTTTTTTAAGAAAAAATAAAAATGTCACTCTCTATCTTGCCCAGGGGACCAGTGGGTGGACCACTCCTCTCTCTCATGGTGATGGCGGTGGTGGTGGGTTCAAAAAGAAAAAGATTCCTCCTCACATCACGTCAGAGAAGGCCCACCTCACATATACCCACCAATCACTGCACTCATCTGAACCGTCCAATCATGGCACGGAGTTCGAGGCCCCACCAGGCTCTCACATCCACCGTACGCTCCTTCTCTGCTTATCGATTCCGCGCTCCCTCTGTTTCCACGCCGACCGGGCCCCCGATTCCCAGCTTGTGTCATGGTTTCCCGGACTGCTGGGGGAATCGCGGAATTGAAGCGGCCATCAACGTTTCCCCTCGAGTGTTTCCTGTTTGTGTCGCCTCGCCGTCGCCAAGCGGATAAGTACGCGTCCCACACGAACGCATCGGACGGCTCAGATCCCTGTTCTGACAGCAGTTGGGCATGGGGACCGTCCATCTCGTGGTCCGAGCTCGCTTCGAAGCTAAAGAAGAGAAGAGACCATCGTCATCCCCTCATTTCTCTCCTCTCTCTCTCTCTCTCTCATGAAAAGTCTTTCCTCGGACATCGTCCTCGCATTGCCGTTCCCCGGCCTGGAACCCTAATACCGACGGCGGAAGCAGCCGGGATGGTGGGGCGCTTTAGGTGGGCGGCTATGTTCCCCGACGAGGTGTGGGAGCACGTGTTCTCGTTCCTGACGTCGGACGGCGACCGCAACGCTGCAGCGCTCGTCTGCCGCAACTGGAACCGGATCGAGCGGCGGTCGCGGAAGAGGGTCTTCGTCGGGAACTGTTACTCGGTGGCACCGACGGTGGCAGTGCGGCTGTTCCCGGAGGTGAGAGCGGCCGTGATCAAGGGGAAGCCCCACTTCGCTGACTTCAACCTAGTGCCCAGCGACTGGGGCGGCGGAGCAGAAGCGTGGGTGGAGGCAATGGCTGAGGGATGGCCGAACCTAGAGGAACTCCGGTTCAAGAGGATGGTTGTCTCTGATGACTGCTTGGATCTCATTGCCAGGTCTTTCAAGAACTTCAAGGTGCTGTCTCTCGTTTCCTGCGACGGGTTCAGCACCTCTGGACTTGCTGCGATCGCCGCCAACTGTAGGTAGGGTTTGTCTCTCCTTTCTTCTAACTCTTGATGCAGATTTGTGATGGGACTTGGCATTCTGACCTGGAAAATCCATTTTTTGTGTTTGGATCTGGCGGTAAAAATGCTGCTGACAACCATTCTGCTAGTTTCTTTATAAATATGTTGCCATACATTTGGTTTGAAGCTTATAATTTTGTTTCCACAAGCAAGCGAAACTGAGTGTGGGCGTGAGCCCTTTTTTCCTGATCGGTTTATTGGATATTTAAAGATACGGTTCTCTTTCTGATTTAGTGATTTATGCGTGTAGAATCTTCTATTGTTTTTTGTTTTTTGATGACTCAATAAACAAACAGCTTGATTAACAGAATCTAGATCATATAATCGATAAATGTTCTCATAAATCTGCGTCTGACATGCTGATGGAAAGCGTTCTTCTCCTTGAAAGATTGAACTCTGGGAGGCTCTTCAGATCTATCATACTAGAGAGTGAATGATAGGTAAATCTTAGTTTATATCTTTTAAAGGGCTTCTCTGCAAGGGACAATAAGGAAGAGATTTAAGAAACTTATATTTCCAAGGTCACAATTATTTGTTTTCTCCTTCCAGTATCAGAATTTAGAAAAAGCAAATAAAAACTTTACATATTGTACATTGGAGATTGAAACTCGGCAATAAGACAGATTCTGATCTTGAACAGGGAGATTGACTTGGAATCAGTTAGGTGGTAGTATTTCTAATATTCACAAAAGTGAAAATTATTTTTATTGCTTTCTTCTACATAGTGTTTTGCTCTGCGGGGAACATTTTTATTTTTTCTGTTGATACCCTTTCTAAGTTTTTGGATATCGAGATTGTTGGGATGGACAAATTTAAACCAAAGTTGATAGGTACACCATCCATAACAGGATTACTCTTATTATTTAGCATGTATGTCTCCACAAAAAGATAGAATGTGTTTTTAGTTTACTTTCATGTAATTGAGAGAGGAGTTAGTTAACTATGAACAAGCTTGTTGTAGTTCACAGTAATCAAGTAAAAATTTTAGTAGCTGCAAGATACTTGGCCCCACCAAGTAAACATGGTTAGACTTGGAAGCAGCAAATTTCAATTAACAACTGAAAGATGAGAAATAACAATGGGGAGAAGAGCCCCACTCACACATATATAATAAGAGTTTCACAGGGGGAACTAGTACTACAATTATGTAGGATATGCCCAGATTTGTTGAGAACAACAGTCAGTACTTCTGCAACCAACAATAGAGGAGAGTGGAAATGTTCTAATGTTCCATCCTTGAGTTAAAAGAGGTAGCTGTATGAGTGCACATATGCAGGCATGTATACACATAGGTCGTAAATCATACTTGCTTCTTAGAATGACATCCAACTCTACTGTACATGTTCAGATGAATGTTACTTGGTAACCACCTTATATTTGATATTTAAGAAGGACAAGTAGAACATTGTATTTTCATCCTCTAACATAACAAATGAAACTCAGATTATTGGAAACTTGTTTCCAAAAGAACAATGAACTACACATTTTACATTTTCTTATTTTTTAAAACTATATTGATAGTGATACCTTCATGGCAAATGAAATTAATATTTTGGATTTCTTTTTTTTCTGTATTTTTTTTATGATGCCAGGCATCTTAGGGAGTTAAACCTACGTGAAAGTGAAGTGGAAGAAACTTGTCTGAACTGGATCAGCCATTTTCCAGAGCCATTTACTTCTTTAGTAGCCTTGGATATTGCCTGCTTAGAAGGCGAGGTGAATGCCTCTATTCTTGAACGCCTCATTAGTAGATGTTCAAATATCATGACCCTCAGACTCAACCATTCTGTGCCTCTAGAAAGGCTTGTTGGACTCTTACAGAGAGCTCCTCAGCTAATGGATCTTGGAACTGGCAAGTTTTCTGCACGTCATAATCCACAGCTTTTCTCTAGGCTTGAGTCAGCAATTGTAGGCTGTAAAAATTTGAGAAGCCTTTCTGGTTTCTGGGAACCTGGATTAACTTATCTTCCAGCAGTCTACTCAATTTGTGAAGGTCTTACATCACTTAACTTGAATTATGCTACCGTTCAGAACCCAGAGCTTGTAAAGATAATCAGCCGGTGCAAAAATCTACGACGATTATTGGTATGTCTGCTTTTTTATTTTTCATTTTCAACCCTTCATTTTCTGACTGTTAAGAGAAACTGCATGATTCTTGTGTATGTTCCATTAACAAGTTGATAGCAAGGCACAGCTTCTCTAGCTTGATTCCATGGCCCATTTGCTTGCATGTTTCCTCTTTCCTTTCTCCACATCTTTTTCATCTCATCTAACAACTACTAATAAAAACAATGCAATGATTTTATTGTACTATGAAAGAAATCGAATTGCACTGGTAGATTTCATAAAGGTGAAATTTTGATAGCTTGCCATAGTTTAGGTTGACTCTCTTTGGCCATATAAAATTCCACGTGGTCATTAATTTGCTTACTGACATGAAACTTATAGGTTATGGATTTAATTGAAGACAGTGGCCTTGTTGCTGTGGCATCATCATGCAAGCTCCTTCAAGAATTGCGGGTGTTCCCTTCCGATCCGTATGATGCAGCAGAGCCTGTCTCTCTTACTGAACATGGTCTTGTTGCTGTCTCTGCTGGTTGCCCGATGCTCCACTCTGTTCTATATTTTTGTAGGCAGATGACAAATGCAGCCCTCCTTACTGTTGCAAAGAATCGCCCTAATCTTACATGCTTTCGTTTGTGCATCATTGAGCCTCATACCCGTGATTATGTCACTCAGGAGCCCCTAGATACTGGCTTCAGTGCAATTGTAGAATCCTGCAAGGATCTCCGTCGACTCTCCTTATCTGGTCTTCTCACTGACCTCGTGTTTAAATCCATTGGGGCCTCAGCAAATTATCTTGAGATGCTTTCAATAGCTTTTGCCGGTGATGGAGATATGGGTCTACATTACATTCTCTCTGGTTGCAAGAACTTGAGGAAGCTGGAGATCAGGGACTGCCCATTTGGTGATAAGCCATTGCTTCAGAATGCATCTAAACTGGAGACAATGCGATCCCTTTGGATGTCATCATGCTCTGTGACATTGGGGGCATGCAGACAGCTGGCCCGGGCAATGCCGCGTCTAAATGTGGAGGTCATCAATGAGAGTGGGAGAGGACCGCTGGCGGCACAGCCTGATAATTGCCCAGTCGAGAAGCTCTACATCTACCGCACTATTGCTGGTCCAAGAACTGACACCCCGCAATGTGTTTGGACTGTTTAAGGTGTCATCACTAGGTATTCAAGTACTATTGTTTCTACCTTTGGTCGATCAGCATTCATTAAGTATGTGCTATAACTTGATCAAACGGAGGACAGGCTGATTCAAGATCAAATGGAGCTTGGTATGAGATTATTATGGCATGCAGCAATCTCCTAAAGAATTACCAACACTTGCAGCTTTTGTTATCGTTAAATTGTGGGATTGTGACTTGTAAGTTGTAACAAGACTTACGTATGTTGTAGGTCTCCAGAGACGATGTTTTTTTGTTTTTTAAGGCTTAAGTTAATTTTATATGACCATAATATATTACCATTGGATGTTGCTTAGCTCACCACATCCACAGCCAACTAGTTCAGTGCTAAATCAGTAGATCTTACCTGATTCTACAAATAAAGTTAGAGTGGTCCTTTTATATTTTTTTTCTTTTTTCTTTTCAGTGTGCTTAAAGTTAACCTTCTGATTTAATCTCTTTCAGTCTCCACAATCTTGACTCACATTGTCATGGATAGTAGTACGATATAGTCCTCATCATCATAGAGATTCAAAATTGATCTTGGACAACGAGTTTCTTTCCATTGAATGTTATGTACAACTAGTAGTATTTCAAGATTCGTTTGGTCGGTCAAATGGTTGCATTAGTGTTTTTTCTCTCCTTCCCTATCCTTCCCAATCTGCTGAGGTAAACAAAGGCTATTGAGTAAAACTTATAATTTATCCATAGCATTTTAATGCATGTAGTGATTAAATGATAAATAGTATATTGGTACAAAATTCTTCTCTCATACTCTTAATCACTCAGAACTCTTATTACACTCAAACAAAACACTCAATGGTCCTTTTTATAGATTGAAAACATAACTCATTCTACAGTAGCATATATAATATGACTTAATCTAACCCCTAAAAAAATAATTAAAGCAACATTTTAGTTTATTCAATAAAAAATTCTAATTGACGTATTCTAATAAAACTTTAATTATCTCTAAAAATAAAGAGAGAGGGGGCGGCGATTCTTTAATATCTAATAAGTTTAGTTGAAGATTGAGTTCAAATGATTATTTCAATGTAGCCTGGTCTTATAATAATTCTAGTATCTCTGATGCACCTCTCCATTGATATATGGTCTTCATTATGTCAGAGGAGAATTCAGATCGCATGGTGAACATGGAAGGATGAGATTAACACCAAAGATCGATTATTGATGAAAGGGATGTATACCTTCATCGTCATTGAATTGCATGTGATTTGTGGAATAGTGCATGCAATCAAAACCCATGATCATGTATTTTAAATTTACTACTAAACAGGTTTCAACGATCAAAGGTTTCCTCAGGTAAACATCTCCAATATTTTCAGCTGTGCCAATTATGATTTTGGGCATTATGCTAACATAGAAATGAATTGATGTTTGAAAAATTATTAAGTGGATAGATAAGGTGTATTTCAGCACTGGCACACTTTGCTTAATTTGTGATAGCATTGCAAGATGCCCTAGCCAGCTTCTTTGTTTTCTGAAAAGATTATAAGTTACTTAGGGAGGACTAGTACAATTAGGGCATTGCTTGATAAGATTATTCAAGTACTAACATTGCTTGAAAAGATTAACCACTTTAATCTGTGCCATTAGAGAAGATCTAGAGGGTCATCCTCCTCATTCGAGCTCATGAGGACGACCAAATGCTAGCTAGCACCAAGCAATAAGCCCATTGGCACCCATACATATGGCAATCATTCAAACTCAAAACACCACCAAGGTATTAGTTTTCAGAACTACAAAGAACAAACAAAAAACCAACCAGTAATTGTCAATGCCTTCCCTCAGAGAGAGAGAGAGAGAGAGAGAGAGCGTTGAAAGGAAAAATGAACTCAAATCCCAATATGTCAGTTCTGTACAAAGAATGCTCGCTCTCCAACAAATTTGCTTTGCTAGAGCAGAGCAGACATCCTTCTCCTGTGCTTATGCAACGCGACCATCAAATTAGGATTAGAATTAGAAACCTTCTTGGCTCTTGACGATGTTGATCCTCTGGAATCAATGCTGTTTTGGCTCATGTTCAAGTGATCACTAGGTTTACATGCCATGTTTCTCTTCTTTGGCAACGAGGAGAAGCTCAGAGTTTGCGGTCCCAGGAAATCTGGTGGCTTCCTGGTTGATGCACTCATCGACCTCCATTTGGTCGTCGACACTGCTAGCTTCTGCCTCTGCCTGCTGCACTCGGTGGAGGACATGAAGCCAGGAGCAGCTCGAGTTTGCGATCTTTGGATTGGCTTCTCTTCTTCGACTTCGAGAATTAGAGTGCTCCTCGGTGATCCATTGTTCATGTCAGAAGGAACTTGGTGGAGCTTGGTTTTTTCTCTGATCAAGCTCTCGGTCTTCTCAATTTGGCTTCTCACCTTCTTGAGCTCGTCCTCGGCTTCTTGTATCTGCTGCTCGAGCTCGTTGATGCACTGCTCCTTTCTCTTCTTGGATTCCTGAGTTGCACCATGATTATGTAGAGTTTCATAATCATAAAAACTCTATAAATTAATTTCTAGACTAATTCCTTGCATCAAAATGTGGAATGGATTTATTGATGCAGGAGACAGTTACCTCTGAAAGCTCTCTACTGGAATCTACTGCTCTAACTCTTTTGGCAAATGTAAGAGAGCAAATAGTCTCTCCTATATCTTCCTCACTGGCACTGATATGTACTATCATCAAAGCCTTGGAACCGTCACCTGTTAAACCCAAAGCCTTGAATGTTAATCCCAAGTTATGCAACCCAATTTCATAAACAAATTCACTTACCTAATGAGTCACTCAGAATCTGAGTGAGCTTACTGTTCCTGCAAGTATGTGAGGGGAAAACAAAATCCAATCAGGTATCATGAAATCTAACATGGTGAAACAAAGGTGGTCAGATATGAGACAAAATCAAAAGTTCAACTAGTTCATTGAATGCATGCGTACCTATAAGGAATGTGATTGCGCTTCATTCTTAGTGCAGCAATAACATCACCAAGGGCTGATAAAGATAAATTGATAGAACGCCCTTCATCAAGTGTTTGTCCTTTGGCTCCTGTTTTCAGCAAACGCTCACTTCCACCGAGATCCACCAGCCAAAGCTTGCTTACTTGTTCAACAGCAGCTTTCCCGGTGTCATTACTCGACCGGCAGATGGTAATTCTAGTCAAGCTACACATACAAAGCTAAGAGAAATGACATAATTACTAACCAAAGTAAGCATTAGAAATTGGTTAACATGTACATGCCAAGTGACAGACCAATGAGATCGGCTTGAGGCATCATTAACATTTGTCCAGGATGTCGAGCGGGCGTGTTTTCCTCTTGCATACCATCGGTGGGCCTGTTTTGCGTCGCTCATTGGCACATCCATGAGTCCTTCAATCTCAATGGTGCCATTGGCACTGCTGAGGATGCTGAGGTTACTGGTGAAATTTAACAAGCAATGTGTGAAACAAAGAATGGCCATACCACAAAGAGAATGACTGAACATGGTTCTATTAAGGGTGTTTGAAGATTTAGTCATTATTAATTCTTTCAAAGCATCTGTGGTCATTGTAATACCAAATTGAAGACTGAAGACTCGAACAGAAATAGTTCTAGATTGAAGTGAATTATCACCTTTTAGGGATCAAATATGTTGATCTAGCTGAAGAATAAGGTCTATGAACAAACAGGTCTCTGAGACTTCCCATGTAAACCTCCAGCATACTCATGGACAGTCTGAACTTTGCAGATTTGTCTTGAGAAATCTGGTGAAAGAGCTCTTCGATTGCTCGAGGAACGATTCCTTGTTGCCCATTTCTTCCTTCCTACAAATCTCTCTCTTCCAACAATTAGCTTCACTGCACAAAGATCTCTACTTTTTTTTTCTTTCTTTTATTGAAATAAGATCAATCTACCATGGTGTGAGTTTTCCCAGTTCCAGTTTGGCCATATGCCAAGACGCAAACATTGTGGCCATCCAGCGCGGATCTGAGGATTGGGCGCACTTCTTGGAACACATCATCTAGGGTTCAAAAGATTAGGGTTAGCTCGATGATCTCCGTGATTAAATCTCACCCAAGAGCAAGAACAATTTAATCACCTTGCGTTGACTCCGGAGGGAAGACACGATCCACAATGCAGTCTTTGCAGGTTCCAAGTGGTCTAACAGAGATCTTGTCTGCTTCAATGGAGATGGGCAATGCCTTCTTCTCATCCCTGAGCTTCACCCTGCAGAAGACTCTGATGCTTCCTGCAAAGCAAAAAAAAGAGTCATTAATGGCGATAGCAGGGTCTCTTTTTCACCAAAAAAACTCACCTTTGATATCTAAGATTCTATTCAGCGCCTCTCGACGCTTAGCATCAAGAAACCTCTGCTTCGCTAACAACTCCTTCACCTCAGCTGCAACAATAGGAAAAAAACAAAAACTTAACTACTCCAAGCCGAGGAATGCACCATTAAAAACAAAAATAAATTTAAAAAAGTAGCATTGCCTTGCAGGGCGGAGGTCGTGGAAGCCAATAATGCTTCGTCGTCGTGCTCAGGCACAACGTTGACGTCCATGTAGACCACGGACGGCGAGGAAGTATCCAAACTGAAGTTTTCCAGCTGCAGGACCATCTCCTCCAAGTCAAGATCGAGCCGAAACAGGCGAACCTCACAGATCAAATGGGCATCAGCAAAAGGAACCCGAGAATCTACTTAATGTCTTCTGATCCACGCATCTGCTGCTGAAATCTAAGACAAAAAAGTCTTTTTTTCCCCCCACTTTTAGGTGCGAAATCTAGTCACTCTGAAATGAGTCCCAGAACAGAACCAGATCAAGGGCGGGGTTTTCCGCTTTCTCATCGAAGTAGATTTTTATAATTCCCAACAACCCTAGAGATTAGCAACGACACGGGGACAGGTGTGATCTGTGAGTGGGCACATGAAGACCAGCATCATAGAATTTCTTATACATTATTTTCTCACAATGACTTGTTTATTGGCGCAGTGCTTGAGCTCTGACTGCGTCAATGGAGTGGACAGTAGTGGGCGTGTCAGGTGGAGAAGGCCAGTCTTGGAGTTAACGGCAAAGCTTGTGGCAATGATGGACCGGTGGGTGCTCAGCGAGACGATCGACAGAGAAGAGCAGAGGCGGCTGCACTGGGAAGCCCCGCAGCTTCAGTGGGAATCAATTGGTTTCGCTGCCCACATTTCCAGAAATGTGGGCAGAGAAAGAAATGGCGTATCTAGTTAGATTGCGTTCGGTGTGCAAAATTAGAAGGAAAATAGTATAAATAATATATAACATTATTCATTTTCCATTTAATTCAAATAATTCTTTCGTCAATCTATGTCCAATGTACTAATCTACTTATTTATTTGAAATGATGACTCTTGATCAATTCATTCATGCGTTTGTGTGCTTGTTTGGTTCTATTGGTTGATCGACTCAATCAACCTATTAGTACGATCTAATAAGTCCTTTTGGCCTAACTAATCATCCTATCCTAACACTTAATGGGTTATCTAGTTCGACCAATTGATCTTTTATCTTGCTAGCCTCGATTAACTGACTAATATGATTAGTTTGTCAAATTCGATCGATCTAAGTATCCTCGCTAGCCCATTAACTCATTGAACTCGAACCAACTCGATCAACTCAAACAATATCCTACTTACCATATCTTTTACCTTTCTAGTATAATGATAATGAGATACATTATGCAACCAATGAGGTAGCTGTACATGTATTAATCATCTCATGTGGAGATGTCTCCGAATGATCATATTGACTTTTCTATTATATAAAAACATGGATTTATCTACCATAAAATCTACTGGTACCCCCATCTAAATCTTATCTTCTTAGTGAAGAAATTAAATTCTTCCTCATATTTTAGGATTTGTTGTGCCAGCTTGTCCATGTAAACTAAATTTAATTGTCGATGCATTAGAGATCTATCTCTTCCTTTCCTACCCTTACTCAAATCTAAATTTATGCTGCTGAAATCATTGCTCTAATGGCATGCAGTCTCTCTTCTAATGACTTATTAGCTCTTTAAGCGATCTCATATCTCTTGTTAACTTGGAAGAGTTTGTATAAAAGAATTAAACAAATACACCCATATCAACCTCTTTAAGCTTCATCATCGATCTCACATCTCTTGTTAACTGACAATGGAAGAGTCTGTATACAAAGAAAGTATACTAATCTAATATTCTTAACAGCTAAAAGATAAATTGCACCTTCAATCAAATTAACCTCTGAATAATTATGTGACTCTACTCCACCTGCAATATAATGACATCTTAATGTAATAAATACTCTAAGATTTGGCAACCTTAGCTTTGTTATATATCATTTTTGTTAGTTCGCACTTCTATATCCAAATCTAATGCTTTCACAATGTAAATGAAATATCTATGATAAAGTATGTGGTGAAATTTTTATCTCCTTTTTTTTTAAACAGTATAAATACGTTAAAAAAGAATTTAATATAATTCGACATGGATATATGATCATCAAGATAAGTATAAAATATATGATATAAAAATAAGACGAATCAATGTCCACATGTTGCAAAAATAAATTCTAAATAAATTAAGATTTAATGCCCTCAATTAATTGGACAATCGGGCCAACAACCATGCAATGCAACCTCAACTGTCGACTCACAAAAGGAATGATATATATCATTTTGGTGCAAGATCAAATAATGCGGTCTAAATCATGAGGTTGATTGTATTAATGGAGGAGGAATTTGGCATGATCAGAGCCCAATATCATTGTACTTGTAACCATCAATCGTCGTCTAACTTTGCTAGCAATAGATAACGAACGAGCATTTGCCTTTCTTAATATCATATCATCTACTCTTTTAAAACGTTAAAAACAATAATTAAACGAGTAATTAAGGAAATTAATTAGTGGGATCTCCTGCAAACAAAAGTAGGAATATAATTAACATATATATTTACCATGGTAAAAATGAGATGGTCCAGAGTCTCAATTATTGTACGTACTTCAGATCATATACGTGGAAGGATTCAGATAAGGACTCGATGAGTAATCATTGCCCTTTCTTTCTCTGTTTTTTTTCTGCACGATGAAATTAAACAAACATGCCATGTTTCAATTGTGTGGCTGTGGAACAGAAGAGCGGACAAGATTCCTGAGTGAAGAGAGAGAGAGAGACATCATTTGCCTTTGGCATGATTGTGCGATACCAGCCAAGCCACTAGAAACATGCTTGTGGGGTTCTGAAAGTTCAATCATCAACAACTCATTTAATGGCTGAACCATTTTCTATAATGCAGAAATGAAATAGAGTAGAAAGAAGCCAGAGAGTTTTGTTAAGCCAGTGGCTATGTAGAGATGCTTAAGAATAAAATTCCATACACAGATCGTAGGATTAGTGACAGCTGAACAATCTTATCAAGCATTAATGTCATTACTGCAAGTCCTCCATAAGTTGCTCAATAATCTTTACAAAGAAAAACAAAGGAGCTTTGAAACACAGCTTGTTAGAGCATCTTGCAATGTTATGGCAATTTTCCTCAAAGGTAATCCATAATGATCAAATCATAACTGAAAAATAGAGCTGAAAAATGGAGACTTTTAACTGAGGAATTAAGCTTCGGAGCATTGAAGCTCGGAGTAAAAGACTGCTAATAGTTCTCTGCCCCTTCTTAGCAATTCTGCAATTTGTAAATAGATGATCCTGAGTTTCTGACTGAACTACTGCAGATATCACAACTCAATGATGATAGAGGCATCACCCTTGATCTTTGGTGTTAAGTCTATTCTTCCATATTAGCCAACCATGCATGTGGTGATCTGAATTTTCCTCTGGTGAGGTGCACCTGGAAATACGAGAATTATAAGTCAAGGCTACACTAAAATTAAACAATCAGATACTTAGGAGAGTAAGATATGGTAAGAGCATATAGAGCTTCTACAGATAGGAAGTCACATCTGAATCTATAAGATTGAGGTCTCATTTACTTTTTATAATTCAAATTCAAGGTTATGCTCTTGTTGGCACATATCCTAAACGATGTTGTTAGCTAATTACATAAGAGCATATTTATATTCCATTTATCACACCATAATCATGTGAGTTTGTCATCACCTATCTTGTTGGAGGATTTTCTGTCGGAATTGGTCCAACAGGGTCTCGTCTCTTAGCTCGCCAATAAGTGCATAGCTCAAACTAGTCGAGTAAGTTCTTATCCGAGCAAAAGATGTAACAATTTGGGCACAGTTTCAGAGAGCAGCTTGGTGAAATTGAGAGGGATTTACCCTTAGATTATTATTTGCATAGAGATCAACACTTGCATAAGAGTGATTTATTATATATAGAATTCTAGGTCTTTAATTCCTAAGCCACAGAGGTCCTTATAGGTTTGGCACTCACTGCCAATTAACTATAACTCCTTTGGATTTTGCATTGTCATGAACTCTACTCCACAAGAACCTCCTCCTAATTTTAGCAATGTCCTTGATGAGCCATTTAGGTAGAACAAATAGCCTTTGGGTTGATCAGCCCCTGAGTATCTGACAGATGATCTGGAGTATAAAATTGATGGTAAGACCATTGAAACATGAAAAGCATGCAACAATCACTGTAAGCAGCTACTACTTGCTTAGATACTAACAAAAATGATGGTATAATCAACATACTGTAGGAATATAGGATTATCATCTGCAAGCCTACTCACTTAAACTCCTCTCTTTCCCCTTCTTTGTTTTACCCCAAGGGGATTAAACCAGTCATTCCATTGAGTAAAATACTTACATTGGCACTGGTAATCAGTAGCTTCTAGTTAACTTTAGGACATTCATCAAATCCTTTTCAAAATAAATTTTTGTCATAGTCACGTCCTTTTTCTTCATGGGACACTGATTCAAACTTCAGTGGCTGAGAAAAAGCAATCTGTTGTGATTCTACCTTTTCTAAAAGCAAGCTGAAAGCTGGAAATCAAGTTGTCCAAACCCCCTGCAGTCTTCTTGCTAAGACCTCGGCTAGGAGCTTGATCACGCAATTTTCTTAAATCCCTCCGCCTTTCTCTGGATAATAATTGTGAGTGAGCGTGGTTGATTCTCTCAGCTGCGATTCGCCTTTACAGAACTGCTAAAATAATAGAAGAGTATCAGATTCGATAATGTACCAAGAAGCCTTCAGAAACTCTGAATTAAATTCATCTGGCACAGGTGATTTGAGACTTAGACATGCTAAATAATGCATCTATGATTTCAGAATAAGAGAAAGGCTTCACTAAGTCATATAGCTCTTGGTGCCAATGAGAGACGAAAAAAAAGGATTTAGTTGAATGGATGAATTGACAGAAGCTCCAACCAACAACAAACTTGAAGCATATGCTAAGGCACAAGCATCTCTTCTTCTAACAATGCTACAGCCAGTAGATCGTAGTGATACACAATAGGAAAAAATATTATAAATGTTTATAATATGTATTTTTTGTTGTTGTTTAAGATATGCATTAATCTGAAACTGAGTTAAAAGTACCATTCTAGTACAATTGATTATATTGATTGGGTGAAATTAAAGACAATAAAAGTAAAACATGATCAATTCTATAAAAAAAAATTAAACATAAACTTAGCTTCTGAGTAAACTTACTCAGATATCTTCATATTTTTTTGAATACTACAATTATATAATTGTGTTTAGTTTTAATTTATCAGATAAAATACAGTTAAATGGTTAATTGACTAATTGGTAAGTTAGTAAAATTAAACATGCACACATGACTGGATGTTTTTCATTTGAGGTTCAGGGTGTGGTTAAGTTTCTCACAATAATATATATTTATAAATACTATAAACTATTATCTATTTTAAGTTGTTAATCATGTTCGTTCTTATTTGTGTAAAGGTAGTTAAAAATATATATAATATATTTTCATATTGACTATGGGTTATAGTTGGACGACTCTTCTTTTTTCTTCTTTTTCCTCCTTTGGAGTTGCGACAACGTCTGTCCTCCGGTGGATCTACCCTTGGAGTCTTACAAGTTCAAGCACGTTAGCTGGGGGTTGATATTGCCAACGTAACCCCTCCAATGGTCAAATTGGATTGATATGTGAAGCTTGCCGGCATGCGAGAGAGAGCAAAAGAGCTCAAAGAAAAAGAAGAAAAAGAATAACCCTCGTGTGAGAGAAGAAAAACCCTTCTTTTGCTTACCTTCGTGGAGGTGAAGTTTAAGGGCTTAAAAACACCAATCCCCACTTCGATCGAGAAGAGGAACTCAATCCATCGGTCATTGAGACGATTTATAAAGATGTCTTAAAGAATATCAATTCCACCTCAGCCAAGGATAGTAAGGACAGTGAAGTTTTAAGGGTCGTAGAACACCAATCTTGTCTCGACTAGGGAGAGGAACTCAATCTTTCGATTGTGAGGATGATACTTAAAGTATAGATGCCTTAAGAATATCAATTCTGTCCCAACCAAAGAGAGTAGTTCGATCCTTTGGTTACGAGATCACTAAAAAATAAATAAAGATTTATATAGTGATGAAAAAATTCATTGCAAATCTATAACAAAATTAGCAATAAAAAAAATCATCGCTAATCAATAATATAATTAGCAATAAAAATTTTCATCGCAAAATTAGTAACAAAAAAATTTTCCATCGCAAAATCGGCCCAAAAATATTGTGCTTGCAATATTTGAAGCATCATTAAAAATATTAATAACCATGACTCAATAACAATATTTGAAGCATTATCTAATTTTGATGATGCTGAATGCATCAATAAAATTTGGGGGAAACATATCATTAAATGATTTGGAGATATGAAAACCACTATTTTGAATTTCTTAGAATTTTAGAAATTCCTTTTTTATTTTGTAGTTTTTTTCTAATTCTTTGAGTTTTTTTTATATATATGTATAAGATTATTAAAAATTTCGAATTATTCTTTTATGTTTTTCAAAGTTTTGAAATTTTATTCAGATATTTTCTAAAATATTTAGCAATCTCAATAATTTTGAAGATTTAACGTGGTTCGATTTGGAAATTCATGCTTAGCTCAATTATAAGAAGAGTACTTTTCTAGTTATCAATTCATGCATGTCGATTTGATATGTGTCAGCTACTCAGCTTGAATTTTCAACAAGGTAGAAATTGTCGATTCAATTGAACAGTGCAATGATTCAATTTGATCTTTAATTCCATTCAATATTATTTTAATTTGATGAGGTTGGAAAGTCTGGTGGTTATATCCGTTGACTTAATTTGTGACTCTATTTGCAGAGTTTATAATCGATTTCTAACCCTTTTTCAAATATACACGTGGCCTCTTATATATACATACATATATACTGTAATAAACAATATATCTATCAATCATCAATTATATCGTTGCAATTTTGACCACCCCGAAAACTAATTCAAAGTTTTGAAAATAAACAAACCGCGAGGTGGAACACAAGAAAGAAATCTAACAAGCGTAAACTACACGTAGAATATCAATCTCACTCACTGAATACTTCTAAATTTGAAATGTCATATAGTTGATCAAAATTATAATGATACTGATTTTTTAAACATTTATTTGGAAGCTTCTACAAAGATATCTCTTTTAAGGATTGTTCTGCGCTCTAATATAATCTAATACAAAGATTTTTTTTATTAACAATAAAAAATAATAATATTTTTTGGAAATAAATTTCTAAAACGCGCGTGGAAATGAAAATCGACGACAGTACTTCAACTTGACTTTCATATTCCCTATAGCAAAATGGAAGAACACTGCCATGGATGTCAAAAATTTGTCAACGTACGGCATATCGATCGTAACGATGAAATTTTATATATATAAACTATATATCAATTCAACGTAGCAAGTCGTTCCAATTGCACTGCAATGAATTATATTGTTCTAGATGGCCTTCGTTGACAACATGACCTACTACTACTACTACTACTTTATTTGATTAAACAATTTCCTAGCTAGACTTGAATTAGTCAAAGTCCTCTTGCAAGTTGAATCCCATAGGTCGGTTTCTTTCAACCAAGTCGTACGTGGTTAAGTAATCTCTAGGCCTCATCTTGGGAGAGGAAGCAAGTCGACGAAACCTCTTTGTCAGAATTGAAGGATTGTTAGAAGAGTCCATGGACGGACGATATCTTTGAACGATTCAGTGGAGGCTATCAACCATGCCACGCCATGCCATGCCATGCCATTTGAAAGCAATTCTAGAGGGTTGAGTAAGTCAAGCCTGGACTTCTGTGAAAGCACTTCCATCAAATTAAACAACTTTGTTGAAAAATCCCAATTGATAGATATATAGTTAAAGTGTGGTGGCAAAGGTGGTTGGACAAATTTTAAGAAAGGCCTGAATTGGAGCATCTTGCAAAAAACAAAAGGCACCTACTTTGTCTCCTTTACATTGATATAGAGGAGGGTAGTTCTCCCTTGAAGACTACAACAATAAAATCATCCTCTATTGATCTTTTAAGTACCTTTATATGCGATTCTCTTCTTCTATGTCACCTACCAAATCTTTCATAATCAATCCACAACTCAGTTTGAATAGTGCTAGAGGGGAAGATCTTGGTGATCGATCGGCTAGTGCAATGAGTATTGTTGTTCGTATTGAGAGGAGTTTTAAAAAATATTCTCATGGAACCTCTAGTGTCCCTGGGACATATATAATTAAGTTGGTTACGACATAACAGATTTGCAGAAAAAAAAGTATCCTCTAGTTGATTGCTTAAGCATAAATGATTGAAAGTACCCTAGCCTTTTTAGTTTGGTCTCTATGATCCAATTAGCTTTCCTCAACTGTCCAATTGCCCTCAATAAGCTATTTGATTGAAGGGACTAGCTCAATCAACAAGCTAGATCAACGCACCTAAATAAGTCAATCAAGTGATTAGATTAACCCAACAAATTAATGGACTCAATTGATTAGCTTAAGTGATTAGGCCTATCAACTAATGCGAAATTAACTATCTAATTAATTGACTAATTTGATTACCAATTTACCTAACTCAACTAGGCTACCTAGCTAACTCAATCTATCTAATCCAATTAGAATGACTAGCCTGTTCAACTGAATCAATCCAATCAACTCATCTAGCCTACTCGATTTACTTAACCTCCCTAGCTCAATTAGCTAACTCAAGTTCCATCCAACTTATCTAATTGGAGCACTCCGATATAATATTCAAAGGATTAAATAAAAACAATAGTTAATTTTGAATCAAATAAAGTATTTAAGTATAATGTAGATGCATTTACTAAAATTATTTTGTTTTTGCAGTCAAACATAATTTTTTTTATGGAAATACACATAAAAAAATCATTTGCATGACTAAATGTACCATAAAATTCAAAAACCAAATTTGAAATTTCATTTTCAATAAAATATGGATGAAAAAAAAAATCATTTCACCAGTAAAAAGGTTACTTTTTTGAAATTTATTTTTTAATTTTAAAATTGGAAAATTTTAACCCTTTAAAACTTTAATTGTTTCACCACGTTATTATTTTAGATGAATTAACGATAATAATAAAATATTTAATGATAAAAGATAAAAAATTGTAGTGGTATTCGATTTTTTTATATTTAAAATGACCTTTCAAATTAGTCTTCTTTTTATTTCGATTTTATATTTTGCAGTTGGCTTATTCGGTTTTTAATGTGGTTTTAAAATCGAAAAGATTTAAGTCAAAACGAAATATTAAATTATATTTAGTTGGTGTGCACGTAAATCGCCATGTAAATTTGAAGTAAATATTTTATAAAAATGGAAATTTATTTTTGAGAATTAGGAAAGTCCAAATCTCCTTTAGTATATAAATGCAGTAAATCGGTTCAACGATATTCTCATCAATTCCATCTCTCTCCCGCATAAGCAATTCAATTCAACGTTATTCGCCTCTCTCTCTCTCTCTCTCTCTCTCCTCTCCTTCCTGCTTTCCTTCTGCCTTCTTCCTTACAGCACGCCACTTGGGCGAAACATCTCACCGCCTCAGTCCCTGTCACCGAGCTTATTTCACCAAGACTCCGTCCCCCTCGGTAGACACGGTAGCGGATCCTCGGATCGCCTCTCTCGCCGGCGCTTCGATCTGCCCGCGACCGTGGGATGGCGGCGGAAAGCTGAGCCATGGGCTGCGTCCAAGCCAAGGAGGCCTCCACTCCCCCCTCCCCGGCCTCCCTCGGCCGCCGCCGTCGGGAGAAGGAGAGGACTGCTGCGGCTGGCCCCCTTGCCTCTGGTCGCAAGTCCCAGGCCTCCCTCCCTAGGGTCGAGACCTCCATCGACGCGCCCGACGCTGTCGCCCGGCAGGAGGAGAAGGAGCAGGTAGAGAGGCCGGCTGGGGAGCGGCAGCCAAGGAGGCGCCGATCGAGGCCGGACCCTAGGCTGAGTAACCCCTCGGGGCATCTTCATGGCGAGCAGGTCGCCGCCGGTTGGCCCCCCTGGCTTGCCAAGGCCGCCGGGGAGGCCCTCCAGGGATGGACACCTCGCCGGGCTGATTCCTTTGAAAAGATCGACAAGGCAAGAGCAAAATTCCTCTGTGAACCTCTAGTCCCCTTTTTTTTTCATCTTTTATTCGTTTAATTACTAATTGTGACCATTTTCTTTGCTTGTTCAGATTGGACAAGGAACATATAGTAATGTTTACAAGGCTAGAGACACATTGACTGGCAAAATCGTGGCCTTGAAGAAGGTCCGGTTCGATATTATGGAGCCGGAGAGCGTAAAATTTATGGCGAGAGAGATTCTTATATTGAGGCATTTGGATCATCCCAATGTCGTGAAGCTGGAGGGCTTGGTGACTTCCAGGATGTCTTGTAGTTTATATTTGGTCTTTGAGTACATGGAGCATGATCTCGCTGGTCTTATTTCCAGCCCGACCATCAAGTTCACAGTGCCTCAGGTTCGATTCTAATCAAAGCGTGATCGTTCTTGTAGTTCATGTTTGAATTTTGGCTTTGCGCAGGTGAAGTGCTATATGCATCAGCTGTTGTCTGGATTGGAGCATTGTCACAACAATGGTGTGCTGCACCGTGACATTAAGGGTTCAAATCTCCTACTCGACAACGAAGGGTTACTCAAGATTGCGGACTTTGGTTTGGCTACTTTCTTTGATCCTGATCGCAAGCATCCTATGACAAGCAGGGTAGTTACTCTTTGGTACCGTCCTCCTGAGCTGCTCCTTGGAGCCACTGATTATGCTGCTGGCGTAGACTTATGGAGTGCTGGATGTATATTAGCAGAATTGCTGGCAGGGAAGCCTATTATGCCTGGGAGGACTGAGGTACGTTTTGGCACTTTGAACGCGTACCCAATGATGCTCATTAGTCTTGTGTGGTTCTCTATATTACTTAAGGAGATTGTTCTTTGATTGTTGTATCTGTAAAAAAAATCCTATAAATTGTCGAAGAACATAAACTATTCGTTGTTCAGTAAAGTATTATTTATGAATAAAAGGATTCTTATGCTGAAGGGGAGCCTTGGCGCGATAGTAAAGTTGTTTCCATATGACCTTGAGGTCACGGGTTCGAGTCGCAAAAACAACCTCGTAGTCATAGTCACTCAGTTCCAGTGGCACCTAAATTTGTAAACTTTGTAAGAACACTCATACAATCAAAGAGGATTAACATTGTTCTTACTGTATCCACAAGAAAGAAATCTTATAACAAGCAAGAACAAAAGGTCACTTTGATCACTCAACCATAGAAGAAAAATGGAGATCCAATCAGTATTAACATGTTGGATTAGGTTGAAGTTGCAATTATTTATTGCTAGATAGTTCAGGATCACTTTAAGACAGTAATGAGGGCTACAATTTATGACAGTAGATGCCTCTAGTATCAATGTAAGCTATTTGTATGTCCAAAATGTAGGAGTTTTGAGTTGTACATAAATGACTTACCAAAACACAGCTGCAATGAAATAAAATACTGCTTCTGGAAGCAGAGTGCATGAGTCGATTAGCTTCATGGTATGGTGGGTAACTTTTTTGAATTAATAAGAAACCAGTTTGTAAAGTGTTTGGGTGTGGAAATTCATGTTCATATTTCAACCTCGAATTTGCTTGTGTTTGATGCATCCGTGACAAGTCAAATTTTGGTTTGTTTATCCTTAGGAGTTAATTTTAGCATAAAGATTGTTGTAAGTCTTCTCTAAGATCAAATATGATCATCAGGTTGAACAGTTGCACAAAATTTTCAAACTATGCGGCTCTCCTTCAGAAGAATATTGGAAGAAGTCAAAACTACCACATGCTACAATATTTAAACCTCAGCAACCTTATAAATGTTGCATTAGAGAATCATTTAAAGACTTCCCTCAATCAGCTTTGCTGTTGGTTGAAACTCTTCTTGGAATAGATCCAGCTGAACGTCAAACTGCTACAGCTGCTTTAAATAGTGAGGTAACATCTTTTATTTTTAATTAGCTTTTCTCTTATCACATAAGCTTTGAGCTATGCATTCTGTATGGCTTCATAAGTACATGAATTTTTTGTTCTTGATTACTTTGAGCACATTGCACAATCTTTAGTTGCAATCAAATAATGACTATTTATGTCATGTAGTTTTAAAACTTGATCTTTTGGCTTAGATTTTTGCATCATTGAAATAATGCAGCATGAACAGTTTTAACATCAATTGGTTTGTGTAAATGTTACCATGTTGATTAGTTTACATTAGAAGTGTGGTAAATGAAGCCTTTACTTGATGAGTTTTTGATATGAATGTAAAGTAGAAATGGAAAATCAACATAGAAGTACTAATACTTCAAAGCTTTGAACATAGAAGTGCTAATACTTCGAGCTTTGAACATAGAAGAACTAATACTTCAGGCGTTGGCTTAGTCTGATGATATAGAAAGTCTGGCTGTATTCTTGATGAAACATCAATTTGATGAATTTAGGTGCTTTAACAGCTAAGCATCTAATATGCCCTTTGTTTAGTGTTTCTTGGTTTAGGAATAGGAGTCACTGTTTGTAACTGATAGAGATTGAAGCTGGTTTTATTATTATTATTATTATTATTTAGGAAAAAGTGCAATCCTTGTTGATCAGGGTTAGCATTTGCAACTTGTATATGTTTTTGACATATGTGCTATAACTCTGTAAATTGATGAAAGGCCAGTGTAGTTGTGCTTTCTAGAACTTTTTTCTTCTTTTTTTTTTTTTTGCATCTAATAATAGAACATCCTGATTAGCATCAAACAGTTGGTAATGCAAAGTTTCTTTCTATCTTGATTAATTTCTCTGAAATTTTGAAATGAAAGAACTTACATTTGCTAGGATTTCAGTTGTGAAGGATCAAATTGCCAAATCTAAACAGGGATTGGGACCCGATATTCAGTTTGTTGGGGCCAATGCATCCCATTATATCTGTTCAGAATACTACACTTATGTTTCTCTGCACAACTAAAAATTCTATTGTACATTGATTGTCTGTCACTGACTGACCTCTTCTACTTGCTTTTAGTTTTTTAATACAGAACCGTATGCTTGTGATCCTTCGAGCCTTCCAAAATATCCTCCAAGCAAGGAGATGGATGCCAAAATGAGAGATGAAGAAGCCAGAAGGTATTTGATTGACCCAGACCATCATGTTCGTGGGTTACAGCATTTTAACACAATGCATCAACCTGTCTTTAAATTATCTAATTACATCTTCATACAACATCTCACTGTATTCTGTTACAAGGAAATGAAGGAGGTCTATGTTTGTTGTGTCTGTATTATTTTGTTTGCATGGGTTGTAAGAGCAGAATGAAGGTTCTTTGATACAAAATTAGCCTAAGTTATTAAATAACAAGTGAGATTGCTCTAGGATGATTCATAAAAGTTAATGGCACCTAATTTTTTTTTTCATCATTTAGTGATGAGTTATACAGTTTGAACACAAATTTTATTTGCTAAATGATTCTCTTATCCTTCAGTTGTTTTCTAAATGATTCTCTTATCCTTCAGTTGTTTTTTGTGAATATGCCTAGGAATGCATATAACACACATCCATCAATTTCTATCATAAGTGTTTCCAATATATTGAAAAATAATTCCTCCATATATTTTTTGTTGTAATTGAATCTACTAATGCAGGTTGAGGGCTGCTGGTGGAAAGGCCCAAGCCAATGGATCACAAAAGATACGCACACGTGATCGAGCTCCTAGAGCAGTTCCTGCTCCAGAAGCTAATGCTGAACTCCAAGCAAATATTGATGTATGTCAAAAGCCTAATAGTTCTACTCTGTTTACTGTTTATTATTATTCTCTTGAGTTTTAGCATGTCATTTCAATCATTGTTTGTGTTACCCAAGATAGTTTCCATACTCTTACACTTTTCAAGCAAAAGCATGAAATAATGAGTTGAGCATAAATAATGAGTTGAGCAGGGTATAGCATAGGCATTCTCTAGACTTTAAGTTGGCATGGCTGAGCTGGTGGACTCTTTGTCCAATACGAGATCCTGGACGACAAGCCAAGTAGATCACCAAAACTTTAGAACTTGCACACTTAATGTTGAATCTTTAGCTTGATTTTGTAATGGTTCTCAACAATGGATTTGTCACAATATTGAGAAGTAAAAATATTTTTTACTTAAGTTTAGCTACTTGGTATATTTACGTAAATATCCTTTTTATACTAAGGCCAATCTCACCCTGGAGCCACAGCAGAAAAATTAGTCTTAGCAGCAAGTGATTGGTTAGAAGTTCCATGATGGAGACCTTAGCTTGATATTGGTTTGAGACATTTATAGATGAATTAAATGGAAGTCATGGTAACATGCTCTGAATAATGTATATAAATTGATGCCATCGACCCTCTACTTATAGTGTAATTTTTTACATTGCAAGTCCCTTGTTACATACTACTGCATTGTTGTGTTGTGGGCACACATAAACAGACTCTCCTATTTAGTTATCTATAATATACTTCTTAGTTCTAGTGAAATCTAGCAATCTCACGCAAAGAACAAAATTCGGAATATTGTTATGAGAAAAATATTGACATGAGGAGATTGGTACCCTTTTTAAGACTTGATCAAACTTGGAAGAGACCCCCAGTTTACTAACTAGTAAATCAGAAACTACCTTAACTAAACAAAGAATCTATTGAATTAAACTTGTTTAAAATCTAAAATGTTTAAACATTAAAATTTTAATTTGCATTATTTTTCTTCACTAAGAGGTTGACTCTAGGTAAATTGTCTGTAACTTCAATTAGAATGTCCTTTTCACTGAGCTTTCTGAGTCTGACCTTCAAGAAGCATAATTTTTCCAGATATTCTTCTTTAATGACCCTTCTAATGATGAGGAATAATTGCATTTTAATTTTTCTTCTTTTCTTTAAGGAATTAAGTTTTCACTTTATTCTCAACTTAATTTTTCTTATGTTCCTCAAGGAATTAAGTCTTGACTTTACTTTGCCATTCTCAATGATTAAGAAAATAATGAAACTGATGACATGGAGAAAGTGATGTTGCACATCCATAATAGCCATAGTGCTGCTGGTGGATTCATTGTGACCAACAGACAGCAGATGGGTGAGATTGTTGATGGTGTGAGGTGAAGATAAAGCTAAAGTTGAGTGCTTGCAGGAGGTTCCTGTGCAGATCTAAGATAGCAAGTCATGGAGGGAGTATCCATCCCCATAGACTAGGTCTAAGCAGAGAGATGTTGAAATAGGCTTGAAGAGGAGGGATTTGGTGGGGGGAAATAGTACATAGGTGAGCAAACTTGGTGTTTCTCCAAAATTGGGTAATAGATCTGGTCTGTTGTGGCTTCTTCTGCATGGTTGAGGTTTGTATGTGGCACAATTATAAATTAGGCAGAAGAGGCTGTGTATGAGAAACGAAAAAGGAACACTTGAGCACTTTTGGCTAGTGGACACCTTCACTCAAGTAGTGGGCAACATGAATCAGACATGAGGTTTCCTATTCGCACATCAAGCAGGAAAGGAAATCCTATGCAGGAGCAAGTGGTAGGAAGCAGGAAAAACAGATCATTGGCTGCTACAAATGTGCTGGTGTTGGTGTTGTAGAACAAGAAGGACTTGCTGTGGGTCTACTTTGCAAGCCTGCAAAAGGTATGCTTGCTCTAGGTTTTATAGGAGGCCAAGAGAATTTCCTTAGAGAAGAGGGGTTGATTCCATTGAGTTCTTCAGGAGATGGAGATGGTGGCACATAGGGAGGGTGTCACTTCAGTGGATTGTGCAGGTAGGATCAGGAAAGCAACATTCAAAGAAAGGCAAGTCTGGCTGTGTTGGTTGGATGATGAGGATTATGGGAAAAAGGGAGCTAGGCGCACAAGGAACTTGATGATTATTGCGGTAGAGAGATTGTATGAGCTGGATCCTTGCATGAGTGTGTGACAATGAAGACGGGCAGGATGCAGAAGTCATGGTGAGGGTAGAACCAGTAGGAATCTGGGCACCAAAGGTAGGAGAGAGAATAAAAGAGGATATTAAGGTGAATCATGGTTTAGGTCTGATACTAGCACCAAAATGGAACAATCTCACGTAGAAATAAACTCATAAAGAAGAATATTTTTATGCAAAAGATGATTAACATGTGGGATTGATGTGATTTTAAAATTTTCAATCCAAACAAAATTTAAAATAAATTAAAATATTCTGAGAAAAAAACAATACTAAAAGGCACTCAATTAAAGTTGTAATAAGTTGATATTGTCTAAACAAGATAGTTACCTAATTAAAATTTCCTTGATAAACTTTTCTGCTAAATTTTTTCAAACTAATTTTGTAAAAAATTAAATTCCTTATTTGTGTTACGTCTTAAGGTAAAAAGAGAAGCCAGAAATGAAAACAACCATCTTGCCTGAGTTGTTTTTTGAGCATTGAAACAATGGTTATGCACAGTTGCATGTGAAAGTAGTGGCAGCCAGTCATCCTCTAACAAGTTGAGCAATTAGGTTTGAAATAAAATAAAAGTAGGTGTGGTTAGAACCTACCTGTTAAGGCTGCAATGGAGAAAGTCACTTCCTTACTAAATATCCCTTTCTCCTGGAGCTATACATGGTGAATGGAATCTTCTTTTAGCAGAAATGGAAAAGTCAGAGTAGACCAGGTTGTCATAATCAGTTCAATGTTATATGTTTGGGTCCAGTTTCTTTGGCCATCTACCATGTTGTTACAGAGCATTGCTTGATGCTGATTTATTAGTCCTTATCATGAGAAAGTGCTCATTAGATGCCTTCTCTGTTGCTAATTGTCTTGTATTTGTTTCCCCAATTTGCCCAGTTGTATTCTGAAATTTGGCATCTCATGTTATGGGGTTAGTATACATTATTGGCATTGAGTAGATTTTCTTTCATTACATCAACGATGCAAATTGGTATGAAATTAGTTAAAACTTCGTATTAATATTATCTGCAGTTTAGCTTTCTAAAAAGGTGAATAATTCATCAAATCAAACGGTTATTGCCATTTTGTCCCAGTTCTCTAGTGGTGATTCATATGACTACATTCTTGTAAGGATTGGATCTAAACCTCACAGCTACTTTTGGTATTAACAGAAAATGCGTCTTCTTACTCAAGCAAATGCGAAGAGCAAGAGCGAAAAATTCCCTCCTCCACACCAGGACGGTGCTCTTGGATATCCATTGGACCCTTCCCATAATGTGGATGCTTCGTTTGATAATTCAGATGCTTCATTCAGCACAATATTTCCCTACCAAAAGGGACCAACAACTGCATGGTCAGGACCATTAGGCGATCCTGCTGCTGGAGGCCTACTAAAGAGAAAGAAGCAACTGGCTGCGAGTGTGCGCAACTCTGTTCAATCAAAACAGTTTGATACAGTTCATTCTACCAGGGATGATCACAAAGATAAGGGAAGAGTGCGAGTCCGATAAATCGCTAGCCGGTTCAAATTGCATTTGCCCCACTATATCACTATGTTGAGCATTTGTGAGAATCTGCCACCATAGTAGCCTTTTTTTTTAAATCAATTTTCTGTTATGAATATAAAATTTTCATAGTTAGCCGCCTGTTATAGTGTTTGAGAAGAAGCATCATTACAGTATATCTATGTTTTTTTTTGCCCTTTTCCAATTATGCCAGAACTAGATGCCAAGTTTGGTAATTTTGATACGACATGGATGTGTAGTTGTCTTAATTTGTTAGATTACATTGCAAAAACTAGTCTTTGATGTGGTAACAAGGGCTAGTTGTTACAATAAGAGCATGATTATCCTTTTGTTAAAACTATCATATATAAAATCCTAAATCTTTCTTATTTAATTATTAAATTAATCAATAAATATACTAAAGCCTACTTGAATCTAAAACTCTAATTTCCTGTTGGGTCAGTCAAATTAGATCACCATTATTTTTTTAACCTCTTCAATGTTCTCTCAGCAACCTTGTGATTTAGGAGAGAATAGAAAATGGCTATCTGTTTATTATCTGTTGGTATTTTTTTTTATTTTAACTCAAATACCTTAAAGGTCAGATATTCAAAATCTTAGTTGATCATTTTAATTCTGATAGCTTATAATATATAATTATTTTACATATAAATAGACCCGATCATTATTCAAAATCGATGGTTATTCAAAAGCGATGGTTTAGATTCGATTGTTCGGTTCGACGATTTCAAGAATGTTGACCTTTAACCTTTAAAGATGATTATGATTCAAAACATCCGATTACGATTCGTCTCACAGTTCATAATGGTTCAAGATTTTTTTTTAGATGCAACTTTCATACGACTAAGTAGAAGAATTTAATATCAAAGAAACTAACACTATATGAAAGTAAGTAATAACGTCACTTCCTAATGTAAGAGTAAAAGATAAGAGAACTATGTAGGTTTTGATTTTCTTATATTGTAAGGGATACATATACAATTTAAACAAGTGCAAATCTTATTTTTTGCGATGTTATGCATGATTATTTTATTTGGCAAGCTTGGAATCAATGTAATTTTGAGGGTAATGTATCAAGTGTTAATAGGATGTTCTAAGGCCTAACTCATGAGTTTCAATGTTTGAACTCCGGGATGTATATTCTCTTATTAATTCTGTAATATATTTACATTCTTAAAAAAGAAAATTATACTTGCATCCACAAAACTTATGGCATATACAATATCAAATTCATCTCAAATCATCGATCAAATTCATCTCAAAGAAAACGAGATGAATTTGCTTAAATTTGTAAATTATATTATTTAAATCTTTTGACATAAAGTTTCCTAGTACCACCAAATAAATTATCACATCAATATCATCATTGCGGAATGTGGCTAGATATTGATCTGATGTAACTTAAGATTAAAATAAGCTACCAATGTCATTATGGTCTTGAAAAAGTCCTTCAAAGAAACAAGTGAGAAAATATTTTTATAGTCGATGTCTTCTTTCCATGTAAAACCTTTTGCGATAAGACAAACTTGGTACCTCTCCATATTGTCTTTAGAAGCCCTTTTGACTTTAAATATTCATTTGCATCATTGGACTTCTCATCTTTTACCAATGGGACAAGATATCAGACGTCATTATTCTTCATGGACTTCATCTCTTCATTCATAGCATCAATCCACTTCTGAGAATTAAAATTTTGTATGGTTTGATAGAAGTTGATTGGATCTTCTTCCATCACTCCAATGTCAATCTCATATTTTTCAAAAGTACAATGTAATCATTTGACACTGTATTTCTCATTTATCTAGTAGATTTTTTTAATGACATGAGTTCTTAAGATAGTAGAGTTTGTTCTTTTAGAATAAATTTTGAATTAGAGGTTCTCTGACGTTGTCTTGATCTATTGTGTCTTGAACATGATCAAGAATAACACTTGTAAAAATATCAATATATTCTTCTTCAAATTATATCTCTCCCTATAAACTCGACATTCTCAAAGAATTGAGCATTTTTTGATTCGAAAATCGACTTAGTCATAGGATCATAAAATAAATAGCAACTCACCGTTCTTGAGTCATGTTAGATGTCTAATTTGTTAACCCATCTGAACTTCCTTTGTTTGATATCTAATTTTCCTAGTCCATTAGGACTTCTCTTACTTAGTATCTAGTACTCTTGATCTATCAAGTTTTCTCCTTTTGTTTAGTGTTTGATCATTGTGACTCACTAAGACTTTTTGTATTACATTTTTTACACCTACACACTTAACATATCAGTTAAAATTTATACAATTAACTTTGAACTCTTTTGTCATATATCAAAATATAGATACATCTAAATATAAATTCAATTATATGGTGTTGTCTACACTAAAAGTAATGAGGTCGACTTCTTTATAATCACTTGAATTCACACGTCTTAACGAGAATGAAATACAAAACTAAAGTAAAGAAGATTACTTAGGTGTTTGGGTTGAGTCTCTAGCCATATTAAAAAAAATGATAATCCCAGTAGCACAGCACTTTCCCACCGACCACCAGAAACTTTGATCCTTGAGAAAAATTATTACAAATACGATTAGAAAGGATTTTATTGCCCCGGGGACAAATCTCTAGCCATATTCAAGCACTTGGAAACTTTGACCTTGATTAGCAAAAGATTAGAAAGGATTTTAGGATAATTTTGTGATGGTCGTAGAGCTGATCGTATGGAGTTATTGGAGTGATAATTTTCATCTTTTATTGAAATAGGATAAAAAATAATAATTAAAAAATAAATTAATAATTATTTGATAAACAAGATGTCTTCCCTTTACATTTACATATAATATTTTTAATCGCTCCATCTTCGCATTTGATAGTGAAAATGTCCTCTCTATAGTAGTCAATTATAGTTTTTTGATTTACCTCTTCACAGATGATCATAAGACCGATCATGTAGGACAATTGGAGTGACGAATTCTACTTTTTTGGTGTAGTATTGAATTATCTTCAATTAAGTAGAATAATACAATTAAATTTTTTAATTATGTTTAAAATTGTTCAAGTCATTAATTTTGATAATTTGATAGAATTTTTTTTTTAAAAAAAGTGTTTAGTTTTTATCTTTTAGAAATAAGAAGCGGAGAATTTAGTTCGTTAAAAATTTAATTAGATAATTAAGAATTTATTAAAGATTATTATTTTATAGAAAAATAAATTGTTGTTGATTTATAAATAAGCGTTAGGTTCCGAGCGTTGTAAATTACTCAATGAGAGTTGCTTAAAACAAATCGTCTCTTCTATTTTTCATTCACGTGCCGAGAACGTGCCTATGACGGTAGAGCAAGACAGGCGTGAGATGGGCCGAGTGGCTGCCTCTCGGCCGTCCGATTGCTCCACGGCCTCCTCAAGTTCCGGATCATTCCATTTTTGTTTTTTTTCTCCTCAAATCTCCTGCCAATCACGCAAACCCTTGTGCGAGCCGCCGACTCGCTTTCCCAATCTCCCTTCTCCTTTAGCGTTGTTCTAGGGCTTCCTCTCGCCTTCCTTCCCTCTCGCCATGGCGCTCGATTCTTACGTTTTCGACCTCGATGCAAGGAGGTCTCTTCCAGCTCTATGCTAGGGCTAGTCTCAATTGCTCGTCGTCGATCTCGATTCTGAACTCTCCGCTGCTCTCATCGAGACCTTCGTCGCCGACCAAGTCAAGATCGGCTGTGCTATCGCTGATCCTTACATGGAGGTGGACAGTTCGCAAGGACCCCTAGATGGAAACGAGACACAGATGGACGTGGTTTTGGATGCGGATTTGGTGAATCAAGGGTTTTCAAGGAGCTCGAATCGGTGGAGCTTAAGGAAGAGGCTTATGGCTTGGTTTTAGATCGCGGCGAGGCGGGTTTCTCTGGATCTTCCAAGGACGCACACGGAGACGTAGTAGTGATGGATCCAGGTATTATTTCTGAATCTCGTTTTGGTAAAGGGATTTCTGCCCCTGGTTATGACGTAGATGAGTTTTCTCTCGCAGAAAGTGTGGGTTTCGACGATGACAGTGCCTCTGAAGAGGTTGTGGTTTCAGATGGGGTGAGGGTGCCGCACAGGGCGGATGGAAACTGGATGAATGGGTTCGAGCTGGGCAACATGGTGTGGGGAAAGGTGAAATCACATCCATGGTGGCCTGGTTACTTGTTCAATGAGGCTTTTGGTTCGCCTTCTGTTCGAAGAACAAGAAGAGATGGTCATGTTTTGGTAGCCTTCTTTGGTGATAGCAGCTACGGATGGTTTGACCCTGCTGAGCTCGTCCCGTTTGACCCCCACTATGAGGAGAAGTCTAAACAGACCACCTTGCGGCCATTTGTTAAGGCAGTTGAAGAGGCAGCCGATGAAGCAAGCCGCAGGGAGGCTCTTGGTCTGGCTTGCTACTGCCGGAATAAATCCAATTTTGGTTCAGCACGTGTCCCGGGATATTTTCATGTTGATGTCCCAGGATTCGAACCATGGGGCATTTACTCATCAAAGCAGATTGAGGATGCTCGGAAAAACTTTGTGCCTGAGCAATCTCTCTTCTTTCTAAAGCAGTTGGCCTTGTGTCCACTGGAAGAGAGTTTTCCTGCTATAGATCAGATTAAGAACGTGGCAAAGATGCTTGCTTACCGCCGTGCCATCTTCGAAGAATTTGATGAGACATATGCACAAGCATTTGGTGTCGAACCAGTACGGCCATCTCTGACTGGGTCTATGTTAGATCATCCTGAAAGATTTGCCCCCGAGGTATTAATCATTGCATGCTTTTTTGTTACCCTGCTTTTAGGCTGTCACATGGATATAATTTGTATTTACATTTGTGTAATTTCATGGTACTGGTGCAATTGATATCTTTAAACCAGTTAATTTTTATGCCTGGTTCCTGGCTATGGTTTACATTAAGCAGACTCTGGAATATTATAGATGCTTGTCATGGATGTCTGTTGATTTCACTATTATGCTATATGCTACTCATTTCTTTCAGTACATGCTGTTGTGGTGGTATAATGTCATAATATATTGTGAAAGGTGGTCGTTGGGGTTTGAAGTAATGACTGTATGTTAGGGCAGAAACGGAATGTCAAATTATCTGGATCAATGATAGCCTTACCTTCATAATAAAAAGAAACAACAAAATGAAAAAAAAAAATAGAACTCATTGCTGATTGAAAAAAATGTTAACATTCCTTTGAACTCATTGCCAACTAGATACAGTTTAAGAAATTTTGAACAAACGACACTGACACAGGAAATTTCCACTCTTCAAAGTCTAGCATCACATTGTTACACAAAAAAGCTCTAACATCTCATTAAGCTTCAAATGATATTATGTAAAAAATGTTGCACATCAAAATGGGTTCTAGTTGCCCTCTAGCGTATCTTTTTAATCCAAGTCCAACACAATATTTATATTTTACTCATTAAAATGGGAGATTTTTAAACTCTTTTTTTGTCTCAGATTTAGTTATTGTAACTGATTTCACGGGACCAATAGTTAGTCCATTTTAGTGGTTTCTGACTACTAAAAAAATCTTCTATTTGGTATATTATTCTTTCTAATCCATTAACGGCTTTGTGTTTTCTCTCTTTCTTTCACGTCGATGGGTTTTCCTTTGATATTTCTTTTTGTTGTATTCGTTGGCTGATTCTTAACGTCAGTTTAAATGTTTTTTAGGCTTCCAGTTTTCAAATTGAATATTTTGAGTAATTTCAATGGCTGTTATTTTAAACAAGCATTTTGGAGGATGAAACATTCATAAATATGCAAAATTGTATCGGGAAGCTACAATGCGATCACACGCATATAATCATTTTCAGCCATCAGGGAAGGCAGATGCTTGGTTTCTAGTCTTTTTCTTTTTTAACTTGTTTTCATGTAAAGTAGACATTTAACCAAAAGTGGTCAATCAATCCATGCTGTTGATTGCAATGACCCTTTTGATTCTATGATTATGATTCATCCCCTTCTCAGATTGCTCGGTGCAGTTTATTGGGCAAATATAATAAAAATTATCGTAAAGCATTGTTGTTTCACTGACATTGTAAATGCTGAGATTCCATCGACCTGGTTTATAGTTTTTCATCTTGTGTTGTGCAACTTGATTTTCTCCCAATTCAAAATTGCTTTTCCTTTTGTTGATTTGTGCAACTTGGTTTGCACAGGATAGCTCCTCCAAGCTAGCAAGGAAATCAAAGCATACTTATTTTCTTGTTGGATTTTTTTTTCCTATCGTAGAGCATATGAATTTTTTATACACATTTCATACTATTTGGTTCTATGATGCAATATAGTTCCAAATTCCCTGAGACCTCGAATAACAAATATTCTGGACAAGATTTTCAAATATGGAATCTAGAACTAGGAATTTGTATAGATAGGGATCCGGAAGCACCTATTAAACTATAGAATGAAAATTTAACAAGTTACAGACTAATTTGTTAGTAATAACCGAAAGATTACTAATGAAAATTTAACAAGCTACTGACTAATTTGGTTGAACAGGTCTGCCATCTAATATTTATTTTCAGTTGTCAACCTGTAGAATGTATAACAAAATCACCCATCTCGGGTAATATCTCTTTGGAAACTTGATCGGAATGAGCGATCACCATAAGTATCTTCACAGTCTAACTTGGTTTTTTAAGTTCTGAAACAGGGAACAGAATCATGTATGTGGAGAAAGTTTCCTGAGTCTTAGTAGATTGTGGTAGAGTTGTCAATCCCATCATCTTTTATTGTGAAGGAAAAAAACACCTAACATGATTTTTCCTATTTTAACCTGTCCAAACCGTAAACATATTAAACTTGAATGAAAATTTTTGGATGCTTTTGAATGAAATCTGAGTCAGGCTGGTTGCGCAGCATGTGGGAAATTTCCTATTTTTGACCCTAGTTTCTTAAACGAATCTTAATTCTATTAGTGTGGTTGCATCCTTCATTTTAGCCTTTTGGTGACTCTATGATTATTACAAGGAAAAAAAAATAGACGTCGATCCCTATTCCTTTACTGTTCAGATATGCTTTTTTTGCTTGAAAGATAGGTTCAGTGGATAGTGACCCGTCGTTGGAAGATTGGATGTGCAGGCACAATTTGTTAATTCACAACAGAATAGCATTAGGATTGCTGTTTCTTTATGGTGCAATTAAGACTTTAAGCTCCAGGTAGCCCATTATTACAGGACGAAATATGAGTTTCATTAGGGTTTAAGAGCAGGAACGAGTCTCTGAAAGTTTAGCGTTGGGCTACTTCCTCTGGAGACTCCGTATGTTTATCTAGGGTTCTATCTACAGGTGTTGCGGCGTGTTTTCCTGCGTCCGTGGCTCGACTCCTTGTATTATATCCTGAGAGGAGAGGAGAGGAGAGGCCGCGGTCAGCCCTGTCCCCACCCGCTCCAGGCTTTCGAAAGCCACTCTCTTTATTTATCCAATACTAAATAAATAATTTAAAACAAAGGGAAATTGTTTCGCAAGTATTTTTGATGCTACAATAAACGAACATGGCCTTCTAATTAATTCCAGCGCACGTGTCGAACAACCTAAATATATTTAGGTTTTATCTTAGCCTTAATCTGCTTCTAATTAATTTAATTTTAAGTTAATCCAACCATTTTATATACATAACAGATTGATTGTTTGCTCTGGTTATTTAATAATCTATCACTTCTAATTATTTGTTAAAGGCAACAGAACCAACTGACCGGTCGTATTGCTGACGTCTTCTTCTATTTGTGTTTCTTCTCAGCCGCGCCTCTAAGCGGTCAACTAGTGATGCCGGAGCCCCTCCGCCAAAAGAGAAGTTCCGTCCAAAAGCTCGCTTCCGCGCCCAAAGCGCCCAAACCTCCATCTGCGAAAAAGAACAAGTACGTGCTGAAGCGGAGGGATGAGCATTTCTCCACCACCGCCTCAGTCGCTGGTCCTCCCTTGCCGGACTTCACCTCCCGTACCGAATCCTATCGCACCTTCTACAACCTCTTCCCCGCCGCTCAGCAGCCCCCTTCCCAACCAAGTCTCGCCTTCCAGGATGCCTCGGTACACGGTGACTACGTGCTCCAGAGGAGGGAACCTTCCGTTATCGTCGACGACAAGCTGCCGCAAGCCTCACCTGGCCTGCATGCACAGGGGAGACCTCTCGTCTCGGAGCAGAGGCCGGACATTTCGGTGGCGGATGTTCCCGTTGTTATTAGCCCTCGACAGGTGCCGCAGATGAGCGTGATTGAGTTCCGGAAGCTGAATCCTGCTGTCTCCGACGTAGCTGCGGATGCTAAAGAGGAGGGCTTGTTGGTCCGGCTCACGGAAGGATGGAAGCCGAACGACGCTGGCGTCGTCGGTGGAATACCAAAGGTGAAGAAGATCAAAAAGCGCCTGCGCGATGTTGCTAGCTCCGACCCAACAGATCATGCTGGAAATGTTAAGAAGAAGATGAAAAAGAAGAGCAGGGAACAGAGCGACGGGGCTGACTTGCTACCTGACCATGTAAAGATGGCGAAAGATGACGATCCTCATAGAAAATCTGCCTCAATTAGCATTGGGCCGGAGCAGTCCAAGAGAGCCTATGGAGTCGAGAGTGCCACCATGTCCTTCCCCGTCGCCTTTCAGCTTCCCGAGATTGACTTGAGCTCCCGCAACCTGCAGCTCCCCGAGCTGGTGGCCGACTTGCATGAACTAGCACTCAACCCTTTCTATGGCATCGACCGCGATGCTCCGGTGGTAGCGCTCCATGTTTTCCTTAAGTTCCGATCGACGGTGTACCAGAAAAGCTTGTCCCTTTCGCTCCACAGTGAAGCTGAAGTCGCGGAGATTCAAACGGACAGACCTCCTCGGCAGCAGCAGGAGCCTGTTGTAGTTGTTGGGACGGCGGAGATTGCTCCAGCGAAAATAGCGAAGGAGGGCAGGGAGGGAACTGCCACTGCGAAGCCACCGAAGCCAGGATTTAGGCCCGATGATCCGGTGGTCGCTGGACGGAAACGCATTCCATCTGATCTCCAAGAGGATATGGGTGCAAAGAGGCCAAAGAAACTGGTCAAAGTCAAAGCCTCGCCCAGTGAAAAGAAATCGGCGATCAGCCAGAAGCGTAACCAGAAGGAAGCAGGCAGTGCCTCCCCGGCGACACCTACAGCAGCCGCAACGCCGTCAGCAATGCTGATGAAGCCCCTCAAGAAGCAAGAACCTCCCCCGCCTCGAGTTCCCTGTCCAACTGCGCTCGTGATGAAGTTCCCACCCCGGACGACGCTGCCGTCCATCGCCTTCTTAAAAGCCAGGTTTGCCCGGTTCGGCCCGCTCGATCTCTCCGGCACCCGCGTGTACTGGAAATCCAACACCTGCAAGGTGGTGTACAAGTTCAAGTCCGACGCGGAGTCAGCCCTCAACTACGCCCGCGTTAACGAAATTTTTGGCCAGGGCAAAGTACACTTCTATCTCCGCGACGCCGACGCACAGGCGCTGGAGCAGTCCGCTGATGCCGGAGGTCAGAAGCTGGAGTCACGGCCTGCCGAAGGAGTCCAGTTCCGACCCGGGAACGGCTCGAGCACCGCTTTGAGGGCGTTACCTAATCCAAACCAGAAGGCAGGGCAGCTGAAATCCATCCTGAAGAAGCCCGGTGACGACGTTGGCCCTAGCAGCAGTAGAGAGGCACCCCGCGTAAAATTCATGTTGGACAATGTGGACGGGAAGCCAGCGATGTCGCCGGCGATTGCAGGAAGCAGCAGCAGCAGTCGTAGCGATGCCGAAGCACGGCCCCTCTCCCTCCTACCTTCAGATTCTGTCATCAATAAGACCACAAAGTCTGGAGCTCTACTCCCGCCGCCACCACCGCTGGCGCTTCCACTGTCTACGCTTCATTCCTATCCTTCAAGGACTGTGGATAACTCTGCTTACATACCCCCGCCGCCGGTGGCTCCAGTCTCATCTGCTTCGCTTCCACCGCGACCACTGCCTGCATCGCACAGGGTGGCTCCCTCGCCGCTGTCTTCCCTTCGTGGGCTTCCATCTGGTGCGGCCCAGCCGCAGAATTATATGCAGCATGGCGAGGTCGAAGGAAGGCGCATGGCGAACAAGGACTTAGCGAACCAAATGCTGAGCCTGATGATCAGGTGCAGTGATATAGTGAGCAGTGTCAAATCGTCGCTAGGATACGTTCCCTACCATCCACTGTAAGAGGGAGTCAAGTCGTTCATCCTGATGAGTTCGATTTAGCTAATGCAGACGATGGAATTGTAATAGAAACATGAACTGATGGTCGATGCTGTTTCATGATTTGCTTCTGTACTTCTACAAAACATTAACTTTTAATGCCATGAAAGCTGCTTGTTTGCTTCTCCGAGCCTCGTCCAACGATATAATAGCTCCCGTCTCAGCAAAATCCAATGTGCTATTTCTGCAAGTCTTAGATGTTCTCATCACCACAAATCTCGCTGTCATCTAGGAGGATGGAGAACAAAACTAAGATTTTGTCCTATTTTCAATAGATATTATTTTGAAATTAAAAGAAAAAAAGTTATCCATCTCGAGAGATATTTATAGCTACTTTTTACCATTATTATTTTACACTTTATATTTGATACAGTGTGGTGAATCTCTAATATTTATAAAGATATAGAAATTATATAAAGGCATTTCAATGATTCAATCACTTTAAAAGTATATAGAGGATAGGACGTGTCAAACAGCAACCCTTTGAATTTTCCATCAATCATTTAAATTCATCCAAAACACTTTCAAAAAGTACTCGAAACATAAAACCTTATAATCATCCTTGTTATTCTTCCTTGAAGAAATTGTCAAGAATTTTAGGGTTTTAGACTGTAGGGCTAATTGCATGAATTTGTTTTCTGGTTCAGAATGAGTACCAACTTAATTAATTGGCTTAGCTTTTCCTGTCTTGTTCTGGCAGAGGAAAGTTAATGCCGAGAGGAAGGGGCAGTAGTAGGAAGATTAAATAAGAGCCTTATGGAGCATGTCAATCTCCATCCTTTTCTTCTGAAACAGCTGATGTCAACCACCATTAAGGCCACTGTCCACACTCCAATCTCAATCTTAGTTCTAGAGAAGCAAATCAGCTTTGTACAGCATTTTTTTTCTCCCAAGAACACACACACACACACACAAAAACAAAAAATAAATAAATAAATTCCTGCAGCGTTTGGACAATTCCCAGCAATTACATCATAAAAGTACCTTCTGACAGTGAATAGTTTGGAAATAATTGTACGATTAAATGGATCTTTTCCTGATATTTTGAAATTAAATAGCATAATAGTTATTGCTCATACACCTAACTGTTCCTACGAGGACCAACTTGAGAAAAAAACGTTAGCCTTAAAAAAATCTCTGAAGTGATCGTGTTAAGCTTAAACGAAGCCCTTGCACATTCTCCCAACACTTCACCTTTCCTATCCTTTTCCCCCTCACCATTTGCCTTTCTCTTGTCCACTGGAAGAGCTCCGAACTCTATCTTCGATCCCTCATGGCAGTTACTGAACAAGTTTCTGAGACACTGAAATACGAGGTTAACACTTCTCTCGTCTGAATATTTCCCTCTGCCTTCTTTCCTCTGCTGGTTCGAGTAACGTTGTTCTTAGTGATGCAGCAGACCTTTGCCTTGAAGGTTTCCATCCACTGCGAAGGCTGCAAGAGAGAAGTCAAGAAATCCCTTCAACATATAGATGGTACGGAACAAAGACAGTCCCATTTTCTTTACCCATTCCTCATTGAACTGTATCTGTTGTTTGTTTTTTTATGCTTGCTAGGTGTTTACAAGATTTGCATTGACAGCCAGCAGCACAAGGTAGTGGTGACTGGCAATGTCAAGGCAGAGACCCTTGTGAAGAAGCTCACAAAGACAGGGAAGCATGCTGAGCTCTGGCCTGAGCAAAAGCCCAGCGAGAACAGCACTGAAAAGAAGAGCAAGAAAAATAACAAGGCTGATGATGGCGACGCCAGCAAGCCGCCACAAAACCCTGAGAAAAAAGCACAAAGCTCTCCTGCCAATCCCAACTCCGCTGAAGAGAAACCAGAGCAGGCGGCCAAGAGTGGAGGTGCTGGTGGCGGTAAGAAAAAGGGGAAGAAGGAAAACATCAACGAGGTTGAAGCAGTTCCGAGCAGGGACGTGGGAGGTGGAAGTGGAACCATTCTGATCCCTCAACCACTCAACTTCCCTTCTTGTGTGGTCAGTTATAGCTCCGTGCAACCAAGCATGAGCTATGGAGGAGCGCACTACCAGATGCCGATGCAGGAGAATGGGTACTTGAGCTATCCGCCATTGCCCCGACCTTGTGAGCTCTTCAACGAAGAGAATGCTAATGGCTGCAGCATCATGTAGTTCGATCGTGTAGTAAAAATACTAGAGTTCTAGTGTAATGGTGGATGATGATGGAATTGGAGCCTCTTTTGTTTGTGTAAAATGGTGTAGACAAGTAAAAAGGTTTCTGATGATTATGAACCTGGATGAAATTGATGAGCAAAAGAGATCATCATGTAGCTTGTGTTGTTGTTTACCTAAGAATCATTCAGGGGGGAAAAGGCATAGCCTCTTTTGTTTGCTGTGCATGAATGTCCTGCCACATACGGAGACGATGCTAAAGTGTGTAAAAGGCAAATTCATCTGCTCTAGTTTTTTTATTAAATAGTCTTATTGATTGTTTTTTTTTAAAAAAAATACTGAAATTAATTTACACCGAGAGGAATGAACCGGCAAATTATGAGCCCATACACGAACCATGCACGTACCCGACGCCTGGGGCTCCGCCCCACGTGCCACGCTTTCACTTCCTCCACGTCCCCACACGTGTCTCCACCCCACCAAGCCCCTCCTGGCCCCTCGTATCCTCGTCTTAGTTTAAACGATCAAAGCGGCCGTGCGTTCATTATTGTATTTCGCACGCTCGCCGTTCCGGATTTCCTGTTCCTTCATGGCCTCCGAGACTCTCAAACACCGGCCACCGCCAAAGGACGAACTGGCCACCGCCACTGCCGGCTCGACGAAAGACCAAAAGTTGGCCCTGGCCAGGCGCGGCCTCCGCTCCCTGGCCGTGGCCGTCGCCATCCCGACCGTCGCCACCGCCGCCTCCATATCCGTCGCCGGCACCTCCATCTCCGCTGCGGTGGCGGCGTCCCCGTCGGGGACTCGGCTGATGTGGGCCTTCCACGTGGGCTCGCTCCTCATGTCCGGGCTGCTGGGCCTCTCGGCCTGGCTGGTGTGGGCGAAGGGCGGGTTCCACGGGCGGAGCGAGGCGCTGCCGCTGTACCTGGCGGAGCTGGTGATGGAGCTGCTGTGGGCCCCGCTGCTCTTCGGCTCCCGGTCCGCTTGGCCGGCCATGGCCGTGTGCGCGGCCCACTTCGTGGTGCTCTTCCTGCTGGCGCAGTCCTTCCGCCACGTCAACCCCGTCGCCGCCGACCTCATCAAGCCCTACCTTGCCTGGGTATCCTTCCTGGCCGTCGTTAACTACCTGCTCCTCTGAGATGTTTCGAAGAGTTCGTTTGTACGTGAGTTTATACGAATGTAAACAGAGCTACCGTCAGTCTTCTACTTTGTGCCAATTAATAGCATACTGTTTGAGGGCAATGAAGTGCTGTATTATATGGTTATAATTAGGTAATGTAAAAGTCCTTGCTATGTTTTTATAAGATCTAGTTTGTGGATTAAACCAATTAAATTGGTGCATTTAATTTTGTTAATTCCATCCTTAAAATCTAGTTTATTTTGATTGGAAACCGAGAGAAGTATATAAATTATCATAAATAAAATTTTCAAAGGATTGAGAAGTTAATGTGCAAAAGTATTGAGTGATGAACATAGTTTAGTTAATTATGACGGGATATGGAATAGAATTGATTATGATGGAATATGGAATAGAATTGTTAAAATGGGTAAGAGTATGAAATTGAATTAAATCATTACATGCACCCCCAACTAATAAAAAATAATTATAATGCCTACTAATAAAATACAATTATAATAATAAAAAGAACCTTTCAAGAATTTAATAGCACATAATTCATATGACATTTAATAAAAAGCAAGGCAACTTAATCTAAATAAATCCTAATAGATTCGTCCAACAAATACTAATTAATTTAATATTTTCTTTAACATTCTGATCCTTAATTTGAACATTGTAATAAAGATCCCACGAGACTCTCCTTAATTTTAATTACTAGGAACTAAGTCTTTAAAAAAAAATACAGTTGCAAAAACTTATTAGATATGACAGGTAATATTTATAAAAAATTTAAAACTTTAATTTGTCGGGGCTTTTTTTCAAAGCGCCCTCTAAAAATTGGCGTATGCTGCTTAAAGTGGCGTACACACGGTATTCTTTAGTAAAAGGCGAAAGAATAATTCGCTCTGTGTACACCACGCAGCTGCGTGATTTTCAAAAGTTGAGCTTCGGATCTATTTATAGTATCTGATGTGGGAAACTTGGAAAAACAAGCGATGTGGGACTAAAAACCAACCTGATTTTTGTAGCACCACCAATAGACCTACGGGCTACGGAATACCATGATTCGATCCTCTGCGGCGCCCGCGCTCTCCCTGGCTTCTCTCGCTTCCACGCCTCTGCCCTCCAAAGCCAAAGGGCTTTTCAGAGCATCTTCCCTCCCCTCGCCCAAGCCACGGACCAAACGCCCTAATTATCTCCGCCTCAAAACCCTAATTCCCAAGCCCCAGCCACTCCAAGCCCCTCCTCCTCCCTCGACGCTGCAGACCCATGAGCCCTGCGTTGTGGTTCTCGAAGAGGAGGTCAACGCTGTCGAACATGTGGCCCAGGAAGTCGACGCAGCGGAGGTGGTCGAGGAGGCGCCAGTGGCAATGGTGGGGATCGACCCCGCTGCCGACCTTCGGTTGCTCCCTCGAGAGGCCTTCGGTATAGCTCTGCGCTTCGCGGCGCTTGTGGCGGTACAGACTGTTGTTGCGGTCTGGTTTTTGAGCGGCGTTGGAGGCGAGCAGGGGAATGGCTCTGGCAAGCTGAAAGTCGAGGAAGGCAGGGTTGGGAGTGCAGCGAGCGAAGTAACTGAGTTTCAGAAGATCCTGGAGATCAGAGCGATGGCTAAGGAGGCGAGGGAGACTGAAAGGAGGGAGCTTTCTGAAGAGAGTGGAGTCCAGGGCGAGTTGAGCAAGAAGATTAGTAGGTTGAGAAAGAGATCTCCGAAGGTCATCTTGGACGATAATAGATTTTCTGTGTCTTTGCCGCTGGCTTCCAAGAATGTGGATGAGGAAATGGATGGAAAGAAGCTCAATTCCGAGCAGAACACGGATATCAAAAAATTGAACTACAAGAGAAAGGGTGGTTTTTTGAAATCCATAAGGAAATCTGAAAATGTTCCGAAAGGATTTGGTGGATCGGGAAAAAAGCAAGAGCCTGGCAAAGGAAGCAACGGTATGACTTTTCCTTGATTCATACGACTGAAGATAACTTTCTTCCTATAATTGTGATCTCGGTCTTAATTTATTTTTTCTTATTTATTATTCTGATATATTTTTCTCAACCAATGACTTCATTATTAATCATTTCTTGTGCTGGTGATTTTCATTCTAGTCCAGTACTCTAGTAGTCTGGTTTCCCTAAGTAAAATGAGCCCTTACCATTTCAGTGTTTAACTTTTTGCAGTACTTTCATTCTGTAACATAGCTTGTATCCTATAATCAAACTGGTTATTGCGGTTATTTGCTAGTATGAGATCCAGGGAGGGTCAATGCAACAAGTTTTACCCATACTAGCTATTAAAGAGTGTGCTTATCTATATTAGTGCCACTGGCTGAGATTGTTTTCCAATTATGCACAATGATGAACCATATCATGTTCTTTTTCAGATACACTAAAACATCCTGTCTTTAGAAATTGAAGAGCAGTTCTTTTGATGCTTTTTCTTCACTGAAGGAGGCCAATCAATGTGTAAGGTCTGATACAGCAATCTAGTTAGGCCTTCATAATTGCGAAGCAAAATCATTTTATATTAGAATTATTTCATGAGCATCTAGTTACCTGAATAGCATGAAAGATTTGATCACAAGATAGTTTTATTTTATCAGCATATCAGAACTTAGATTTGATTACCCCTGCATAAAAATTGCTGTCAGGCTTTAAGCAAGATTACATTCCACTGATGTACAAGCTGAAAATCTCAAAACTTACTTCTAATATCCAGAGATGATATTCTTGTTAAATTTCCAAGGAGATTGTCAATGTCCATGGAGTGCCTTGTTGCTTTCAGCAGCATCATATTCCACAGTGATTTATGATAGCATTGCTGTTGACAAGTAATCTTCAATTGCACTGACTTGACTTGCTGTCTAGACTGGTGATGGGAGCATATGCTACATGGTCTTTAATTTTTCACGATTCTCTGAGTGATATGCTCATATATTGTTATATAAGATGTTTTTGCCTTGTTTATTCCTGTAACATTGTCCTTTGCAAGAATTTGTGGTTCAGAAACGTGGACTAATTCAGATAAATGTCATAAATAGTTGCTTTATTTGTTAACTTTTGTAGAGCTTGAAATATTGCCTCTAAAGGAATTGTATGTCACTTTCATCTAAGTTTGATATGTAGAATGATAAAATTTATTGTATCTCTGACGAATAAGTTAGATTTCATTGTAAAAAATTTCATTGTTGTGATGTTGTCTTCCATGATGTCACTTTTCTTGAACTTTTTCACTACTAAGCCTAATGTTGATCTCTAGAAATTTCTTTTCATGAGTCTTTGGCAACTAATTGTCAAATAAATGAAACTATCATGTGTATTCATCTTAGGTGGTGTTCACCAGATTGCTGAAGAAGCTGCATGGCATCATGAACAAGGCAACGCCCATGCTCCTGAGAAGACCCAAATCCTGCATGATATCATGGATGTTGTGGCTTTCCCAGGTCAAGAGGCAGTTAGACAAGTTAGTAAAGGTGGTCATATTGATATAAGTAGACTTGGATGAATAATAACCATGTGGATGATATTGAGGGCATATCTTCCTCTGCAGGAACCAATTCCACCAATGACATTGCTGAGACCTTCCGAAAGAATGAGAAAAGTTCCAAAGAAATTACTAGAACAAATTCCTTGGAGACTGAGAAAGTTGATAAACCAAGGTGCAATTTACATGCTGAAAGGATTGAAGACAGATCATTTGTCAATAAAGACAAACAAAACCAGTTGAATTTTTTAAACAACCCTTGGTGGCTAAAACTGCCGTATGTTCTAGTAAGCAATTCCCAGAATATAATTTCTGCAGCAGTTTAATCTTTCTCTATGAACAAATATTTTCAGTTCCTTTTAGTTGTGTACTGGCTTCAATTTGTATCCTTGCAGCCAATTTGGTGCTGATTTATGTCTTAATTTCAAACTGATAAACTTGTATATGTACTAATAGAATGATTACTCTTGATTTAGGGTATTCTTTTGCGGAGAGGATCTAATGGTAGTGGCCCTGAAGGGCTTTATTCTTTGGAGGCAAATCCCTCATTAGGTGAAGAAAGTGCTTCTTATACCATTGTGTTCCAAGATCGTGGTGATGCTATGAATTTCTGCTTCTTATTGGAGTCCTTTTTTGAAGATCTGGGAGATGTTAGTGCTGATGTGGTTCCACTGACAATCCAAGTAAGGTTCCTCTTTGAACTAGTACATTAAAATGAAACAAAATCTAAGAAATTGCTTTCGGTGAAATTATCTGCCGTCATGTTTACTTTCTGTTCATGATAATAGTAGAGTCAATTGCTTAGATACAATGAGTTTAGTCCCATACTGGTACTTTTAGATATAGGATGTTATCATTCGTTCTATATATTGATGCCATGGTTATCACATAACAAATGCAATAGAATGTTTCTTTGAGTTTGCCTGAACTTAACAAGGTATCAAACTCTTTCTTAGGCTAAGACTTTTCAAAATGAAGTATTCCCAAAGGGTGAGGCTGCCATTTATAATGTAATATGCTGCAGCAACTTGCAACATCTGCACGACCTTCATTTGTGATTTCCTTCCCTGTGAAAGAGTGACCGTTACACACTGGAGTAACACTGGAGGCCTTGTCACACAACACAACCTTGCATTTCCTCCTAAGGAAGCTTGTTGCATACATTGTCCAAGTAAGCTGCTTCACCCCTCTCTTGGAAAGTCAACAGCATCTGCTCCCCTCCTTACATCCAGGAGTAGTTGACCAACTGAGAGAAGCCAGGTCCAGCTAGTGATCCTCCATGTCTTCAACCTAATGAATCCAATGCGGTCAACCCAACCCAATCAATCATTGTCTAATTCAACCTAATGAGTCCAACTAGTTTGGTTGATCCAGTCAACACAACCAACCCAGCTTGATTCGCTTGTCCATGCCCAGTACACTTGACATGCTTAGTCATTCATTATATTTATCTCCATTTTAATTTTGGGATGATAACCTTTAATAAATAATATATTTAATACAGGTGGAGCAAAGCTTTCCCCTTCTTAAAGTATAAAATAAATTGAGTGGACTTTAAAATAAATTTAGTGGATTGAATTATTTCTTGGAATGAATCATTCCCCCTCAATTCATCTATCCATACATTCAAATGGAATCATTAAGCAACAAAACCATTCCATTTTAATTCCATTTATGGGTACCAAATGCATCCTAAATTCTACAATGAAGCCTTTGGCTATGTCCATGTTGCTACTGCATCTAAATCTGTGTATTCATATAGGCAAAATCCTCCTCTTAAAAGTCCACAAAAACATGCTTCTGCTTTTCTTCCATATCCTATTTCAAACACTTTTAGATATTGCTTTGACTACCTTCTACTTTTTGCACATCCTATTCATCTACAATAGACCAAGCAACTAAAATATTTTGCTCTAATTTGCTAATTCTAGCAAAGAGTGTACTATCCATCTCCAGGGAAGATCTAAATATACAAAAAGGTATTTTATAGTTCTAGTAGAGTTAAGCTATGTTATCCTGCTTTTCTTCGTGACCTTCAAATAATTTCCTTTGCTCTTAAAATTCTCCCCTTTAAGGAAAATGATACTTGAGAGATTTGTTCCTCAGGTTTCTCTTCATCAAAAATGCATTTCATTTATCCTATTTATGTTGATTTGATTGTACGATGATCTGAGGTCCCAGGAATTTTTGGCTACGATTATTTATGACGATTCGATTTAGTCTACATTTTCTAGTTCTAGTCCATGTAACAAGTTGGTATGTAGATAATATTTATACTTTAAACTCAACCAGGAGGATTACGAGTATTAGAGTTAATAGGTTACTTATTAGGTACAATGTTTGGTACCATATTAGTAGTTTTAGAGTTAGGATTAACAATTATTTCATAATACAATATTTCTTTTCCCAAACTTAACAGGTCAACTAATTCACTGATGCAATAAAAATTAATTCTTAGTGGTTGTATAAGATTTACCCCTCTTTGTAGCCGTATCTTAAAAGTTGACAATGCACAAAGCAATTTTTTAATGCTAATAAATGTAACTGAACCATGAATTTTTCCTCGGAAATGCATGATATTGAATCAAGATGATTGGCATCTGCAGGAACTTACAGAGGCACTAAATTCGGATGCTTCAAAGCTAGTTGTTGTGAGAAAGGGACAGATTCGTCTATATGCTGGCCAGCCTCTCACTGAAGTTGAGAACGAGATACGCTCTTTGTTGAACTAAAGAAACTACAATTTACTCTTGCTTTACATATCTAGGTAAACTGTTTTACACTTCCGCCATTGCTGCTGGATTCGCTGTGGGGCTTGCAGATAATTGAAGCAATTTGATGTCTGACCCGGGCCGGATCCTATTGAGAGGTCCACTAGAAATCAGAAATTTTTGAGGAAAAAACAAGCTGAGTTATTAGGACTTGGGTCTTTTTCTTAGACAGGACATCAAATCCTTTACTGATTAATCAATTTATCAGTGCAGGAGTTGATCCTAAGAATTACTAGTCATTTACTTGGGAGTCCTACGTATCTAAGTTTTCCTCACATACGCCAAGGATTATGTATCGCAGAAGAGCATCATAAAACCTCCTCTCCCTTCTCTTTGAGGCTTCACTTTAGTTTGGTCACGAATTCTTTAGGTGTAAATTGTGTGTCCAAGATTTAAATTTTCTATAAACACGGAAATTTTGCTTCCATAATATAATGCAATAATTTTGTATTCTAACTTCAGCAAACTGTTGAGAATGAGAACCCTGATACAATTGTAAAATTATTATCATGTGATTTTGTGATCATATATTTGAATCGTTAAAACAGCTTCTTGTAACGTACGGTAAGACGGTGTGCAATAACACAATGTGGTTCGATCTTGCTTTGGAATTCTACATTGACAGGTAGTACTCTTTTGTCTACGTATGTACCTTTGAATAGTTTTATCCAATTATTGCTCGAATCAAATTGCTGTTTTTTTTGTTGTTTGCTGTTGTTGTTGTTGAAACACATTGGCTGATGCTTATTTTTAAGTTTCTGTCGTGAAAATCAGAATCAGAGGTTAGCGCAGACGCTTTTTGAGCAGAGGAAGCAACAGGTGGAATATCTTTTGAATAATTTGCAAGCAAAGGAAGCATACTATTACATCCAGTAAATTGTGTGAGTTAAATCTATATATGTTTGAGTTTGAATGTTTGAATGAGTTATTTTAGATATCAATCTATTTGACATGTGTTTGATGAGATAAAATACTTTTAAATCTCAAATTAAAACTATCTATATTTCCCATATAATTAAAATTGAACTGTGATATTTCTTTAGTTAGAATATGCATTCAATTATTTTTAGTTAGCTCCTCCTATCTATTATAAATGATACTATCTAAACCAAATTTGCTTATTAACTTAACCAAATCATATAACAACAACAACAATAACAATGATAAACCAATAATAATTTTGAATTTGCATATCCAATTAATTTTAGATGAGAAGAGTTATAAGAAGAAAAAAAAACTCACATAGAATTATATCATCTTGTTAGGGTTGTCAATTGTATGATTTTTTTTTTTTTATATTGAAATCACACAAAACTAAAATACAAAAACAACAAAGACACCTCTAAAACACTCTTTAAAATATAGCAATAGAGTAAAACCTCTATAAGCCAAGATTCAAAACCTCTAAGAATAATACTTTAATCCAAAGAATAAAATTTTATAAGTTCTCCCCAATTGAAATTTCTCTCAACAAATAACTCTCACATCTTTCTAAAGATGAAAATTAAAGATTAAAAAAAGAGTAAACTATCAAGAGGTTAAGACCTTTAACTTTGGTTAAGTTCTTAGATTTATTTGGGCATTTGTCTTATGGAAACATGTTTTTCATAAATCTTGAATCTCTTCTTTTTTTTTTCTTTTCTTTTTTAATAAAATTGAGATAAAAGTGGATAATTTTTCCTCTGCCTTTTTTCCCCTCTCTTCTCATCTCCAACACACAAATATAATTAATTAATTTTAATTTGTTTTTCCGCTTCTCTTCGCCTTCTTTCCATGAAAACAAAGTCGACGGAAACTTAATAAGAGACCCTCAGAAAGCATTTCGCTTCCGGTTTGCCCTCGAAGCAAATTTCTAGGGTTTTTTTTTTCTACTTCTTCTTCCGTTTCGCGCTCTTCGCTCCTCTTCTCTTTTCTCTATTTTTGATCAATGGAGTAGCAGGGCCGTCCATGGAATTGCTCTCGACTGTGATTCTTCCTCGTGCTCTGGTCGCGATCTCACTGCTATGGGAGCCCTAACGGAGAATCGGAAGCGGCGCCTCGCTGTCGACCTCCGACTGTCTTCCTCCGCTCACCCCATCTTCCATCTCGCTGCCGAGCCATCACCTCCCTCCAAAAAGATCAAGCGCCTCTCCCCACCTGTCTCTCTCTCTGCTATCGCGCCTTTGACGCAGGTAGCGCAAACCCCCACCCCCGCGGCGCGGAGCTTCCCTCCTCCTGCTCCTCTTCCGCGCCCCGTCCACGGCCCCCAGCGCATCCTCAGAGCCTTTGGCCTTGGGTCGGCCAACGGATCCCGCCTTCTGCCGTCGCCTCTTAAGCCAAAAGACGTTGAGATGGGTAATCTCGTGTCGCAGTTCCTCCGGGGGAAGAAAGCCTGCCATCTTTACACCATGGAGGATGGGAAAGAGGGACCACGCGTCTTCTCCGTCCAGTATGAGTCGGGGTTCGGATGATAACGATGGGACTCATGAAGGGTTAGGGTTGGATCAATATGTTCAGTTGGTTATCAACGTGAAAGATGGTAACTTGGTTCCAGAGACGAGTCACAACAATGCAGTATTTCCTTTCTCAAAATCTGGTTTGTCAGACCTGAGAATTGTGACACAGAAGTCCGAGGAGACGCCCAACTTACATTTAGTAAATCGCAAAGTAGAGGATGCGACTAAACTTGTTTTCAAATCCTCTCCAGCAAGAGAGGATAAAACGTCAGACAGGAGAAGTCCTTTGTATAGAGAGCTGTACATAGAGTCTTCTAGAAAACACGATTCAAAACTGAGGAGCTTGGACCTTGAGGTGGAATTGGCTGAGAAGAAGATATCTTCCTTCCGCTTGATACACCATGAGCAAGAGAAGCAATTTGAAGCGGTATGATTTATAAATCTTTAATCTACTTAATTTATTACTTATTGAGCTCTCTTTTGCATGGACTTACAAGGCAATTACTTTTAGAGAATAAGTAGATGAGCCTATTTTGTTAATCTTTTTCTGTCACTATTATATCATGAACTCTTGAATGGACCAAAATTTCTCATGGAAAAATAAACACCAAAGAACATATAATTTAAAAAAATTGTCTTGAATTTAACATGATGCTGAGAGTTCCAATGCTCATCCTTTATCTAAATGTCTTCATGGACTACAAAATCTCTTCATTTAGCGTTGTTAAGGATACTATAAGCCATGCATTTCATAAAAAGCAACTTTCTTACAACAAGCTACATATTTTGTTGAAAAAAAACGAAATTGCTTTTAGGCAGTGATATTCCTTTTAGGTGCTGAAGATATACCTAATATTTGACCTAACAAAACTTTGGTAGTAAATTCTCACTCATTTTATGGCACTAAAACCCATAACCTCTAAAATCCACAACACGAGATCTAGATTTTAGTCAACTAACATTATAACTTAGAATTCTGCAAGAACTCTTTCTTGCAAAGTACTTTGTTATGAATGATGATAAAGGTTATTTATTTCAACTATATAGAATGGGCTTGGATGTTTAGTTTGATTTCCCTTTACAACAATTCTCAACTATTTGGGATCAACTTGACTCATCAATTTTCATCATTGATCTATATAATCATGAGTCATAATTCTTCTTATGTGATTCATCATGGTCAAGATGCAAAAATGATCGATATCATATATATACTCAACATTTAAAAGATTTATGATGATTTAATTTGATGCCGAGAGGTATAATACATCATTTAAAATCAATTTTGACTTAGCTAAACCATTAAATGAAACCAAATAGATGTAAATGATACCCAAGCCATCTATAAAAGAAGAAAGAGAGGAGGTTTCTTTTGTTACACAAATGAAGTAGATGACTTTGATACTTGGATTCTTCATCTATCTTCTTTGTGCATGTGTCTAACAGAGACTCGTACATCAACATTCAGTATGGACACTTAACTTTCCTATTGGTTACACAGTAAACATTTTAAAAACAGTTGTGTTAGACATTTGGATTCACACTTTGTCAGATACTCGTATCTAAGTCTGAGTAACATAGGGGAAGAGTTGGTGATCCACCTTCTTTGGACACACTTTTACGTGTGGCCCGCTCAATCGAGGGTGAGCATGCAACCTAGTGAGCATGAGAGCCATACCTCTTTGTGCTATGTGGATTCCAAGGGCCTCAAATGGATGTCATTTTCGTCCTTTGACAGTCTATCACTTAGGTCCACCACATTGCATCACAAAAATTCTGCATGCAAGATAGCGTGCATGTAGCATCACGTGCTCAAAGTTGATGGAAGGCATAGAAGAAGATAAATTGTCTTGTGGTGGATAGAGGAGGCATAAAAAATTAAAAATCCAATCAATTGGATCAAACCAAACTAGACAGTTTTTTGTTTGAAAATAGGCATTTGAAATACACACCCAAATGGACAGTATCTCTGTCCACCACCAATTTGATGTTGGGCTTCACTACATTGCATCGCAATAATCCGGCATGTAAGATATAATTATTTGATATTAAAATTTTTAATTAAATTTTTGATTATGTTATTGAAAATATTTAACAATGATATTTAATTATGATATTTTTATTAAATATTATGGAAAACATATTAATCAGATAGCATTTGGGGCAAGCTAAGCTCGGCAGTAGGCTGTGCGAATTTGATTCTGTGCTGGGCTGGGGATGGATTAGAATTGTGATGTTCCCAACTTGAGTTGCAGACTGCATGGGGCAGTTTGACTCTCTTTAACTCTATTTTTCATGTATCATTGTAATTGTCTATGCCTTACTCTCTTTAACTTATTTTATGCCATTGAAACTGAGTTAACGGTGAGAGTGGAGTGATGACTAGAGGCAAGAATTAATGTTGAACTGCCTTGATGCACGTTTTACCTCTATTAATGAAGTTAAAAGACAAGAAATTTTGCTTTTAAACAATGTAAGATAATTGAACAAGTATTTTTTTTTTTTGCAATGAGTCAATGCCAATGTGCTCCATGAGTAATATTGCTTCATTTGAGAGGACATTACATTGTATTGTTCAGGCAAGAAGACTTAACATTTTTATATTTCTTTTAGCTGAACTCCATGATTTATGTTTTAAACAATAATTCACCAAAAATCATTCATGATTTCAATCTTAATCTCACAACATTGCTTCAATAATATGGTTAGGTCATTTAGGCGTTTTTAAAATTATGTGCAGTGCAATTTCCGTTTCTCTCCCTTTTCACTCCATCTCTAGTTATGTCAATCTGTCTAAAACTGGGAACCTAAGAATTGTCTTTGAACATGTCGATACCAATTTTCTCAAATTTTGTTATCAACAAGGCTATTTCTTATTGCTTGCAAAATGTCAAATTAGACCTCCATCTAAAATGTAGCAGTGTAATATCGAAAAGGAATCATCCCCAAAAATACCAAAACAGAAAATATACTCCACTCGCAGTATGTTAATTAATAAAGGCAAAGCTCTCCACAAGTTCTTTTCAGCTAGGTATTCTTCTAACAATTTTTTTTATTGTCTAGTTTTCTGATAAATTGACATGTGATGCTTTTTTTAGGTACATGAGTTCTAGAATAATATGCACAAATAATTAGTATTTTTTCCTTTATGCATCTGGATAATTTCTGTTTTTGTTTTAATAAATATAGGATTTAAAAGAAGTTTTTTCCCCACTCACAAATGAAGAAGAGGAGGAAGTTTACCGTGCATTGAATGGTAAAAACAGGTAAAAACATATGTTCATATTTCGTACAGCTTTGTTGATTACTTTCTTCCTTCTAAATGAGGTTCTTTTGTCCCTTTGCAGTCATGAAGTCCTAGTTGTACATGAACCTTCTAACATTGAGATAACCAAAGAGGTTTTGCGTTGTTTAAGCCCGAACGCTTGGTTAAATGATGAGGTAATTCTTATATAGCATTATATTCTATTTGGATTGGATACTTGATGTCCCTCAGTTGTTGATGAGCTTGTTTTCTTAGTAATTTTTCATTTACTTATCCACGAACATTATCTTCTTTTTTTTTCGTGTAGGTCATAAATCTCTACCTTGAATTATTGAAGGAGAGAGAGAAAAGAGAACCTAAGAAATTTCTGAAATGCCATTTCTTCAACACATTTTTCTATAAAAAGGTAATCATTCCTCAACTGTTTTATTACCATAAGTGTTGTTTGTTTCAGTATGGCTTCGAGCATGATCTAATAGTAATATTTATAACACAAGAATTCTTAAAAATCTAATTATTAATTTTTTGTTTGGATTTAAGTATGTAAATATTGAATTAATCGAAATCAGAAATGAACTAAATTATCTTCTACAAAATTATCCTCAAATCTAAGTGCTACAAGATTGGTATCTTTGTTAAATGTTGACATTGGTTGATTTAGTTGGCTTAAAAAATTGAGAAAATTTATAGGTCTTTCACAAGAGAAAGATAAATATATAAATAACATTCTAAGCATGCTAATAAATTTAGAAACATGAAAATAAATACACATAATTGCACCAACAATTTGTTATCATGCTAACGGATAACCGTGGATAAAAGACTATGCATCTATGCAAAAGAAGACTAAAGATAATGTTAACAGCCTAGCTTGGATAAAAGATGACTTCACTTGAACAAAGGAAATTTTTTTTGGTGTTAATAAAAATAAATGATATATTTCTGGCATGTGGGTATAATTTTTTTTGTGGTTATCCAGTTACCCTGAATGCTCTCTAGAATTTCTGTCCATTAGTGAATCTGTAGGTTTCTAATGTCAAAACACATGTACTTGGGTATTCTATGACTTAAAAGTATGTTGGAATATATTTTTCCTTCAGTCTCATCTTATCCATTGTGCGATAAGTGTTTCTTATAGTCATTATAAGCTGATTTGAACACTTTACTATATATTTTAGCGGTCCTAACAATCTTCTTTTCAACAAACTGCTCTTGTTGATGGCTATTCATGCCACAGTGAGTAACAGTGAGCAAAATACTCTTCTATATCATCTGATCCTTCATTGAAATTTTTTGGATTTAATTGACAAGTACATGTATCTTTGACTAACGTGTTTTATGATCCCCCTTAATTGATTCCTAGGTTTGTTCTGGTGCCTACAATACTGACTCATACATTTATTGTGATCTTTAGGACATTGACTTAAATCTTCATTAAACTTGGATTAATATCATTGTGGGTCCAAGTGCATGTATAAGATCTTATTTATTAATGTCATCCTGTTAGACTCTCTACTCAGTTGATTCAACTAATAGCTTTTCACAAGATTGTTAGACGTTAAAATTTTCTATTTGTAAGCCCTTCTGTTCATATTGTAGTATTTGATTTGCGATTCTCTACCAAGCATCTTCATCTCTCAGAATGGTAGTATTGTTTCCTCCAGCCATCTGTTGATGTAGATTTCTTGGGACTAAAATGGTGGGAGTTCTTTTATAAAGTGAGATGGAGTTTTGTTTGTGAGAAATTAATATAAGATGGAAATTTCTTGGTGAAAAAAATTAATTCAATTGCATAATAAAAAAAACTAACAACAAAATTAAACAAGAGTCTACTGTCTAAGATGCTACTCATTCAAATCCTTATCAATTCAATTTAGTTTGTCTGTCTGCTGAAGGTAAGTTTTCTCTTTTGCAATCTTGATTATATTTCTAAATATATTGTTACATTCGATCTTAGCATATATTTTTTTCAGACTCTCAAGGGCTTGCCCTTGTAACTAGTCTTATATCCATGAAGGGAATTATCTATTTAATGGACTAGGATGTAAATCTCACTCTTTTCTAGTGGATTTGGTTGCTGAAGGAGCCATTCTCAATTGATGACAATGATAGTGATGGTAGCACTCTAGTAGGTGTCTTGTCTTCCTTAAGAAGTTGGTGACATTATGCTTGAAGAAGCTCAAGCACTGGTGTGGTGATGGTGATGGAAAATCCCAGCAAACTCAGTTCTGGCATGCAATGCGCAAGCAAAGTCTTTCTGTGGGAGAAGGTGGCGGGCAAAGTCTCTGTGGGAGAAGGTGGCAGGCAAGACTTTTCTTGGTCATGGGTTTTTAGAAAAGCACTGATGGGGACCTTGGTTGGGGTAGTAGTATATGACCTGATGGCGCTGCAATTAGTTCAATGGAGAGGGCAACAATAGGAGGTGGTTTCATAGTTGATTGATGTTTGTTGTGTAGTGGGATCATCAATAACAATGAACAGGGTGGATTTGGTGGTGGTTGATTCAGGTAAGCTGTCCGGGTGGATATCCTGCCTCTTGTGGAGCTAGCTTGGCTGTCAGCTAGGGACGGAGTTACTCTGGTATTGTTGAGGTGAACCCGGTCACATGGAATTTGTATTGTTTATTGAATGCCTTAAACAAGGATAGAGCCTCTTTCAGAATAGTTGGTCTATTTGCGATTTAAACTGAGTGTTACTTATACAGGAAAAGTTTGAATGAATAAAAATAATATTTTTATAGTTCTGAATCTGTTTATTTGGATTAATATATTTCATCGCATCATTTTCACAATTTTAAATAACTTGTTTTTATCAGTTCTGAAAATACAAGTCTAATACGTGGTTTCAATTAAGCAGATCTTTGGTAATCACTGCAACTAATACTTATTCAGATTTTATATATGATCATCTTGTGATGAATTTTATGATTATTCTCATTGATTGGTAGGGTTGACTCCAATTGATTTATAGCTCATAAATGCTTAAAAATTCATCTATATTTCTCTTCTTTGGAGGAAAGCTGTCAATTATGTGGTGTTCGACTTAGAACCATCCTTTTTTTTTTGTTTTGTTAATATTTTAATTTATTTTTTTGTTGCTCCTTTATCTGCTAGTTTTTTCACCTTTGTTTATTAAACAAAATTGAGCATCCTACTTATGTTGTAATTCACTCTCTCTCTTTCTTTTTTGTTTAGTTGGTAAGCGGAAGAAATGGATATGACTACAAGGCTGTAAGGAGGTGGACAACTCAAAGAAAGCTTGGATATAGCCTTATTGAATGTGACAAAGTAAAATTTTTCATTCATTTCAATGTACTTGCATTAGTTTTCTATCCTTGCATCAACCTCTTTATTATTTAAACGCAGATATTTGTTCCAATACACAAAGAAATACATTGGTGTTTGGCCGTAATCCATGTAAAAGAGAAGAAGCTCCAATATCTTGATTCACTTGGTGGAATGGATATGACAGTGTTGAGAGTACTGGTATGTTTTAAGTACATATTCAAAGCCAACAGGATGGAAACCTATTTTGGAGATGTGATACTTCTTATGGACTTATTAGCTTTTGGGTTCTTTTGCAAATGACTAGTTATTTCTGTAATGCATCACTAAAACTGATTCCTTGAATCACACAGAAACACAACGAAATTGATAAAGAAAAGGGATAAAGAAGCTCATGTAAGGAAGAAATCGACACATAATTGAAAGAGAATTTGATTAATCTTCCTAATACAACGAGATGCGTCAAGTTTATAACTCAATAGCAACTGAATTAGGAAAAGAGCGCCATTAATTAGAAACACAATAATCCTGATAAGCTCTTGTCAAATCAAAAAGGTACCTATTAAACTATTACCTAAGTAAAAGACATTAATACTTAAACAATTACTTAGATCAATTACAAATTCAAAATTATTGATTTTGTTAGATTATCCTTCTAGGTGAGCTATGAGAATCTTTAGTTAGATTATCCTTTTCAGTGAATAATGACTAGGAGTAACACAATTTGAAGTCTTTAAATATGGTAATTTTGTTCTTTGGACGTCCCTTCCATTGGGTTAGAAATTGGTGCATCTTTTCTCTTCTTTTGACCTCTCTTCATTTTTCTTCCTTTTTAAATTTCTCTTTCTCCCAACAAAGAAAACATATTAGTTTATCATAGGGTGTAGATGATGTTTATGCTTGTGTATCTGTGAAATTAAAAATGTTGAGGATAAGTTTACATAAACAAACCAATGATAAAATCAACATAAAAGGATGAAGGCTCAAAAATCTCTAAGAAAATTAGCATCTCCTCCAATTTGACAATTGAGATAAATTGGCAAGTCAAATAAACAAGCTTTCTGATTATCTTTTCTCATAATATGACCAAATAAATTAGATATGATCGCTATCAAGTCGATTATCCTTGACAAGGGTCAAGTCAATTGAGTGAGGCTTTTATAAGATTATATAATTAAGGGGCTTATTTGAGGTATCATTGAGGACTCTCCTAAAGCATTTCAGAGCAATTTCCTAAAAATGTGTGGGGAAGGAACTTTTATGGTTAAGTTATCAACTATCTTTTTAAATTTAACTTTTTTTTATTTCAATTAAATTTCTTTGATTGTGAGTGAACTAGAGGCTTTAGATATTTTCTTTGGATTTGATTCACTTAAGGAAATTGTTTTGGGTTCACAAAGTTATTAGGTGATCATCTCTTAAAAATGACATAACTTTTTTTTTGTTATTATTATTTTTTATTTCATGCCAATATGTGATAGATAAATGGCTATATAATAGTGGTTATGAAAACTACCAAAATTCTCCAGCAGCTCTTATGAATTTATTGTTGGTAAATCATGTTCATTCAATTGAAATTATATTGGGATCCGATTGTTCATCAAAACTAAAGATGTCTGATTCTAACATATTCATGCCAATATTGATCATTATTTTTAGGAAAGTGACTTGCACCTTCTCTTAGTATAGAACAATGTGATTGCTATAAGTGGGCATAGTATTTTTGAAATTATGGGTTCAAATAATTATTTGGATGGTGAATTCTAGTTATAAAGTTAATCTTGTCCTCCATTAGTTGGCTTTGTCTCATCTCTCAAGTATGTATAGGTGGTTGTGGTTCCTCTTATCATATCAATCTAAGTATTGACTAGTAATGAAGATTATAAAATCAAGCAATGCAATAAATTAAATATAATGCAAGAAAATAGTAAAGATGATAAACAAATTAAAATTGAAGTAAAGAGGATGCTATTATAAGGATGTTAATGACACGATTATGTCTTCTTTTTCCCTTTTTTAATGATAAATAAACTAACTAAGAAATTTATACTACCAAGAAATTTACTTATTGATGTTCTTTTAACAAATAATGAATGATAACATGCAACAACTTGTAAGAATAAATAATTAAACGTAATAAATTTAAATTAACCAACTTAAATAAACAAAAGGATTTTTTTAAAAAGAGGAAATATGTTTATACCTAGATGATGTGAGCCAAATTTGATGTTGACATTATCATGAGGTCTGAGTTTAATCAATGAATTGGTATGCCAAGTTTCTTTCAATTTTTACAATTCCTTGCTCCAAATCCAAACTTGTATTGAATCCCGAATCCACCACTTTTTTCCCTCACTTTTGTTTTTCAAAATACTCGGTGCTACTTGTTGACCCTAGCTTAATCTCTTTTTATTATTTTTTCTTCTTTTTCATCACTTGATCCTTTTTTTTTTAAATTTTAATCTAACTAAATTGGATCCCTAACTGGGATTCAATTTGTCTCTCACATGTGTGAGGAGGCCATTAATCATAGCGTGGAAATGAGGTTGTCGCATGTTGTGGTGTTCACTAAGTAGGCAAACAACGAATGTGAAGTAAGCACTTTTGAGGTATCAAAGGTTGCTTCCTGCATTAGGATTGAATGGATTAAACTTGATTATTGCAGGAATGGCAGTGAAGTCGTTGGTAAATAGGGTTGCATGTGAATGAGGCGGCAGAGGAGAATATCCCTTTGCTTGTTGTTGGCTTACACAAAGCTTCTTGGAGTTGTAGATGGAGGAGCAGACTAGGTTATAGTTATAGATTTAAATGCTAATCGGTTGGCATGGGCGGAATTTTTCATTCCACCCACAAATTGGTATCGAAATGGTGTTGCAGATGAAGCTGCGACCTCACGGTGTCGTGGAGGTAGCCCTGAGGTTGCGGAGATAGTCCTGACCTCGCGATTGCCTTTGTTTTTTTTATTTATAAAAATTTTTATATCCATTAATTATTTTCCTCCTTTATTATTATTATTTTTTCATTTGTCTACTAGGGTAAACAGAAAGGGAAAAACCCTCTTTACCTCTTTAATAATGGTTATTCACCCCCCCCCCCCCCCCCCCCCCCCCCCCCCCAACCGCTATTTGTGAATAAAGAAATCTTTCTTAATGGATTTTTTTTTTCTATTTATCCACGAGGTAAATAGAAAAAAAAAACTCTTTAAGATGGAGAAAACAAATAATTAGAAAAAATATAATATAATATTTAACCTTATAAAATATATTATTATGAGTTAAATTATTATATATAAATTTAGTTTACTTTTAAATTGATTAAAATAAATCTAAATTAAATTAAATCTATTTGATCCTGTCATGTCTATTTGGTGGACTTTAATTAATTCTAAGATAACTTTTACTCAATGAGCATCAAACATTTTATGAGACAATATCAAAATTCAAACTCAATTTTCAACATCTCAAAGATAACTTAATAATAAGTATTAAAGTACTGAAACTGTATTGGCATGACACGACACAATACTGAAATTGTATCTCTGGTCATAAATCAAAACTTGGGCACGGTTAACCTTGGTCATAGCACAACTAGGGTCGAGGGAACTTGATGCCAATGGCACATGGACCTTGGTAGTGCTACAAGATTGGGAGGTGATGACAATTAGGAAAGTGGAGATCCAATGCTCAAGAGGGTTCTTAATGGCTGGGGGCTGCACTAGTCTTCCACTATTGGCTGGCATCGAGTGGGCCTGCATGGGAAGTGGCAGGATTGCTGTGTATGGCAGAACACAGTTGAAGCCCTAATTGCATGAGGAAACTTCTTGTTGGATCTAAGGGTTTGTTCCCTCTTTTTGCTGGTGAAGAATGCAAGGATGACCAAATGGAGAGATTTGACAGAAGCTTTCTCCTCGATATGGGATTTCCTCTTGTTGTAGTAATGCGTGAAGTATGTGGGAGAAGATTAGATCTGCAGGCAAAGATCTACGTTCTTGTTCGTCAGTGCAGGTCAGAAGTTAAAGTGAGATGGTGGGTGGTGATGGATGGTAGATGTGTAGAAGATGGAAGTTTAGGGGAAGATGTTGAAGTGTTGAACACCAAATAGGAATTCAGCTATTAAGTACCAAAATTGAACTCCTGAATCACACACACAGAGATGAATTTGGACAAAATTGATAAAACAAAGGGGATATCTATCTCACATAAAAGAGAAACCTTACACGGAGAATTAAATGAATATTTTATTAATTGAAAGCTATGTAATACAAAGAGGCGCAATTTTTATATCTCAATATCAATTAAATGTGTATAGGCGTTGGGTGCAATTAGAGGACAGATGGACTTCAGATGTATATGAATAAAATTATTGTTGATGATATGATATTAATGTCTTGTAATTTCTATTTTAAATTAGTAATATGGGTGTTGTTGGGGTAATATGATTTTACATCTATTAGCAATAATATATTTTTTATTTAAATTAAAAATATAACCTTATAATGTCATAGCTATCCATTAGTCACATAACTTCATATATGACTTACTAACAATTGTGTTGATTAAATTTAATCAAAATAGATTTTTGTTTTGTTGTATTATATTTTAATCACCAATATAGATAAATCGATATTTTTTATTATTAATTATGTTATTCATTATATAGAAGGGGAACTTTGGTACATCGAAATAATTTACCGTGTGATGTTGTGGTCACAGTTTCGAGTCGCAAAAATAATCTCTTGCAATGTAGGACAACGTTGCGTACAATAGACTCAATGTGGTCTAACTCTTCCTCAAAATTCACATTGGCGGTGGCTTCATGCACCGGGTTACTCTTTATGTCTTTATGTTATTCATTATATAGACTAACATTGCTATATTAAATTAATAGCTATATATTTTTAGTTAACTTTGAAGGTTACCATTTGCTAATATCAATATTCTCTATCTTTATAAGCTATTATAATAAGTGTGGACAAAGCTTTGCATTTTTACCACTTCATTTTATTTATTTATTTTACATATATATCATTCTATATCAAAATCTCATATGTATATGATTTTATCTATCTTAACCTAGTAATTTAATGATTGTAATTGACAATATTCACTATTATGTCTAGTGTGTTTGGATTTATCTACTTATCCATTATTATTATTATTATTATTATTATTATTATTATTATTATATTATTATTATTATATATTTAGTATATTAGCATGGTATTTGAATGCAAGGAAAGACCAATAAAGGGATATAGAATACAAATTGAATAGAAAAAGAAAGAAACAAAGGTGGAGTTAAATATTTGCCGAGATAATGATAAGAACATTTTGAGTATATAATCTTAACCAAACATCACTAAATTGAGTTTATTTTAAAATAATGGAATTTATGAAAGATTTATTGATTTGAAAAGATATATATATGTAATATTAATTTTTTTCTATTAAAAAAATTTGCCATTTCATAATTTTAAAATGGTAGATATGTATTTGCCCCTATAAGATTAATTAATTCTACTTAATTTATATCTACATTGAAGTTAATAAGTATTATTCAATTTGATTATTGGATGATCTTGCTCAAGTTGGATGTATATGCTCATTGTGGTACTACTAGTAAAGACTTGCTAATAAAACATTAATAGAGAGATCATTTTGCCTTTTAATTTAGAATTTGGTTATTCCTTTTAACTTATTTCTTGAAAATTTTATTTATATTTTAGGATTAGAAATAGACAAGCCAAATAGTATAGCACTACAAGAGGAAGACTCATCCAAATTCATCTCAGAATGTGTCAAATAGTGCTGAGTGTCAGTATGGTATGGTATCAAAATCTTACTGTTCCAGGTCAGGTAGAAATTGATGCCTTTGCATGGAATGATGCTAATCCTTGAGTTTGTGCATGACTAAGAGAATAAACTTGTGTGGTATGATTGATTTTGCAAAATGGTTTTTTTTCTCAGCTCGCTCAAGTTACACTTTTATCATGTTCAATTGTAATAATCAATAGGTTCTCTAATCTCATAGACTGTGATTCTAACATGCCAACTTGAAACTATAACCTTATTGTAACTAACCGTTCATCCAGTAAATATCTGATATTAGATCGTTTTAATTTCAGGCTAAATATCTGATGGATGAAGTGAAGGATAAGAATGTGAATCAGGTCGACACTTCATCTTGGAAAGTGGAAGCAGTTGTTGACCTACCTTTGCAGAAGAATGGGTACTTGTTTCTAACCACTGCTATTAGTCTGGCGCTATTGAATTTCCATATATTTGCCTTCTATTGCATTTATTCTGTACTGTTTTTCTCTTGAATATTTAGCTTTTTGCTATCACGTGGAAGATTAAAATTCCTTGATTGTTGCAATAAGCTTACATGATGATCTGTTTGTATTTTCCCACCTTTTGATCCTTTTTCTCTATTTTTTCTAAAAAATATGATGCCTTTTATATGTGCCTACTTTGGTCATACGTAGTTGTGGTGATGCAGCACTGAGAACCAACTCAACAGCTCATTAAAATTCTAATTTTATTAAATTGAAAGGTGACTTAATAATTTATGGGATCGAAGTCTATTTTAAAGGTATCTAGTCAAAACCAAAATGAATTTGAGATGAAAGATTCCTAAATTTAAATTTACTTAATTTTGGTGGCAAATACCTATTCTCTAAATAGCTTATTCTCCAAAATAGTAATAGAAATTATCTACTTTCTCTTGACATACTCTAATAAAAACTTGTAGCATTCAAAATTTTCAACTTCAAAACTGCTAAGCTAAACCTTCATCACTGATCCTAATCATACTATCCCACTAAGAGCTCAAACCTAGGCAAGTAGTAGGCAAGTTGGTAATATCTTCAGTTTGGGTATTATTACTACTATTGAGTACTCGATCTGAGTCTTGAACCTTCAATGAATATAGCTTTTGCTTCTTTTTGTTGATCGTTCCTTCTAATAAGAAAATGATATGATTGATCACTATTAGGAATATACTTTCTATAGCTCTTATTAATCATGACATGGGGAATAATAATGTTGAGGATGAGAGCATGGCCATGACAAAGGCAACATGTCAGATAGAGGCTCTAATATCTTTATGAGATAACAAGTTTATAATGTTGACAATTGAACTAATGTTTGATTAGGTTGACAAGGTAAATAGTGAAATTGTACAATTGTGAGAGTTAAAATGAAATTTAAATAGTGGAATAAAAAAATTTAAAAGGCTTTGAAGGGCAAAAAAGTGGAGTTTGGCTACAAAAACAAAGTGAAATAAAAAATTTAAAATATTTTAGGAGAATTTTAACATATGAAAACTTTAAGTTTAGTGCCTAGTTGGTTAAGTGGAAATTAATTAGATTTGTAGGTGCAAGTGATAAGACCAATCAATGAAACTAAATTCAAAGTGGTGTAATTGATTTAAGTATTATTAAACATATAGATTTACAGTATGTTGTCTTCCAGCTTGTTGAGGATCGTTGATGAAGCCTGATAACGGAAATATCATATTTAACTCTGATCCAACTTTTAAGTGGCCTTAGTAATACACATCAAGCTTGACCTGAAAGTATTATGATTCTTTGTATAATCTTTGCGGACTCAATTTGATTAATTGGCATTTCTTAACTGATAAATCTTTTATATCTGATCTACATAGAAAGGAAAATCTTTCTTCTGTTTGATTAGTTGTTAATTTCTAACACTGAATCATTTGTATGTTTACTGCAGTTAGTAAAAACCGGGCTGTTATGCTTCTGTGTTGGCCCTACTTGATAGATGGCTGTTCAACTTAATATATCATTATTTTTTATCTTGAATAATTTGAAAATAATTGTTTATATCAATAGGTGGGATTGTGGAATGTTCATGCTCAAGTATACAGATTTCTACAGCCGTGGTTTAAACCTCTTTTTTCAGCAGGTACTTAAAACTGAGTTAGATGATCACTTGTCCCTACCTGGTGAAGCTGCCAGATCATTAGTCTAGGTTTTATTTGTACTGGTGGTCGTACATTTCATAATATTCTATGCCCTTTTCTCAGGAAAACATGCCATACTTCAGGAAGAGGACTGCCAAGGAGATTCTTAGATTAAAAGCTGATTGAAAGGGGGAAAATAATACTGAATAAGAAGCAAGTTTCGGCATGAGTTTTAGCTGAAGTCTTCAGAGCAGATGATAAAATGGGAAGATTTAGTGAACCATGCAGGCAAATGAAAAGTGCTCTATTTTAAGAAATGATCTAACAGTTCACAAGGAGTGTTGGATATTGGGAAAAGATGGAACAGTATGCATCCATTGAATTATCTGCACACACCTATATATATATGTCAATTATAAGATGTTGCAAATATTCTCTCAGCAGAGGTGACGGGCTTTTTTCTTTCGTGTCCATTGGTTCTAGGCCTTTTTGTGTGAGCTTGTCTTTCTCTACGTTGTCTTTTATTAAGCAATTCAACAACTGGTTTTGTAAAGATCATGATTTTGTTAGCTTAGATTTTTTTTTTCATTTAAAAATATGGCATGCCACACCTAATTAGAGGAAAAGTGTTGTTGGCTTAAATGGAATTCTCTTCTTGTTTTCTTCATGCTTTCAAGTTTTGTTAAAATGGCCACAAATAAGAGCTGCAGGTGGATTCATAAGAGCAACTCTACTCTGAGTTTGAGTCGGTTGTGCTTTTGGATTTATATTTATATGATTAATTGGGTAGGTAGGATATGAATACCGGATTATTAAAAAAAATAAAACAAAATACGAAACTCTTAGGCGACTGTATAAAATCAGCTCACACATATATGTAAGAGCATTTGTAATGCACGTTAATGGTGCGTTAATAACAAAGAGAAAGAGGATGAGTCAGCAGTGCTTGCCCATGTGGCAATGGCATCATAGTTTGAACGCGTTCATCAGTGGGGCTCACATATAATTTTTTTTATTATTTTATTATTAGGCCCACATATAATTTTTTTATTATTTTATTATTAATAGTGGTGTTATAACGTATCTGTGTTCCAGATGCTCTAATAACAGTCACTTATTTTCCAAGTAATAATTCACCTTTATTATAGAAATTCATAATTATGTAATTACCGTAATCATCTGCTATGATCAGAACAAAAGACAAGGGATATTAAGCTAACAGACACACCTTGAAGACATATGAAGCTATTTACTTGTGAAAAAAAAAATATTGAAAATAAGAATATTAGATATTAAAAAAACTAAAAGACAAACTCAAGGGAGATGATTGGAGAAGAAGAAAGAGTAGTTATCGTCGTTGCTTAGAGAGAATTGAAGCTCAAGACAAGCGATAAAAATAAAATAGTAATTTTGGATTCGACTCTCAATCGATTTAACAATTTATATTCGAGCTGGGTTAACAATCTTATCTTAATGTTCTTTTTTTTTTCACAAAAAAAAACTTTTACCGAAAATAATAATAAAGGGTACTTTTTATTTTACCTATAAGCATGCTAATCTTTAATTATTTTTATTACCATAGATAAAATTAGAATGTAAGGAAACATATAATTTTTATAAAATAAAACTTATTTATGTGATATAATTTTATAATCTTTTTTATTACTTATATTCATGTTATATATCAAAACTAATAAATTTACAATTTAATCAAGGGAAACATATATTTTTTCATAATACAAAATGTTTTTATGCTATATAATTTTATAATCTTTTTTATTACATAAAATTCATGTGAAAATAAAATTAATAAATTTATAATTCAATCCAGAGAGGTAGATTAGGGTGACTAATGGATGACCGAATAAATATCCAAGTCCATATACAATTCACCAATTGATGGATCGATCCAACCATAAGCTAATGACCCAAAACCTAGCCAATTTGATTCCCAATTCAAATTTCATAACAATGCTTTCATGAGTGTTAGTGATTCACCTCTTTGTCATATGAAGTGAAGGAAGGTAAAATAATAATCATAAGACATTCGGACAACACAAAATCAAAGTGAGGAGGACAAAATGACAAATAAAACTACATTTGGACAACCATAACAATGCTTTCATGTGTGGAGGTTGACATTTGGACAAAGTGTCGAAGAGTTTCTCTTGTTTAAAGATATTAATTTCCCGTTTGCACCATAATATGACATTATGTTATACGAACAAAACACGATATAACAACCGTACTTAAAAGGTGAGACAATCATATAGAACAAACCACGACATGAAAAAATCCAACACTTTTAAACAGTGCAAATCCTAAAAAGATAACTTTAAACACTTAGCTCAAAGTGTTAACCATATCAAAATTGCATGTCGAGTCCACAATATGAAAGCATAACTAGTAAACAGAAGTTCAACTTAACAATCTCACATCAAAATCTCAGATGCATAACCAGAAAATAAGAAACAGATAACGATTGGACCCTCCAACTTGCACTTGCATGTCGAGTCCACAATATGAAAGCATAACTAGTAAACAGAAGTTCAGCTTAACAATCTCAACATCAAAATCTCAGATGCATAACCAGAAAATAAGAAACAGATAAAGAACGATTGGACCCTCCAACTTGCACTTTGGCCTAGTCTCAGATTCAAAAGACCATGCAGATCCAAAACCAAATCAAGTTTAAGAAGTCAATAAACTAACAGTTGAAAAACACGCGCGCGCGCACACACACACAACAATAACTATCCAAACTTAAGGAACCAGAAACACAAATTTATGCATAGGTCGTACACGAAAAAAAAAAAGAAAAAAAAAGCTATTAAGAAATAGATCCAAGATAGTACAAGTGGCAAAAAGAAAAAAAAATCCAATAAGCACAAGAAACAAATTTAGACGTTAATTACATCAGATATTATCCCAATTACTTTGAACATTATTAACTATTGATATGTCTTAGCAAATGTAACTAACTGCCATTAGCTCAAACCACTCGAACTAGCAAAAAGCATCTAAAAGAAATCTTTTATACAGAAAAGAACATTATGGAGATCTAGCAATGCTTAATCTGATCTTGATAAATCTTATTGAAGCCTAAAATACCTTAAAAATAAAGTAATGTCAAATTGCAGTTTTACCCTACAAATTAATATTTAATATTAAAACTACTTCTATTATTTAAAAGTTTGTTTATGTATTGATTAAATTTAATATATTACATTAACAATTAAATTTGAGCAAATTTACTAAAATTATTAAAATTAATAAATATATTTTGTACGAAAAATGATAATACTAAATTATTAAAACCTAGGAAGAGGATTCTAATTTTGACTAGTGAAGTGCCAATTTTTGTAAGACAATGATAAACATAAAAGATAAAAGTCATTGTAATACAAAATAATAATGTAATTAACTAGATATGTAAATTTCAAAATTTTAAAGAAGTATAGTTCTTTTTTATGGTAATCATTATACATGTATTTTATTATATTTGTTCTACTTAAAGTTTAAAAAATTTAAGTACATATTTACATAGGATAAAGTTGCTCAACAACACTTAAGTTGTGATTATTGAATATTATACTGCTTCCACTTTTTTCAAAATAAATTCACCTATAGCACTTCTGCAATGGGAATGCAATATCAAAACCATCACAAACCATTTTCCCTAAGTGTTATAAACCATTTTCTACACCTTATAGAAATTCTCAACTAAATTGTGTCTTCTTTTTTCGAACTAAATTGAGGGTCACTATCTTTCCTACTTAGACTTATGGCCGGTTTCTTGGATGAAAGAAATGAGGAGGTCAAGGGAAAGTGATACAAAAATGTACATGAATAATGGAGCTCTGTATGTAATTTTATATCTTTCTCTCCCCTTCCTGACTTCCATCCAAGTAAATAAGGCTTTAATGTTCTCATCAAGGTCCAAAATCTAGATTTCACAATAATAATAGACTCATTAAGCCTCATAAACATTTAACTAACACATAACTTTCAATCTAGAACTTAGGATATCATGATTTAGGATTGGCATAATATTGCCAATAGATCAATAAATATTCTCCACAAAGTAACCTATTTTCTTTAAAGGATTCAGTATCAATTAAAACATGGATTACATCATAAGATTTTACACACAACAACTGTTTTTGTTGACAAAGAAATATTCTCAAAATAAAGTTCAACTTAGAAAAGCAATCTACCAAGCATTTCAAAAAATTTATATAAAAAAAACATTGCAATTTGCATTAAAAAAAATAGTAGGTAATCATGAATCAAAATCAAATGTCTATTCAAACAAAGTATCATGTTTACAACTAGAGATACATCTAGACGACAAGAATTTGATAACTTTTAAGAATCATAGTAATGCTAGGATCTAAGCAAGGAAATAAACCATACTGTAATTCACACCAAACCACACAGGCAAAAGGGTAGATAAAAAACATTTTATTTTACTTTACCATTGAACTGGTTCAGCTTGCATCCCTAAGCCTTTTTATTAGGGCATCCAATGATTTTTGTTTTGGGTTCTGCTTTGCCCCTCTTGTACCAAAAGTTCCAAATAGTCGATCCGATGATTCCCTGAACTTCTCTGTTATCATAACCACCTTCTTGTGGTCGAGCTTGTTATAACTCCTTTCTCTGATCACTGCGTTAAGAAAATTCTCTGGGTTATTGCTCATGAGCAAATTAACCAACTGTCTAGCTTCTAACAATGCAAGCTTCAACTCATTTGCACTGGAATCATCAGAATCGTAGAACAAGTGAGATTGATTCTCAGCAAACGACTCAAACATCTTCAGATCTATATCAATTCCTATCACGGCATTTGAATTAAATCTCTTAACAATATCACTCAAGAAAAGACCAATGATCTTGTCACATATATGGCTCAAAATCCCCTGAAGGACCCGCCATAGAACACTGATAGGCAATATCTGCTGTGCAGTAGAGACCAATGTCTCAAGGTATATGATCACCTCATTGGAGTACTCATTCCCATTTGGTGGCGGGCTCTCTCCCAGCCAACTAATGCTGTCTGTCAGCATCATGAAATCATCAATCTTAATCCTCAGCAGCCCCAACAGGAGACGTTCAGTTGCATCACGAGATTTCTTCAATGGGAACTCCCTCCTTCCCTTCTCTGCACTACGTAGTGGAATGCCTGAGAGCTGGGCAGCATGCCGAAACAAGAATTCACAGGCCCTTTCCAAGACAGCCATATTGGCAGCCACCTGCATTGCCTGGGAAACACCAAGCCCGCCAGCGTCAATAAGCCGAACAATGGAGCCGTCGACAACCTCAATAAGGAGTCGCTCAAGGTACTTTTTGACAATAGGATAGATGTCAAGCTGCCCTCCATGGGACATGAAGCTGACAGAGTCCTCAATGAAGGATCGAGAGATCCGGCAAAGATCTGGAACGCTGGAGGAGAAGGGTGCGACATAGGGGAAGGCCGGAGTGATGTCGGATGTCTGGATCTGAAAGGAGAGGACGTTCATTGAGTACTCGTACTCCTTTTTCATTAACATTTGCTCAAACTTGTCTGCGTCAAGGGCCTCCGAAACCTGGCGGCGGCAATCAGAGAGGAGCAGATCATGATACTTGTCCCGATGCTTGGAGAGAACGTTGAGGAGGGGGTCAACCGCATATCGATAGCGGTGGAGGGTAACGCTGAATAGGCTGACGTAGTCCTTGATGAGAAGGAGGTGGTTGGCCGTCTGCATCCGGGAGAATTGTTCCTCAAGCACAGACACCATCTTGTTGACGGCAGTCTCCCAGAGAGAATCAACGTCGGGTCTGGCGATGAGGCTACCGCCCGTGCGGAGGATTCGATCCTCTACTATGAAGAAGCCAGCAATCTGGGCGAAGAAGGTCTGGTGCGATTCGAGGAACGGGGTCAAAGAGGAGACTTGGAAGTCTGAGGTTAGCTGCAACTTGCGGTTCTCGAAATAGTACCTCCGGAAGCGCTCCTCGAGGCCGAGGGTCTTGTGGATATGATAGGCTCGATAGAGAGGGGTGAGATCGAGGCCCGGAATACTGCCTTCCGAGGAAGCAGCCGCGGCTGCTGCGAGATCATCCGCATCGTCGCCGGCCCAATCATCATCCTCCTCAACTCGGAGGGAGTAGGTGTTATCTCGGAGGGCAGGAGTGGACGTAACAGAGCTGGATCGGAGGAGGCCCTGCTCCTCTGCTAGGCGCTGGCGAGCGCGCAGCTCCTCCTCGCGCTGGCGTGCGGCGGATGCGCGACCAATAGCGATCTGGCCGAGGTGGCGGCTCGCGACGCGGATCTGGACCATCCAATCAGAGAACTCCTTGGAGATCTTGCGCTCCGCATGGGCACGGACAGCGGGAATGAGGCGGAGAAGCATGCGTCGAATAGTGGGGTGCGCGGTGGAGGGGAGGTAGTCCCGCTCGGTGGCAGCGACGGCGCGCAGCGCAAGGTACAGATGATCTGCTTCGAGATGCTCGTTGGCGCGGGCGAGGTGCGCGAAGAGACGACTGCAGAGCCGGGCGGCATCTAGGGCGGCGGATAGATTGTCGGCGACAGCGCGGGCCTCGAGGTAGGAATCGAGAGCAGCGAGGAGAGGGCCAGCGGCGGACTGGAGGGCGGTGTTTGAGTCATCCAGGGCAGATTTGAGCGAGTCGACGTCCTTGAGAAGGGAGCGCAGATCGTCCACAGCGCGGATGAAATCCTGGTAGTGCGCCTTGCACACTTCCTCGATCTCCGACTCCTTCGACCGAGAGAAGTGCCGCAAGGAGGAAAGCAACGACTCCGGCCGTCCGGAGGCGAACGCCCGGCGGACGAAGGGGCCCAAGTCCTCCCCGTTGCTGATCGCGGAGAACAGCTGCACCTGCTCCTGCCGCTCCGCCTCCGTCGCCCACCCTCCCCCGCCTCCTCCTCCCGCCACCATCGCCGAAGAATCCGGTGCCACCCTCCGCCGCATCGCTCGCCCACTTCTTCTCCGTAGATGAGAGAGAAATAGCGGATGGACTATTATGCGTAGTTGCTTCATTGGAAAGCAGGGGGGATGGAAATGGAAATAACCGCCCTAATTTACCAAACTACCCTTGATCTCGCCTCGGTCGGGTTTACTGACCGAACGAGTGGGGTCGATTTGAAGTAATATTCCCTGTCACGACCAAACACCATACAGGTTTTAACATCCATTGAAGAATTACCTCGTTGCTTTCCCATCTCGGGGGAAGCCAGCTGGGACATGAGAAGGGGCGGAGAACCGTGTCGCCTCTTTACCATAATACTGTTGAGCTCCGTCTGCTCGCGTGTGCCAGGTAAAAGGAGGATGGCGGTGACGGGATTCGAGGGAGATCAGTTGGCTGAACAAATGGGAGAAGAAATGGACGGACGGAATGGTTTGGTGCGACTTATCAAAAACGCCGCATCGTGCGGATGGCAGCGCCAACTCACGCTGATGGTCTTTTTGTACTAAAAATTAACGCGTCTCATATTAAAAAGATATTTTAATTTTCTTTCAAACTAAAAGAAATAAATTCAAAATGATCTTTAAAAAATCAATAGAAATATCTTCATTGAAAAAGAAAGTTAGAAAGACTTTCAAGTTAAAAAAAAATATATGACAAGTAACAAATATATTGAGATTTAATGGATATATTAAGGTTATTTAATAATAAATTATTTTAAAATTTGTATATAAATGGTCAAAGGTTATTCAATTCAAAGTTAACTACTCTCAATTATTATTAAAGGTTATTCATCACATCATGACCCGATAGTGTTACAATGAGTAAGTATACAAAATAAGTACATAAGAAAATTTACAAGAGGAGAAAACCTCCTGATCTACGTAGAAAGATCTTAAACATAATGAAAGAGCAAATATATGTTTTTTTTTTTACAGGAGAGATGCTTAATTTTCCTAATAAAAATATACATGACAGTATATAATTCCACTTCGTATCATCTATTTTTCTAGGATCACGGCTTGTGTGAAGGAGATGGAGTCACCACAACTCAAAGCTTCTTCTGTTTTCCATTGCAATGAAGAGTAAAGAATTTGAGAATGAAATCTTGCAATAGTAACAATTCTGACAATGAGATGGGACTTCCTTGTGGTTATTGTTGCTGCAAAATGATATCAAAATACTGTAATTGTAAAATTATGAGATTGAGAATGACTCAAAGAACTTAATAGTTGTGATTGGAAGATAATAATTTATCGAAATAATATATGCAGTAGACTAAATCAAGTGACTTGTGTTGTTACTTTATACTTCATTTATATTTTATAGTGAACCAACTATGAGTAGTACAAGGTTATTGTTTCAGAATACTCACTTGGGTGTATGACCTTTCATCGTATATCGCAACTTCACAATTCCCAGATGTAGAAGCCCAATTTTGAAAGCTAGCATCATAACCTGGACCGGGTGTCTCGAAATGATTCACTTGATAATCAAGAGTGTGTTCCTGTAAACTATGTTCTACCTCGGGCTTGAACATCCTTTCATTCAACAAATTATGACCATACGTCTGGTAGGGGAATTGTGCTCCTAGTTGTAGCCTCAAACAAGCATTTGGGCTAAAACCATGGAGGGATTCCTCTGGTACTAGTTCACTGGCCTCTGTTTGTTTATCTGTGTTGAAGTAAGCAGGATAATCTGGAAGACCTGTATCCGAGGAGCATCTTAAGTTCCTACAAGGAAAAATAACAATTCGCAAATTGATAATCATTTCATCGATTTTTGCAAGTACAAATCTTAAGACATCAAAATATACACATAAAATTATTTTAGGAATTTAGATCATGAAGTCAGTCCTACTTTCCTACACTGAGATTCATTAGAAGCAAACAAAGTCTAGTTCTTGAACGTGCACAAAGAATCAATGAGTTATATTTACAATGAAAGGATATACAATGATCTAAACTATAGAAAATTTCAAATATTACCTATAACTAAAGGATGATTTTAGAGCAAAACATATTATTTTCTCACCTCTGAGATATCAAATTAGCATCTTGTGGAAGCATTAAATGTTGACCATCAGTGTTATGCAACCATGACACCGATGAGGCTCCTTGTGCATAGCTTAGTCCCAATGGCAAATGCATGTCATTTTGGAACTGTATATATGAGTAAGTATGCATCAATTACTTTCCAAAGTGACGAAAATGCAAAAAATAAACTAGTATACTTGGCCATTGCAATCTACAGAAATAAGTTGTTTCCCAAAATTTTCCTGTCAAGATGGAAAAAATTAAATAATTTTAGAAGATGTTAAAATAAAATACAACACAACAATATATTGGGTTGTTGCTTATGAGAAAGAAACTCAAGTGCAACAAATAATATGATAAGTATTTGGACAAGTTAACATGCATATGAAATTTGCAACAGACGTGATAAAGTATACTATAAGATGATGCATTTACCAGGCAATTGATGTTGAGTTTAGATATTTCAATACCTTATGTGCCTGAATTCGGTTTAGAGATTCCTTGAGTGATTGTTCCATAGCTCTGATATGATCTATGTTATTAATCTTATTTGGATCGGCCCAATAACTGAAATAGAAAGTAAAATTGTAATTGTAAACTACTCTTGACCATACGTCTTTTGAAGTATTTAACATCATATCATGATTTTCTTATTGAATGAAACTTTGTTGAGGTGGAAGATAAAGGAGGAAAAAGATGGCTCAAAGAGAAAATAACATATGCAAAAGCTATTCTTTCTATATATATAATATAGAAAAAACAATATTCCCACAAGTTTGTGTATTTTCATAAAGCACACACAAGAAGAAATGGTTTTGTACAATACAAGGTATGATACAAAAGTAATCTATTTTTCTTCTTCTTATTTATCTCCATTAACTAATCCACTGACAAAATACAACTTAGGATCATTTTCACATTACCTAATTATGGTTTTCTTTTATGTAATTATCCCGATGTTCTATTCTTTTTTACTAGTAGATATCTTATAAGCAAGATAAAACATGAATTAAATGACTAAACCACTCAAGAAGGGAGGTACTAGGTCAAGATTATTTTAGCCATATTATTTGTAATCTTCACAAAAAAAAAATCAAACAACATGGCTCCCTTAGGCATCCTTGACCTCCTCTCCCTTCGTTACATTCCCAACAAGTATTGGGTAAGGACATACTAGACAATAAACGTCTTTCCAAACTAACTCAAGGCCTTCTGGTGGCAATCCAAGTGTCTATTCTTTAGTTGCATAAGAAATCTTTCTTTAGTCTTCACTTATTTATACACAATTATCAATGACTATGCATAATGGCCACCACTTAAACAATGCTCACTTTAGGATATTGGGTTGGCACACCACCTTCTTTATCATAAATCACACATTCACAAATAGTTGTTAAGTCATTATAACAACATGACACAGTTGATGAATATATAAAAATGTCACAAGTACAAAGATAAATTTGAAACCTTCCCTTTGGGCAAGTTATAATCTAGCTACCCAATTGTTTGATGTTACATGACAACTAATGTAACATGGTAGAACTATCTCTAGCATACCATTGCATATGAACTATGAATTATCACCATGAACAATCAAGGTACAACTTATTAAGACAAAAAGTAACTAATTGTTTTTGCAAGCCCTAATTTATGTAGGAAGGAGGATAGATTTTAAAAAAAAATAGCACCTTAATCTGTTTTGTACTTCTTGTAATTGACCATGCAATGACCTCAAGTGATTTGTTAGATCCTGCATAAAGATATATCAAGGATCAGAAAGGTGTATTAAAAGGGATATTTTAGTATGCCCCCCTTGAAGTTTAGACTAAGCCTCAATTTGACAAATGAGTTTTAAATATCTCAAATTTCCTTTAATCTTTAGTAAACTCAAACGAACTAGTTAGCACCATTAATTACAATTTAAAATTGGATATGATTATACATAAGTGAGATATATTTAAAATTTCAAGGTCAAATAGAAACTTAGACTAAACTTCAAAAAGGCTAAAATTAAATTTTACTCTATTTTTCAATGATGACGGAGGGATAAATTTCAATGTCATACCTCCATTGATTCTTCGCTGTAAGAAAAAATAAATTATGTTAGAACTAATTTAGGGCATTATGCAAATAAATTCATTATATAAGCACAAACAATACCTTGGACCAAGGAACTCTTGGATATTGACATCATGGTCCAACTTCTTAAATGTTTTCTTAAGAGCCTAAAGAAAAGATATAATTTTAAAATGTGAAAACAACTTAATTGTGTGAATTCAGTCTTCTCCAAATAAAAGTTGGAATGATCATACTCATTTTTTGATGATTAATGTAGAACGGTAAACAAACTTACTTCAAGGCTCTCTAATTTCCTATCAAATTAGGAGGAAAAAATTTCTCATTGAAAAATCATGGTAAGGAAGAAACATAAAGCAAAATCATGAGAATAGATGTATACCTTTTTGCCCTTTCTTGTGGTGATACTTGAGCAAACCTTTCAACGACCTTCTCAATATTGCTAGTTGACAAAAAAAGATATAAAGTAAATGGTCTACAGAGTGATTTAGATCACAATTTGTTCAAATATAGGTAGGGTTGAATAACATTAAAAGAAACATTCCTAAGTAGTTGCTATATAATATTACAAGTGAATGATAATTGTAAATTTTTAAAGTTAGTAGGATAAATTTGAGGGATCCTTTGTCGTAAAAGTCAAAGAAGACCCATGGTAATTGGATCGTAGGCTGAGTCACAAACCACATGCCTCAACAAAAAAAAAAAAGATAGCTTCATTAGTTGAACATAATTGAGAATTGATGATTGGCTAACCATTATAAAATTGAGAATGTGTAAAGTCTTTTTTCACTTTTAAAAGTTAGGGCTTAATTTGTTAAAGTATGACCTGGATTTTGCGATTGACAAAATACAAACTAGAAAGAAGTCATTAAATATCATCAAAGCGGAGAATGTTAGCTAGGTTTTGAAGAGTGGTTGCTAAGCCAGGTTATTCATCCAAATGTAAGTCTCGTAGTATTTTTGTTTAAAAAAAACATTAAGAGGGTTTAGCTTTGGGTATCTTGAGAGAAAACTAGCATGCACCTTTTAAAAAACACTTAAAAGTAAGAAGAAGATTATTATTTACAATTTCGAGTAACTAAAACATTAGATGATTTTTTATGACTGATTAAGATGATTGCGAATAGATATATCTTTTAAAGTACTTCATGCGATGAGATGAGACTATTTACAATGATGAGAAATTCAATAACTTGACATTGAGGGGGGAAATTCTACAATATCTTGGACATATTTCAGTAAAAAATTACAAGCGAGAAGAATATATATACACTAATAGACCATTAGTTCAAGGGAATAAGGTTAGTTCCTTCCAGAGATAAATAAGTACACATCGATTCAATCCAATGATCTTGTCGAGAAAGGAACATATTTCAATTTAGTCAAATATTAGATAAAGATTCTCAAATGTAAATGTGGTATGTAAATTGATCATGGGGGGAAAGAAACATTTACCTACGATCTCCGACGCATATAGTAGCTTTTGAATTCGGCGCAAACATGATCAAAAGAAGGTCGATGTCACACAAAATGGAGAGCTCCTTTGCCTTCTTTAGTATCCCCGCTTTCCTCTTCGAATAAGTGACCTGTCGACTACTGCTATTCTCCAACCTCTTTATCTTTAATTTCACCCTTCCCATTGAATCAATCTTCCACGAAAAGTTGCAATCTTTCGGTCCCGATCCGAATAAACACTCGAGAGGAGGCAAAGTACCTTAATGATCCGCGTGTGGGCGGACACCAACGAAGGGAGAAACTGAATCAAAAACCTTAAATTGATTTCATTTCTCGGAGCAATAAAAAAATGAATAAAAGAAATTGGAACAATAATAAGTGTGTCAAAGGATCGCGATTCATCAAATTGCAATCTTACCTCCTCTCAAGAATCAATCTTTTGGGGTATTAGTGCAAGCAACCTAGAGATTGGATGGCAATCTAAGAAAGGAGACGAACCGAAAAGTAAGGGGATAACGAATGTGAGAGGAGAGAGAAAGAGACGAAAGACCGAGAGAAAAGGGTCCGCGAGTCCGTCCAACCGAAGCTACTTCCTAGGAAATCTCTGTACCAAATCATTCACAATGGTTATGCTAGATCATCTATTATATAATTAATTTGGTAACAAATCGAATTGTAAGTTGAAACAATACATAACTACTACGTCATTATTACGACATATTAATTGAGACAAATTAATTTTTTTCTATTAAAATGAAAAGAGTAATATAAATGTAATTGTGTCGATATCATATCAATTTAATTTAATTTAATTTTAATCGAATATTCAATCCATCCCTTCCAATCCAACGGTTCTCCTTCAATCAACTTCCTACAAGGCTACAACTCATGCCATGTGCATTAATTAGTGGTTTATGAGCAATATTAAAGGCAAAGTGGCATTTATTTATGCTTCATTTAAGATTGAGTGATCAATAATGGGAAAGCATTTATGTCATGCACATGGTAATTATTGGCCTCAGTTAACTCGAAAAATCAGATTAATAAGGAAATAATTCAAATTGCAGATTAGAATATGCTATTTATTCCATACACATAATTGTAATTATAGTAGACATTTAGATACTTGAATCAGTAGAGAATCCAAAGCCCATAGGTTGTAATTAAGTTACTACACTTATGGCGTTATAGTCTTTCTTCTGCAAAGTGGAATCTGCCACTTTAGCGATCTCACACGGTCGATCCCACGACTCATCTGTGAGAAGGTAAATCGAGAAATTATAATTGGTCACGACACGAGAGGGTATTACCTGGCTTCGCCAGGATTCAAACCAGTCTGCTACGTCGTAACCAATGCAGTTATGTCCCGGGAGCGCGTTATAGTCCTTCTTTTTCTGCAAAAAGGTGAATCCGCCACCTTAACGGCCCCACACGGTCGGTCCCATGATCATCTGTACGGAGGTAAATCGAGAAAGTGCAGTTGGTTACGACGCAGTAAAGGTATTGTCTGACTTCACCAGGATTCGAACTCTTGTCCTATTTTGAAAGTCTTGCGTTATAGTCCTTCAAAATAACTATTGAGGGTATTAATGGAAATTCATCGGAGTCGGAAATTAGGCGTCGAGGACTTGAAAAGCCCCAACCCCGCCCAACTCTGGTTGTCGGATAAGAGGCCGACGCTCTCGCCGTCCTTCTCTCACTTCTACGCCCCACTATGGAGCTCCAAAGCCCTAGCCATGGCGACGAGTTCGAGAGCGCCTGCTCGACCCCCTTTGCCAGTGCGCCCTCCAGCCCCGGTCGCGGCGGTTCGTCCTCCGCCGTCGCGGGATTCTTCTTCTTCAGCGCCCCGTCTAGCCCGATGCACTACGTCCTCTCTTCCGCGACCTCTCCCTGTTCTCCTGAGGACTCCCCTTTCGATCCTGCGTCCGGTGAGTTTTCCTTCGAGTTCGAATTCTCCTCCCGCGTCCACCCAAACTCCACTGCGGCCTCCGCCGACGAACTGTTCCTCAACGGTCAGATCCGGCCGATGAAACTGTCTTCCCATCTCCAGCGCCCGCAGTCCCTCGCACCACTTCCAGATCTCGGGGCCGAGGAGGATGAGAACGCGGAGGATGACGCGCGGGGCAGCCGTGAGGCGATGGATATCGAGGTACGCGGACGGGATCTGAAGCTCCGGAGTAGGTCCGTGCATCGGAGGGCCAGATCAATGTCGCCGCTGAGGAATCTTCAGTTTCGCTGGTGGCAGCATGGCAAGGGAAGGGAGGAGTGGGGTGAAGAACGCGAGAAGACTCCAGATCCGAAGCAGATCGAAGCAGAGGAAGTTCCGGCGCCTCCAGTTTCAGCATCCTCCCGTTCCTCGTCCTCTTCGTCAACGTCGTCATCCTCCTCTTCAGGGCGGATCTCAAAGCAGTGGATCTCTCTCAAGGATTTCCTCCACCGTAGCAAGAGCGAAGCGGGTGGCCAGGGGAAAAAGTTCTGGAATGGGATATCCTTTTCGTCCTCCAAAGCCAGGGAGAAGCCCATGGCGCTCTCAGAGCCAGAAACGAATCCACAGCCAACCACATCCACGTCAAAGCGAGAGGAAGGGCGTCAGCTTCCGCCGTCGCAACAGAGGCCAATGAACGGTACGGGGAGGCGGCGGAGGACCGTTCCGTCGGCGCACGAGCGGCTTTACACGGCGAACCGAGCACAGGCGGAGGAAATGAGACGGAGAACCTTCCTCCCTTACCGCCAGGACCTCCTCGGCTGCCTATGGTTTAGCTCCAGGAGTTACGGTGCCATTAATAGCTTCGCCCGTTCCCTCAACTCCGTTTCCTCGAGGTAACTCGTAGGTTCTTACTACCCCCAAATACCCCCACAAAAATGGTGTTCTGTATAGTAAATATCTTATGATTGTTGCTGTATTTCCTAAATCATTCAAGTTTCAGTGCAACGAAGCCAATTCCGCGACGATTTCTTGTCGTCTGTTTGGTTTTGTTTGTTTTATCATTACCTTGTTCTTTGCTTGCTTTAATTAATTGATCAACTGCAACACGGCTTTGCTTCTCCGTTGTAACAAAAGTTGCAGAATAGGTACTGAATCAACCAATGTTATTTGTCATGTCATTTGTTCTTCCAGGGGTATAGACGGTGGTGTTTGTGATTGTTAGGCTTTGCTTCCCTGATTGATTAACCAAGCTCACTTCACTTCTCTATACAGTCCCATGGACTTTTGCTCTGGCCTATTATTTAGCCTAAGCTATTGATTGTTCAACCATATAGTACAAGTGTCAATTTAGAGATCAGTTTGTGCATCCTTCAGCCAAGTGTACATGAACTGGAGTCAAATCAACTGCTCAACTTGATGCTAAAGTTGGTCACGCAACCAATCCGAAGCTTATCAAGTTTGGTGAGATGCCAGGTGGTGGCTTCTTCAATCCTTACTAGCGTGTTGTATCATGCACGCACATGATCCGTTCAGGAAAGGACCACATCATTGGCAGTGGGGCTCTGCTCACTCTAAACAAACAAATGTCAGGTACTCTCCTTTCATTTTATGTTGCCCTACCATTAATTCCTTCACTCGTTTAGGGTTTCTGGATCACATCCCGTGCCAACAAAATGATGCTCTGGATTAACAACTATCTCGGGCTTACAACTTGTTAACTTTCTGGTGTGCCAAAGTATCACTTACCATATATATTTTATGTCACTAGGTGTGATTGAGCACTTGAGCTAAGCTTCGGATGCAGTAGCTAGCTGCTAAAATAAACAAAAATGGCTTTCCTTGGTTCAATGGATGGGGAGATAGATTACTTGCAGCACAGAAAGAAAGGTGGCTGTTGTGCATGTGACAATATGGGAATCTACCAAAGCGCAGAGCTGTTAATATTGAGTACTAAAAAAGAGGTTTGTTTCCTTGTGCTGCTCGTTAACCTCTACTATGCAGGAAGGTGACAAAGGCAGGGAGAATCCACCCACTCTTTGAAGTTGTGTGAGCTGTGTATGAGCTCAAATATTAAGCTCTGACTGGTACGGGGCACTTTATAAAGTTGTACGTATCGATCTCTTGGATGATATAACCAAACACTCATCAGTACTGGATTCAATATTGATGGGTGGTTGGGTGGGTGGTTGGGTGGGTTTCTCGTGACTGCGGGTATTGGTGGATCATTGAGGACGATGGGGTTTTTTTTTTTTCTTGGATTGATTAGGTTCCAACCACCCAATTCAGGTTGGCTCTGAGCTGATGACCGTGGCAGGTCATAGTCACGTCATTCTTATCGTAAATGTGGAAACATGATTGTTGATGAGGGTGACAATCAGATCAGTTTTATTCTGACTTGCAGAAGCATTACTTGTTTGATCATGCATGTTCCTTCTTGCCAAGCTATGTTGGTCGATGTGACTGGGGTAGAAATCTGCCTTTAGAACCTTGTCGAGTCAATATTGTTGGTGAATTTAATGCTGAACTAAACGAGGGATAGATGGGGAAAAAAATTCTTTTAGAGTTGTGGAAAGTTATTTAGTAGTTTTGAGTTGAACTTGTTCTATGGTGAGTCCAACTCTAGGAATACTATCAAGGTTTTTTTTTTTTGGAGTTAAGACATTTTGATAGTCAAAAATAACTCACTGATTATCCAAAATTTGCATGAATGATTATAAACATCGGTGCATGTTTTTGTAGTTATCATGAAAATGTGGAAATCATTGACTTGATATTGCACGAAAATAACAGGGCATGATGTGCGGATATGCATTTTCAATTTACTTGCATGTTGTAAAATTTATAATCTTATAATGAAAAAAATATTGTTTTCTATTTTAAAGATAAAAACAGAATTAAAGTTCTAACTTAGGGTTTAATTGGAAGTTATAACGAACTAGCGTTTGAAAATATGATGGATTAAGATTTTATCAGTGAGATGAATGGAGATCTATTCATAAAAAGTCTTCCTACGCCCCCACATAAATTTATCTCTGTGATCTGTGGACAATGAGGTTAAAAGAGTAATAATAATTGAAAGTGTTTTTCAATGCATGAAATTCTAAATTAAAAGAAATTTCACTTCTATTTCTTAGATGCCCACTCTCATGAAAACTAGAAATTCCACAAGATATTCGATAATGTGTCAATCCATGGGATAGACTCCTACACCAAGTGTATTATAGTAAAGTGGGATTCCTTCGTTGGAATGAAAAATCTATGATGTTAGCTTCGTACTCCTAGATTTATCTGTGGACAAACTAGGGATGAGGTCCGTTTACTTTTAGGATTAGTTAAATCCAAGACTCAGATATCTAAATTATCAACAAAAAAATTATAATAAAATGGGACCAAAAGCATCTACTCGAAAGATCTCATCCATATTCTTCCTTCCCCTAGAGAATTTAGTACTTCCTAAAGTTTTCTTAAGATATTTAAAATTATTTTTATTCAATATTTAGAAATTGAATAAAATTTTAAATTTATATTTAATATTCATTTATATATTTTTATTTTATCAAAAGGGTTCAGTATTCCACTTTAGATATCAATTTTTCAAGAAATTATAAGTTTGATAAAAAAAATTAAAAAAAGTTAATGCATTTTAAATTTAGAATTATTAATGAACTTAGTATATTAGTAAAACTGAAAACTATTCTTTTCACAATTAATACACATTAAAAATAAAAGTGATTTATATTTTAAAAAATAATTATACAGTCCATTTTTTTAATTATAAATTTAAGTGTAAGTTAATAATAAATTTACAATTTCAATGATGAACGGGTGAACGCCTGGTTATTATATTACAAATGATCAACAATTAGCAATTCCCAAGCAATCTCCAATGCTATTTGAAAGCCACGCTGCAAATTTTTTATCAATTAATAATAGTTTGTCATCCAAGTTTATAAATAATCTTTGTTAGTTAATAATTCTCCTAGCAAATTAAATTAAGATTTCACATGACTTTTAGAGAAGTAAGGTTGTTCACCATAGTCTCTTTGAAGACATTCAATAAAACACCCAACCAGATTGGTCACAACTTTAATCATCTTTGACAAGAAAATAATATATCCAATCATCATCATCACCACTCACGGATAAAAATCACTGTCATTAGCCACAACATCCATTGCAACCATTAGAAGATATCACTACTTGGCATAGATAGGCTCATTTTTTAGGTTCTAAGTGTTGGAGGAATGAAATATAAGCAACTGCTAAACAACATAACACCCAGATCAAAGAAATACAAGATGCTTCCCTTGGGTTTGACGCTCGTCACTCACAATTGGATACATGTATAGGGTAACATGAACATATGGCATGAGAATATCAGTTCGAATTTGAGCATGGATACGTGCATGGATGCATCAAGCAAATTGCTGCAATATAAACAGAATGTTGCTTCTGCAATCTCCAGTGTGTTGGACACATTTTGGCAAGATGTTTGAATCACGAGCTACGAAGATCGATGACATCAAATTTCATATTGGTATTCATGTAAACATGAGAGCAGTGTTGGTAAATAGGAATGCCATCAAGAGGCTCCTCGTGTGGGTGGAATCCGCGTTCTTGACAATTGCGTATCAGATTAACACCTGTTGGATCTGTCAAATGGAATATACCATGTGTTCTGTAGAAAGGAAAATAACATGAAGCTTCTCCATAAAAAGCATATATAATGTAGAGAAACTACATTAGGCTTCCATTTTTTAGTGTTAAAACCATAGAATAGTAATCCAAAAAATTATACTCACTAATAAAAAAAGAATTTAGATATATCCAAATATTCATAGAATTAACTAGATCAGTTTTAGTTGACTGCTACAACTATTTACTGTATGTATGAGAGGTTATTGAATGTTTCCTTCTTTTAACCTCTTGGCGCATGGCTAGAAAATGAAAAGATTATATGCCCATGATTAAGTATAAATTGCATGCTTACCTTGATGTATCTGTTGGAGCCATAACAATTGCAATTGCTTCTGGTAACATAATCTGTTAAAACAAGGTTAAGGCTTAGAAATAATTTCAAAATATTAATCTCAGCAAAAGCATCAACAGATGTATGTAAGGTGACACTGGTGTTCGTTTACATCCAACTAATGTGGGGAAAAAAATAAGATGTACATAGATGTGAGGACAAATGATTGTTGACTAAACCCTTGGTTTAATATATGGTTAATAGAAAATAGACTAAGACAACATGTTGAGTATATGCTTCGGTAGTTTAGGATGAAAAACTATGATCAAAAGCAGTATCAGCAACATGACTGATCAAACCTTGCCATCTCCCTATAACTCCAGTCATACTTCTTCCAGCCTCCGACTACATAAGAATTACCATCATGAAAAATAATCATTATTGAAATAGTGAGTGGGAAATGTAATGTGTATACTGACAGATAGGCAATGGAGATGTAAATAGTTGAAGGACAAAATTTGACAGCATCATTAAAACCATTTTATCAGAGGTGTGAGGCAGAACATGGAGCTAAGACATGATGGAACTCAGGAATGAGATGCAATGAGAGTGCACACTTCTCTAGTCATTCTTAAGAATGCACAATAGAAATCTTGGAATACAAAATACCAATTTATTTTTTGTGAGCTCATCCCAAAAAAAAAGGTGAAATCAACTGGTAAAAGATAATCTATACTGAAAATGAATAGGGAAAATACAACTTTCCCTTGAACACCTCTCCTTTGAACCAAATGCCTAAATATAACTATTTGGGGTTGGATATATTGTCATTTTTAAGCCATGCCCTAAAAATGATATGTAAGTTGGAGGACAAACATTTTTAAAAGATGCAAAGATCTACTTTGTAACTGAAACTACATATAATTATTAAGCACAGTTTGTAACTGAAACTACATATAATTATTAAGCACAGTACAACATCATGGTTAAATGATATAAAATGGATTAATAGTTTTGTAAATTATATAAATAATAATAATTAACAAAAAGCAGCAGTACAAAAGGTGTTGAAGTTTCACCTGATACGAATAATGAGTATGGAGGTCAATTGATGACATGAAACACGTCTGCGTTGGGTGAGTCTGAAAATAATCCAAATGAATTGACTTATAATGAACAAGTCATACATCATATAAGGCATAGAATTCACCAAAAATCATGTCATGCGTACCAAAAGAAGCATAATGTGTTAAATAGTTGAATAAGAAAATAAATAATCACATCTAAGCTTCTACATGTTTGTGCCACAATCCATTGAAATGAGAAAATTGACCTATGAACTTATTAGATTCAGCTATTAGACACAAATACTAAAATTAACCTATAAACACCCTAATCAGTCACATCTTTCCCTGTGAGGCTGAATGGTGGTATCACAGTTTGAAAGAGTGGAGATTCCTACTCACACAATAATTGTAGGACAAATACTCATGGCAAAACACAAACTAGAAAAAGAAATGTTCAATGCTTATAATCACTTCACGTATAGGAAAACAAAAAAAGACAAGTATATAAGCATACAAAATATGATTGAGATCTTCAGATTCATCAAGAACAGAGAAGATGAAGAGCAAAGCCTAACCACACTTCAATTATTGTTTCAAAATGCAATTGGATGAGAAATGAGGGGGGAAATGATTTTTATGCTAAGCACAAGTGACGTAGCAGACTTACATGAATCCACCCAAGAGGAAACAGAGAAAGCTTGTCTTGGACATTAAATATTTCTTCTTCATCAGTAGTTTGGCACTGGAAGAAAAAAAAACATTTATTACATACAAGTGATTAACAATAGGGAAAAACATCAAGACTGGAAATGTTTACAAGGCTCAAAAATTAACAAGTGAAACATAAATCTGTAATTATGTGTATAATCAAATCAACTAGGGCCCTTAAGACCAAAGTCAGTTATATCCAAGAGTCATTTCAAAGAGTCTCTCCGGCACCAACAACCAGAATAATTTCTGGGGGAAAGGGGGGATGACATGACAAAATCAAGAGACACTATACAGAGAAAGTAAACAAATAAAATTGTGTGAAAGCTTGAGAGCAGGAGCTGATATGGACAATATGCACAGATAACTAATACACTAGAAATGACACAACACTTAGATATAAACAGATATTCTCTATTATTACATATATAACTAGCAACAAAAGCTCATTGGTACTAAGCTGCTTGTCATACTGCAATCAAATTACAAAGATAAAAAAAAATTTGGCAAGCCCAATCACAATATGCTGTAGGTATAATATCATAATCTATCAGAAAGAGTAACAAGATTCATACCGAATCAGATGTTGATTCTTGCTTTGGGATTATTAAGGCAGTCACATAAAACATCCTATTTTTCTACAAGAAAAACATTGGATAACATCAGGAATCAAGCAAAATCAGATATGTTAGATAATGCTATTTTTTGTTTGTTTTTATTGCAAATCATAGATAATGTAACTTAAGGTTACTTACCAATGCACCTGCAAGAATTCCACAGGTTTCCAAGTTCTTGGCAGTATTCTTTTCTGCTAGCCGCAAAAATGATTCCATCATCTTTACTGGCTGTAAATGAAAGCTTTTATTGTTTAACTAGGTTATGTTAATCAAGCTTTTGAGTGACACATAAACCAGGAAGAGTGCTTACAACATGCAAATGTTGAAAAGCCTTTGTTCCTTCTTGTGAAGGATTTGCAGGGCCAGGTCTTGGATCAGCAACTCTGGATGGAGAAATTGCAAACGACTGAGGTTGCACTTCAGCTAGAACTGGAGGAGGAGATGGTTGCCTTATGTTCAAATGAGCAAAATCTTGCTGAGCTGCAGTTTTGATAATAGAATCAGATTCCTCTACAGCAATAGACCATCTACCATCATCAAGGGACAGAACTGACTCCAGATCATAATTGTTCTTTCTAGAATCACCCTCATTTATCACAGCTGAACTGGATTGCACATCTTGAATCAGCCTGCTTGACATTATGACAAAGTAGTGGTTCTTTTTATGCTATTCAAACAAGTAAAGCATGTAACAGCAGTTTGTAAAGCATCAAGGCTAAACATTTTCACCTTGAATTTGCATCTTGAATTAACTCAGAATTGCTTGGATACTGGACCTGTACCAAATAGCAGAAAATATTAGGGCCATTAACTATGCTAAGGGCGGGCTAAAAATATGTGAAGAATAAAAGGATTTTACCCTTCTACCAGTAATTGGTCTTGCATTATGACCCCAAAGCCCATTAGACCCTAAAATGGAGTGCCTAGATAAGGTTTCTTCTTTTGGATGAAGTAGGCCAAGGGATCTGTAAAATAAGTATTCATAGATTAAGACCTTGTCAAGCATATTTTTAGCACAGTATCAATGGCAGTGGTACAGAGATAAACAAACAGCAGCTTAATGTTTTATAAACCATTCAATAGAAAAAGATGATAAAGACTTTAAAGTGATACATCTTAAATAACTTCCTGAACCAATCTATAGAAAGAAGCCATGGAAACTGAGTAAATGTTAAAGACATACTTTAGAATCCATAAAAATTCTGAAATTCCCAATAGCCTACACCTCATTCGACACTATAGTCCTTAAGAACAAGCAACAGACAATCATGATCAACATGCTAATTTCATGACAACAGGAATCTGGATAATCAATCAATTCTTAAAAGATAAAAGATGTAATCCCCTTATTGGACAACAGAACGAGTTATCAAGAAGAACCAATAGGTACATCTAACCAGATGGAATTCCTGTAGGCCTGTGAAGATAATATTACATTCCTTGTGGCTTCTCCTTTAAGGAGCTCATCTCCAATCAAAACTCAAAAAGAGAATAAAAAACATACAAGTCCACTCCAAGTCAATGTAATCAGTTAACATGACGAAATGTGCTCCTGCATTACCAACTAATTATTATCAAGCGCACAGATGGTATGAGGTGCACTACAAGTGTTCTGTGAAATTGAATACTACAAAATCTAACCATTCTGGTGTCCACAATCCTACCTGAACCACTGGAATAAATTATTACTGAGAGTATGCTCTACTAATGTACATCGTAAGATAAACAAAAAAATGGAAAAAAAAAATTAAAATATCTAACCAATATATAACAGTTATGTGACATTGCAATAATAAAAAATGAACTTGAGGTATATAAACCTTGAGGATCTTGTGACAAAAAATGAACTTGAGGCATATGAGCCACTGAAATTTAAAGATGACAACAGAGTAATAAAAATGTTAAATGGAGGATATACTCTCTGGTCTTATAGGATTGCAAGCCTAAGTTGGTGCTCTCGTAAGGAAAGGAGGGTGGGGGGGGGGGGGGGGGGGGGGGGGGGGGGGGGGGGGGGGGGGCCCCAAATAGATAATTTTGCATTATTGCTTAAATGAATAGAATAATGAAATGATGCCCTCTTGTATAGGGTTTACAATAGCCATTTAATAAGGCAAAGATAAAATAGACTAAATTTGCTAGAGATAGTGAAAATAGAAATAATAAATTTGTAAAAAAAATCTATACCCCTGAATAGTTCTATTTTATTGGACCAAGTTATCAGCAAAAGAATTATCTTTTATTTAATTTCTATTTGCTTTATGTATTTTGCCATGGCTATATACTGGTTAGCTCTGACAAAATATTTAAGCTTTTCATGCAACATCAAACATCCAATGAAGCATTCTGAAATGCCTTTCCTTTCACCTGAATCTGTTGCAGCTTCTGGTTTTAATGATTCTTTCCATAATTCCAAAATTCCTATCAAAACTAGGCAATACAATGTTTAAGGGAAATTAAATAATTTTATCTACATACATTTTCTGAAATGGTCTCTCTGTCTGCAAGTTGTTTGGCGAAACAATTTGAATCTTATTGTTAGAAGGCCTCCATGAGGACAAAGATGTATTACTTACAGGCATCTGCATTTATGAGAACAAGATAATAATTAGTAGCAAAGTTCAAATTTAGGATTTATGCCAGAGGTGAATCAAGTACTCTCATCATCATTGACAGTGTTATACTCAAGCAAACTTTTCTTTGATTAAGCAGTATTCAATCATTCAACTATCTGAGAAACAGCAAAAGCATACCTGCTCAATGTGTGAATTAGTGAGGATTTGTGTCTTAGCCGGAGCTGAACTAGTGGAGATCCTTTTCTGACTAGAATTTAGTATCATATGCTCACGGTTAAGTTCATCAACTCGACGTTGAACTTCTGGCTTTAGCGATTCTAGTTCATTCATTACAGCCAACAATTTCTATTGGAAAATACTAATAATAATCAATTAATAGAATACTACAAAGGCTGAGAAAATGCAAAATGGCCATACCAACCTCCTTAAAAGCAAGAGGAAGTGCCTGATATTCATGGTGGCAGGGTATTGTCTCACACAACAGGCTGCAACCAAAGGTTTAAGTCCAAAAACTCTTAGCAAAAACCACAAATTGTAGTGTGCATCCAATTGAAATAGAAGGGAAAAACCAAAAAAGTAGAAGATTGTGGACAGATACTTTTCTAGTGACAATCATTGGTGGAAAGAAAGCATAAAAACAGTATCTTAGTTGACAGGATTCATACCTTGAATATCTGAGAAGTATGATGTACAAATCAATGATATTTTTCTCCTCCCTATAAATTCTAGCCTGAAGATAAAAGAAAGCGTTTGAATTTAGTGTACTGTTAAAGCACTTAATTTGGCAATGAATAATGAAATCAAAAAGGCCTTGTTGAACAAAATATAATTAAGTCCACCTCAACAGTTCAATGTCAATGTGCCAAAAAATTGAAGCACAAGCACAGAGTCTACAAGCATTAGAAATCAAAAAGGCCGTAATGGACCAAGTATAATCTTGTGAATCATTTGATTCTTCTATTATGTATTTTCTCTCATATATGTTCCTCGATAAATGTATTGTTAGACTAAGTTTCATGGAGTTTCTTAAAAGACATAATAACAAACCGTAGTATATTTTATACGGATGTTATGATTCTGTCATAAGCTCATATTATTTTGCGAGAAACCTTGCACGAATGCAAAAGTTTAGTACCATCCTTAGAAAGTCATATGGGTTTTTAGTTTTTCGTTCCTTCTCCATTTTGAGAATTGCTACCCAGAAATTAGTAGGATAAAAAACTGTAATTTTCACAATATAGCTACTTGACAGAACATGAAAGTTTATTACCACAAAAAGATATCCAGCAGCAAAATTTATATCAAACGACCATCAACATTTCCTTTTTGACCATCAACATTTCCTTTCCTCCTCCTCTTATTTCTTATTCATAAAGGTATCTTCGAATTTCTTAAATAATAGTTCAATTGAGATAAAAATCCGTTCAAAATTCGATTTTTGTAAAAAAAAAAAAAAGTATATATATATAGCGATAGTTCGAATTGAGAAAAAGGGCACAAGATTGGGATCGGAACGGGTGTCGATAAGCAAGGGAACCTGCTTGAGGAGATTATCAGCGATGCGAAAGTAGAAGGGAAGGGAGATGCGGTTGTCGACTTCCACCCTCTGAGCGAGGGCGTTGATGTCGATCGACCTCACGTAAGGCCTCATCGCAACCGTCCGCCTGCGATCGGCGCCGATCGAGGGTTTCTCCACCTCCGGTGTTCGTCGCAACAAATAGCGGAGGAATCGGCAGCTGCTCCTCGCTTCCGCTCCAACCCACGAGCAGATGTCAGTGGTAATCGCAGAAAGGCTTCAGCTTGCTATCGATTATGCTGGGATTTATAGTTTTACGGCAGGGCAGTTGTTTCTTGATCGTGAAGTATAATAGCCGATATGTTGGGCCGGCTCACAGAGGGCAAATGGGCTGTCAATTTCCACTGCACGCATTGTGGAAATAATACAGATGTAATGATAAAAATAATTATACCAATTAAGAAAAATAAATTATAAAGATCTAGCAATATGTTACGTTATGGTATGTATAAAGGATACACAAAACTCTTAATAATATAGGGTTTAGGAGAGGGATTGAATTACATCTACTATTATACGCAGTCTTATCTTTTATTGCAAGAAGTTATTTTCACAACTTGATTTTCATGACCTCTAGTTCATACGTCCTGAAGAAGGATCGGACCATATTAGATATATTATATATATACACAGTCTTATCCTATATTGCAAGAGGTTACTTTTAAGACTTGAATCCGTGACCTTCAAGTCATACGGTAATAAGTTTGTCATTTTATATTATGGTATGTATCAAGAGCAAAATATATATATGTATATAGAAGAATATTATGTTGGACACCAACCGTAGCATTCGTGAGAGTCTTAATTTGGATTTGTTATATGTTGCAATTACAAGTCATCGACAACAATAGAAAGTGCAAGAAAGTGACATTTTAATGACTAAAATCTTCAACCAATTACCTCCAAATAAAAGTGATAGTCAAAAATTATTCTATGTAATCAATTAATCAAATAGAAATATGAATGAACTATTTTTATAAATAATTTATCCTAAATCATTTGAATAAACAATTAATATCTAAAGCTATTTGAGTGATTAAAAAACTATAATATTGATTGATTTAGTCCAACTTATCAAATCAAAGCATGAGTTCACATATGAGTGTGGTCGAATATGCATGCGTGATAAACACTAACTTGAATATATGTAGATATTGATTCTTTTGGAACCAATAAAAAAGCCCCTAAGATTTTACAACTCAATTTGTTTAAGAAATTAAGATTGATAAATCTCATTTTGAATGATAGATCAAGGATAGATTTAATTGGGATTCAATTGTATAGCGATTGACTAAAACAATTGATCGCACTCAAATAGTTGAACAACTACAATAGAGCGGAGACATAGCACCTCTACCAACGACATGCACTAAACATTTGTTCATCCCAATAGTCAAGGGGCTAAATGGAAATACATCACTTGAATTTATTTGCTTTCATCGATTAATTGTGTCTTTTCACCTCTTCAGGTCAACCCTTATTTATCACTATATAACAAACTAGCTCCTTTTACTTTCAACTCATTCAATTCTCAATGTGCCTCTTGAATTCTTCCTCCTGCTCTTCCCTTCTCTAAGAGTTCTAAAGGATTGAAAGTTCATCGGAACTTCAAATTTAAAATGCTCTTATTGTTGCATTAAAGATCGTTGTTTCTTGGAAGATGATATATTGAACACATTAACACTTGAGTGAGACAATATATATTATCTTAAAAGGAAATAGAAAGGGTTTAACCTTTATCTTGACCTTGTATTTATCTAAAAGGGTGTGTTGACATCTTAAAGATGTGATTCAAGGATTAATGATTATAAGTTGGTGAGAACCTTTAGTGGGTAGACACTGGAGTGCACAACATGTATACGCCCATAAGGAGATATTCTCTTTCGACGAACTCATACTCAAGGTGTCTTCAAGGATAGAATTAATGTTACGTTGATCGATGTATAAATCATACTCAAGGTGTCTTCAAGGAAGATATATATTCCCTTGGGCAATTAAATATGTTCATGAGTCTTCCACCAACATATGAAAGAAACTTTAGGAAGATATATATTCCCTTGAGCAATTAAATATCAAGTTCCTAACTGAGTCTTCCATACTAAATGATTTTTAAGAGAGCAATTATTATGTAATATTACCATATATATATTATTATTAATTCTTATTGTCATCATTAGCAAACCAACAACAGCTAGCAAAAGTTAAGCAATTCTACGACCTAAATCTTTTCTGCATCTCAGGTCCTGTTATTCCACTTGACAGATTTATAAAAACTTGCTTTTACAACAGTACATAAAAAGAGTTCCAAGGAAGTCACTATCCCAAGGGTTGCAAACTAAAAGAAGAGGTCCAGAGGCTGTTGAAAGGTGAAGCCTCACTGCCATATGCTTGAGAGTTGAAACATACTAGCTAGCTACAAGTTGCTAAAACATCTCAGATTTTCCATCTGAGTTGAGAATTAACCGAACCACTTGAAGAGCAGACCGCCGTGGGCAGCAAAGAAAGGGGCAAGCACGAGGGACTCAACAGCCATGAGCTTGATCAAGATGTTGAGGGAGGGGCCAGATGTGTCCTTGAGAGGGTCCCCTATTGTGTCCCCAATTACAGCAGCCTTGTGGGCATCAGACCCCTTTGGACCCAGTGACTTGGCATGATCAGAAACACCTGCCTGTTAACAACAACAAGGAGTCTCAATGTCACTTAGCTTGTTTAGAATTGCATGACAGATTAATGGATACCTCTATGTATTTCTTTGCATTATCCCAAGCACCACCGGTGTTTGAAGCTGAGATAGCAACCTACATAGAGACGAAGGCATAATGGCAAAAGCAGGAAACAATAAGCCAAGACGAATAGATATATATGGTGAACCCAAGAAAACAATTCAATGATCTATGTATAACCTGCACACCGGAAACCAGTGCACCAGCAAGAACCCCAGAGAGGGTCTCCACGCCAAAGAAGATTCCAGTAATCAAAGGGGTGAGCATAACGAGAGCACCAGGTGGAATCATCTTCCTCAATGAGGCATCGGTTGAGATCTTGACGCATGTGGCATAGTCCGGCTGGGTGGTGCCTTCCATCAGGCCTGGAATGGTGTTGAATTGGCGCCGGACTTCCTCCACCATCTTGAGTGCTGCACTGCCCACGCTCCTCATGGTCATGGCAGAGAACCAGTAGGGAAGCATGGCTCCCGCGACGAGTCCTATGATCACCTTTGGGGTCAACACATTGACTGCGTCAATGCCTGACCTGCTGACAAAGGCTCCATACAAGGAAAGAGACACGAGAGCTGCTGATCCGATGGCAAATCCCTGGTTTGTAAGTGTTATTTTAGCATGTTAAAGAACTCAATAGGTGACATTAATAAAATTGAGAGGAATACATCTCTTATTTCATTAAGATTGTTCTTGACACGACACAATCTTGTGTCAAACACAACCAGAGTATCGAGCTCCAATCCCATCCCTCATATTGAAACAAACACAACCAGAGGACCATTTTAACATCTTTAAAAATGATGAAGAAAGAATCGATCGTGTTTCATGGCTTATGTTAGATTTATTCAATTATCACTCTCCTAGAGTCGAGATTTTAAAAGTTTTTGCATATATAGAGGCTAGTTATTAGCATCAGACGTAGAGACCGACAAAGTGATCAATTCGAGTGATATAGCAGAATTAAGCTAAACGTGATATAACTTACCCACCTTATCTCACATATCATAAATAAATATAAATACAACTGTACAAAATAAATAGAACTGTGTTAATCATGATCTTTCTGAAAGAATCTAAGGTATATAACATAAGGATACTATTCATGTGAAGTGGAAGGAGAAATTAAGCTTTAAATGAAATTGGTAGCATTAATTACGTACGTACCTTGCCGATGGCAGCAGTGGTGTTGCCTGCAGCATCTAAAGCATCAGTTCTCTTACGAATAATGTGACTCATCCCGGCCATCTCAGCAATTCCACCGGCATTGTCACTTATGGGTCCATAAGCATCGATGGCGAGGCCAGTGGCTATTGTGCTAAGCATTCCTAAAGCTGCAACAGCAACTCCATACATGGAAGCCAAGCTGAAGCTAACAAAAATGGCTACAACAATGGCAAATATCGGGATGATGACTGATTTATATCCCAAAGCCAGACCAAAGATGACATTAGTGGCTGCGCCTGTTCGACAAGAATCTGCAACAGCCTGAACTGGCCTGCAAAAAAAAAATATCACTTAACTTTTAGTGAAAATAGCAAAAAAAACAATATATTAGAGTAAAAATTCAGCAAGTTCTGAAAACTATTCATACTCATAATTTGAAAAATAACTCACTTGTATGTATTACTTGTAAAATACTCAGTGCTGTAACCAATAATGAGACCTGCCCAGAGCCCCACCGATACACAGAAGAAAAGGTGCCTGATACAAGAACAGACAGAATTAATTGAGAAGAGAAAAGAACAAGGAAGAAGAAAGATAAACGTAATGATAAAGATTGAGTAATAGTCCAGCTGCAGAGTAAAAATTAGCACAGACTAGACATAAACAAGTATGAATGGATCCCAGCAAAATTGTTTAGTTTCATATAGAGATTAGCATTAAATTTCTTGGGACGGGATTTAATCATAGTAGCGATTAGGATAAATATTAACAGACCATTAATATAATAGCAGTTTCAAACTGTTCTAGATTCTAATAAAACAGCATGGTCCAACTAATAATAACAAGAACTCACCAATTCTTCACAGTCTTCTGGTTACCAAAATCGTAAATAGTGAACTTAGATGGTAGTGAAACAAAGCTAACAATGGCAATTCCTCCAGTCATGAGAACTGTGGAGATGATCAATTGCCATTTCAATGCAGGTTCTATCTGCTTAACATCTTTGATCTCAACTAAGTCGGTGGCAAACAAGGTGGTGAGCAAACAAACAATGATGCCCATTGAGCTGATCAGCAGAGGGTAAGACATTGCTGAGAAGTTATGAGTTTGGCCAAACGAGGAGATTGCACCCATAAAAAGCGCGGCACAAGATGACTCTGCGTAAGATCCGAACAAATCAGAGCCCATGCCTGCAATATCTCCGACATTGTCACCCACATTGTCAGCAATCACCTGTATATGGGCACAAATCCTGATTAGAACACTACAAGAAAAACTGTAAGCGTCATTGTAAGCTTGGAATGCGTCATTGTAAGCTTCAAAAAAGGTAACTCCTAAATGATCTACGAAGAATTACTACGGAAGACCTAAACGAAAATGTATGTGTAGAAATTTACTGCTGGATTTCTTGGATCATCTTCAGGAATATTCCTTTCAACTTTGCCAACAAGATCAGCACCAACATCTGCTGCTTTAGTGTATATACCTCCTCCAACTCTACCAAAGAGCGCCACTGAGGAACCACCTAGCCCATAACCTGTAATTGACTCATAGAGACCTTCCCAATCATCCCCATAGTATATCTTGAACAAATTGATTGTGATATATAAAACAAGGAGCGCACTGGATGCAAGAAGGAAACCCATGACAGCACCAGACCTGAAAGCTGCAGCAAAAGCTTTTCCAACACCTTTTCTTGCTTCCAGTGTTGTTCTGGCGTTAGCATAAGTTGCAATTTTCATCCCAAGAAAACCCGAAAGAACTGAAGTTAGAGCGCCAAGAAGGAAAGCCAATGTGCTGAATACAGCATTCGCCAATGATGATTTACACATCTGATTCTTGTTGTAGTGACAGGGCTGAGAGTGAGTGCTATAGTTTCTCACCGATCCAAGGAAGAGAAATATTATAATAGCAAAAGCAAACATGAAAACTCCAAGATACTTGTATTCAGTGATGAGAAATGAAGTAGCACCTGTAGGAACAATGGCATTGCTAATTATCAGAAAGACAACAAAAGGACTAAGACCCTAACTAGCATATAGTTGTGTGCCCTACAAAAATGCCTGCAAATCAGACAATTACGAGATAAGCACAGCATATAAGCATTAAATTGTTATTGCATGAATGTTGTGATTAGCACCAAAGGCATTGAGTAACTGATGAGTGATAAGTTTTCTAACAATCTTTGAGCTAATATTTGTCTTGCAAAACTATGGCTGTTGGAAGATAATTTTACTTCTACTTCTTCCTGTTGTAGTTTTTTTTCCCTTTTTTGAATAACCACTTAGTCTCGATTCTTGCTTCAAGTACTGCCTAGACTTTCCAAGAACTAATTCTTTCGGTACAAATCTAAAATAACTTCACTGTTTTGTGTGCCTTGGTATTCACTAACCCTTGATAAGAAAATGCTACACCTGATTGATCAATGCTAAATCTGAAGAATCTATAAGGGGCATTAAACTGTGTAAATATGAAGCAAACTGCAAACCTTAAGACTTGAAACCATAAGATGCAAAAAAAACCATGATCGTGAACTCAATTCTTTTGCAAGAAGAATGGCCACAGAAATGAGTGCCATAAGTATGCCTAAGAAAGGTATATTTTTCATGCTTGTTGTATAGATTTGACTACTGTGTCTAATGCCACTTGATGTATATATTTTGAAACTACCATTTATGTAAATGTCACTATGTAAGATTGTCTAGGAGCCAACAACCAATTAAAGGTAAAAGATGCATCTATACGAAAAATGACAAAAAGACTAAAGTGAAAGCATTTGATATATTTAGACTTTATTTGGATACTAATATATTTTGAATTTGAAAAATATTTTTATAGTACTATCTTTTCGATGGAATTTGATTTTTATTTCATATTTGGACAAATCATCCCTTAATATGTTAGATTTTGATTTCCGCATAGAATGTGTTAAAGAAATAACAACTAACAAAAGGAATAAAGGTGCAAATCGGTATAATGAAGTCTTGGAACTAATATATACTGATATATGTGGATTATTTTTTAAGATTTAATGGAATAGTCAAATATACTTTATTAGTTTCATAAATGATAATTCGCAATATGATTATTTGTACCTTATTCATGAAAAATCATAATCCCTAGACATGTTAAAAATTTTCAAAATTGAAGTTGAAAATCAGCTAGGCAAAAAGATTAACATCGTAAAATCTAACTGTGGTAATGAGTACTATGATAGATATAATAAATTCGGAGAATAATGTCCTAGGTCTTTTTGTTGAATGTGAGATAATACCTCAGTATATCATGCCTGATAAACCACATCAGAATGGTATAGTTAAGCGACAAAATTGAACTCTTTTTTAATGTTGTTCTTTGTTTAAATTGCTATACATCAATGATATACGATCTTGTCATGAATCGTTCAGAGATTTCTTGACGTTCATGCATTAAGAACGTTAGATTGTATTTCTATCATATTCAACTTTCAAATACACTATTTTATAGACATGATACTCTTACTCTGAATGAAATATATGATATTTTATTCTTTAAGGAGAAGTGAAACATCTTGTGGTTAGATGTGAAACTCAAGCAAAGGTGCTATAGAAAAATTTCTAATTGTGATATTGTTAAGAGCAAAGTCAATACTCAAGATAATCTTTCTAATATGATGACCAAATAGCATTGTTTGGGTAAAAACTGTTAGAATGTATAATGCAAATTCTATTGGGCCTGACTCGAAAAGGTAATTAAGGTCTCTCTTTCACACATATATATGATTAGGATTTTGTTGTTATATTATGTAATGGGAAGCCACTGCAATTCTCTTATACCAATTTCTATATAGTGAATTCTTCTCCATCTAAGATTTTCCATATAAATTCGTGTGATTCTTGCTCTGTGTTGGTTGCCTATTTTCCATGTCATTTATTGAGCCTATTTTTTATTCTTTTGATACAAATAAGAAGATATGGAGACTTATGCTTAAATTATTTTCTAGAAATAAAAAAATATTTTTTAGCAAAATAGATTATTTTCTATTGTCTGCATGTTTTATTAAAATATATTAGAAAAATAATTTCAAATATTTGATGCATATATAAGAAAATATTTTTCCTTTCTCAAGGTTGGTCTAATCTTCAGCATTTCAATAAAAGGTGAAATCCGCCATCCCAGCAGCCCCACGCAGTCGGTCCCATGACCATTTGATTTCGTCGAGATTCAATCCTTGTCTACTTTAGTAAATCTGTCCTGTAATAACTAATTCAACTATACCCTGAGGGCTATTTGGCCTAATCAATCTATATAAATGAGGATAGAGAGTAGAGGGCAAAGAAAAATTTATTAATAAAGTGAAAAGATTATGGATGGATAGAGAAAATGATTTATTCTCTTTTCTAAATTATTTGCTAAAGGTTGAGTAAAGAAAATGTCGTCCACAAGTCATTTCCCTCAAAAGTTCCATCACCAAAAAAAAAATACTAAGAAACTGTTTAAAATATTTTTTTTTAATTAATTTTTTCAAGAAACTGACCCATAAGACAATTAATTTTAAAAGTGTATGAATTCTGCATGTGAACCCAAAGAAAGAATCTGATTGGAAAAATAAGATAGCAGGTGACTAAACTGGATTGTGTTAAAGGGAGTAAGGATCATTTTAACCAAGACCAATAAAAATAAATTTAATAATATTAATAAGAAAAAACTAACAGTAGTTTAAAAAATCAATAAGAAATCAAGCAAGTAACTACTCATATAGCAGTTCAGTATATTTGGAACCATCTTTAAAAGAAAATAAATCCAATTACCTCAATACCACGAAGTCTCGAGAATAATTTTAAATTATTCTGATTAGATAAACAAGAAGTAGATCATCAGAATTTTAACCGCCTTGGAATTTTACTGAACTATTCTTGCATTTTATGTTATAAGGCAAAAAAGAACTTTCTTGTACTCTATAGAAGTTCTACAATTTTGTTGACTAGAATCCCCTCCTAGGTTTCGGCATTCCATAAATAGAAAGGAATTCAGAGACGAAGCACTCACCGATGGAGATGGCATTCTGAATCTCAGCGCACTTTCGGACGGCTTCGGATCCTTCCTCCTCGTCATCGTGGACGCCATCGTCCGTCTTGTTCTTTCTCCCCTTCGTCGGCTGCTCGGAAAGCTTGATTTTGGAGACCAGGAACCACTGAAGCAGAGCGAAGCCGATGCCGATCAACGCCGCGAGAGCGATTAGAACCTCCACCAAGGGCTTAGAAAGCCTCCCCATCTGCTCTGATCCGACTCAATGCCTTCTGGGAGACGAGGTGCCGTGGCTCCGACTATTTAAGGAGCGCTGCCACGCACGGCCGAACGTAAAACCGTTCCCCCTTTTGCCTTTTGCCTTTTTCTTTTCTTTTGTCTTTTGCCATTTGGAGGGAAAAAGAAACTGCCATGGTTTTCAAGTTTATTTTTCACCGTTTTATTATTATCATTAACATTAACAATATTATCATCATTTTTATTCTTATCAAGAGTGTGGCTGAGTGCACTCGATCGGGCACGGAAGTGACAAATACTTCAATATTCACTTTCAATTACAGTATAATAGAGTCTTTTTCTTATGTGAAATAAAATTTTTAAAAGTTATTGGACGAGAAATCTTTTAAATTTATTCGATGGATAAAGTATTAAATATCTATATGTAATATTTATTCATATCATATAATTATTTCGACACCTAGATCGGATCTGATATGATTTGATCTAATATCTTCAATTTTTATCGGGGTCGATTTTTTTTATCTAGGTGCTTGGACTATCCAGAGGCGTCTAGATTGTCCGGACGTCTAAATAATATTCAAGCGTTCGAATCCAATCAACTCAAATTTGACCTGAATTGATTCGAACTTGGTTCAACTACTTTTGTTTGCTTCTCTTATGCTTCCCCATCTTATTTCTAGCTCCTGGTCCCTACAAAATTAACATACAACAAATAAACAACCTAACTCTATCTGTAGTTCGTATGACCTACTAAGTTTAATTAAGTCTTACTCTATAAGTCTAACTTACTGACTTAGCAATGTCTAACTTACTACAAGGACTAGTCACTTACATAGATAGACTTTCCACCTGTCAAACATCGTGACTATTCTCAACATTTCTAATGGCTCAGGAATATTTGTTAGTAAATTAAATAAACTCGACGCTAGATTATGTTCTTGAGTGGACACTGTAGATGAAGCAATGAGAGTCATTAGGCGTAAAGTATAGTATTAATCATAACAGTTTGCAGCTATCCAAAGTATGGGAATATAATATCACAAGCCCAGATTGTGAAGGGATCATATTCATTCCTTTGGGTGCTCCCTCCTTTACATTTTTCATTACTCCAGTTTTCTCTATTTTGGGGAGATTTGGTTTATATATGAAAACTTTACAAAAAGCAGTTGGATTAGTGCTCTTAATTATTATCAAAAATTATATCTTTTAAGTGTGGAAATCATGCTGGCCTTGAATCTGTGAGAGTGGAGAACCCTGCCTTAAATTATAGGAGCTTTTGGCCAACTACAGCAGCAGAAACCATTAATTTTGGTTGCTGATGTCTACGATTTGCTTCTCTTCTTCTTTCTCGTTCAAGGAGAGTAATTAAAAAAACTAAGAGTGGATGACTTCATTTGATGCTTTCATGAATTAGTGCAGTGATAGCTAGTATTAAAGTGAGTGTAAGCATCATTGCTCAAGAGATATTGATGATCAGATGCTTCGACTGTAATTTATCATTGGTATCGATCAAAGCGAAGATAGTGAAGTTAATTTGACAAGGATGAGACAAAAAAGTTACTGTATATTAGAGAATACCTTGTTAAACTTAGAGAGCCCATGGAAATTGAATCGAAAGCTCTGCAGACACATCTCAATTTAATATAAGGAGGCCCTTTTAACTATTTCAATTTAAAAAAAGGCCTTCTTTTTTATTTTTGCTCGACACATCTCTTTGGATGTGAGTTGGATTCCACATTAGCGTGACAAATCTTGAATCATAAATCTATCAACACTTTAATTTTGTTACACGACAAACTTAATTACGTAGTTCTATAAATTTATACACTTAAATTGACATAAGATTATTACACTGAAGTATTTAAATATTTCTAGTCACCCATGACCAAACATTACTAATTTAGCAATACTATAGCGTTGCTAGTTTGACGATTATAACGTATTTTGTTCTAATAGTTTAATTACAAGTACGTAAGATATATACTTCATACATCAATGTCACACTTTAGTGTAATTAGGTATCACACTACTTTCAAGCGTCATGCTTTTGATAGGATTATTCATGCAACTTCTTCATGAATAATCAATCTCATAAGGGTGATTGTTTCATTCATATAGTAGTTTCGCCCCTGAATATTAACAAATAGTTATAAGGTGCCACTAAATTATTGTCAAGGCTTTCCTAATTCTTAATATAAAAGTTATAAATTTATTAAATAGTTATCAACCACTAATTTAAATTATTAAAATGCCTATGATTATTAAGATATTAATTTAAAATAGCCTTTAAATCACTTTAATAATAAACTAGTGATACTTTGATATATAACAATTTAATAACACTTATGAGTTTAAAAATAAAATAAAAATTGCGTTATAGTTTTATGTATGAATAAAGGTCGTATTTCTGTAGAAGATGACTTAAATTAAATATGATATTTCTTAATTTGAAAAGTGTCGGCTCAAAGGTGTATGTTAAGCTCACCAAATCTATTTTTAATATATTTTAATTCGTAAAAGTAATAAAAAAATAATGTCTATAAAAATAACATATTTTATTAAGTATTATTTTTAAAGAATATTAATAATTAGTATTTCATATAAAAATGTTGGGTCAAATTTAGTACACGGGTCTTACCCAGCCTGGGCTCAACCTGACAAGTTCAGGCTGGTGCCGGCATGGGACGCCGACCGCGGTCCTATCACGGATCATGGGCCGGGCCCGGCCCGATTGCCATTTCTATACCCATCACCACTCCGCAGCGAGCGCCTACTGTTGCATCCTGAGAGGCGGTGACGCGGGTTGAACATCGACGACCGTGGGAGATCTCGGGTATCGGCAAAATAGGGAGAGGGTGAACCCTAATTCGTTTCCCGGCCCTCATCTTCTTCCTCCGTCCTTGAAAGGAGGCGCCGGCCATCAACGACTCAATTTGAGGCGGGGGAGGTGGGCGGAGAGCGAGTTCAGTATCGAACCACAGCGCCTGAGAGACTGAAATCATCTTCAGAATCTATTAAAAGAGTCGAAGGACGAAGCTGCAAAGCAGCTAGGGGATAGTACAAAGGAAAGAAGAGGCGAAAATAAAAAAAAGGGTATTTGCCGATAAGGGAAGATGGTGAAGGTTCGGATGAACACGGCCGATGTGGCCGGTGAGGTGAAGTGCCTACGCAAGCTCATCGGGATGCGTTGCGCCAACGTCTACGATATCTCTCCTAAGGTAGAGGACATAACCCAATGAACTGTTTTTGCCAGTATCTCCACTACATTGTTTGCACATATTGCGATTTGCTATCGATCCTGCACCTGTTCGTCTCTTTGATTCGGATACGATCTCTCTTCTTCCTTGATCCTTCTTTGTTTTTTTAAAAATTTGAATATTTATACCGTTTCAATTTGACGGTAAACTACATTCGGTTTTCAATAGCCTGCATCTACTGTTACTGAAATTTTTAAGGAAAGAAATGAATCTTCAGCTTATGCTTTGTACTCCTCAAAATATTTCCCTTCGTAGTTACGATTGTCATGTTACTTGACTGTAACTTGTCATGCTACTTGACTGTAACTGAATGACACATATTGTCAGGCAGTCCGTCAAAAGAAAGTTCTGTTATAATTTTTTGTTGGTAATTGCTAGGCATAAGTGTACTGTGAGTACTTGTATTAAGTTCAGATTTGGTTCTCTTTGTATGTCTTGTTTGGTTTGTTATTCTGTGTTCCAGTTGGCTTTCAGGCACGATTCTTGAAGTTCCATTACAATCAATACTATATCTGTAGAGAGGAGAGTTACTGGTGGGGGAATTAAAGTCTGAAAAGAGTTTGAGAGCTCATTTCATTGTATCGCCAAAAAAATTACACAAAATTCCTTGAAATGTTGTAGGTTGTACTTATAAGCTCAACAGACTTGCATACATGAACTGACAACTTGAAATTGAACATAGCATCTTTACTTTGTAATTGTGATCTTCAAGGACTGTAATTCTTATAAATCTCAAGTATTTTTCTGCTTGAGATCTGCAGTAAAACTTGGCACAAAGGTTTCGCTATCTAGCATTCTTATCATGCATTTTGTTGCAGAGCTGTCTGTCTGTTATATTGCTAAGGTTCTACTTTTCTTCAGTGGATGTGATTAAAACTTTATTTATCTGTTCTCTTTCTTCATGTAATGCGAATGAATCTTCATTTGTAGACTTATCTCTTCAAGCTGATGAATAGCAGTGGAATAACTGAGTCAGGGGAGAGTGAAAAAGTTTTATTGTTGATGGAAAGTGGCGTAAGGCTGCATACTACTCAATATGTCCGGTGAGGCTATTTATTTTTCATTCTACGGTTGCTTGCTTAATCTTTGCAGTTTTTTCATGAATTTCTTTTGGCATTTATAGGGACAAAAATATAACTCCATCTGGGTTTACTCTAAAATTACGGAGACACATACGGACAAGAAGACTTGAAGATGTTCGACAACTTGGATATGATCGTGTAATTATTTCTTATAGTTCACTTTGACATATAAGCAATTATGTGTTTACCTTATTTTAACATATACCCTATCATAGGTCTTCTGTAAGGTGTTTAACATTAATTGATTGCTGGATGGAACTTTGACACCCCCATTATTGTTTTATTTGCAGATTGTTCTTTTTCAGTTTGGATTAGGAAATAACGCTCACTTTGTTATTCTGGAGCTGTATGCCCAAGGAAATATTCTTCTCACGGATTCTGAATTTACTGTATTGACACTTCTCCGTTCACACAGGTACTGGATGCTACTGCATTTCAAGAAATGCAACTTTGGAAAAATTCGCTAATGTTGCAGCACATTTTTTTTTAAAAAAATTATGCTAGTTTTGGTTTTCTTTATAGTTACTTCCATCAAAATATTTAGATGATTGACTTTGCCCGTGTTTGTACTTTTATGCTAGTACTTGGTTTCTTTGTAGTCATTTCCATTAAAATATTTATCTGATCGAATGTCTTAACCATATTGATTATTTACAATTCTACATCACCACATAAGTGAATCAAGATAAGAGGGCTTGTAATATGCCTTGAGGAATGAAACAGATTCTACTACATTAGTATGTGGTTGACATGGTAAATCTCAACGGTATGCAGCAAATGTGTCATGACTAAGGTTTAAATCTAGTGCAATGTCAAAATTTTGATCTTCTGTTGGAATGGTATAATTTTGATGTGGTGTTATGTTGACGTAGGAGTATACAACAACATCCACTAAGATTTATCCCAATAAGTGGGGTTGACTATATGAATCCTCGTATGCCATTGGACTCAATACCCTTACTATATTCTCATTTATATTTTAATAAATTTTATATTGGTTTATTGTTACTAACCAAGCCTTCTTTCGTCTCTTTCATCCTCTATTAATGTGATTATTTATCATGGTCTCACATTGGATGTCTAAGTACGTATCTATACCATTTTAAATATGTGTTTTAGGATTTTTCCTCAATAAACACAACCTCAATTTTCTCTCTAATGTTCTTGCATCCACCTTAACATCCTCATCTCCGCAACACTCATCTTTTGCTTGTGTGCTTACTTTATAGTCCAACATTCAACTCTATGTAATATAACAAGTCTAATCGTCATTTTGTAAAATTTTCCTTTAAGCTTTAGAGGTACCTAGAGCCTTTAAGATGAATTGATATAAATTTTATTATAAAAGCATTTCTAGTTCTCATGCAATCTTTAGAGTTTCAGAATCCTTCATAAAGTTCTGAGCACACCAATTTTAAGTTTGTCATGCATCCTTTTGATTTTTTAGAACTTTGTGCTCGTTTTCCAACTTTGTGCTCATTTTCCGGATAATATTTTATATAACTCTTTCGCAAGCTAGATGGCTCTCCAACAGATTATCTTTACAGTCACTTGTTCTGTTGATCTATCTTATCTTTTTGACTGGCAGAACTAATTTATATTTCTTTTGAGGTGCCATGTGACAGTATTTGAATTACAAAAGAACTGGTTAATATATACTTTATTTCAAAATGCTAATTATGTCATATCGCAGAGATGATGATAAGGGGTTGGCAATAATGTCACGCCATCGGTACCCAATCGAAGCTTGTCGTGTATTTGAAAGAACTAATCTAATGAAATTGAAATCTGCACTTGCTTGTTCTGATCCGGCTAATGAAAGCAATACCTCTGAGGCTATTGAGGACATACATGACAGATCTGAAGATGGTGGTGATGGTAAAAGCAAGACCATGCCTCCCTCAACTCAGGAAACCAATAGGAAAAAACAGCCAAACAAAACTTCATTAAAGTCCATCCTTGGTGAGGCACTGAGCTATGGGCCTGCACTATCTGAGCATATAATATTGGATGCTGGTCTTCTTCCTAATATGAAAGTTGGGGAAAATATCAATGTCAAAATTAGTGATGAAAATTTTGAGATTTTGGCTCAAGCTGTCACAAGGTTTGAGGACTGGCTTGAGGATGTTATATCTGGTCCTACCATTCCAGAGGGATACATTTTGATGCAGAGTAAAGGTCCTGGGAAGAAGGAGCATGTAGTTACACCAGAACTTAAAGTGGACAAGGTAAAACAAGATTGCATAGGGAAAACATATGCTTTTCTTCATTGCAAAGATGTTCATCAATAGGTGTACCCATTAAGCTTTATGATCTTTTGTTCAATAATCTAATCCATGATTAAGATAATCAGTTTATGTAATGACTAGTGGACTATTGATACATTTGTTTGTTTCTGCACTAATTTTGTTTTTCTTTGAAGCTGAATGTATATGTTTTTTGTGTGTACAGATCTATGATGAATTTTGTCCTCTTTTATTGAACCAATTTAAATCAAGGGAATGCATAAAGTTTGATGTATTTGACTATGCCCTAGATGAGTTCTACAGTAAAATTGAAAGTCAACGCTCTGAACAACAGCGGAAAGCAAAAGAAGAATCAGCTATGCAAAAGCTTGATAAGATTCGCTTGGATCAGGTTCTAAGTACCTAAATTCTTTTAGAATGAATTTGCATTTCTGAAAGTTGTGTCATTGCATTCTTGTATGATTATCAATATAACACTTTCAAGAGAACTTATGACAGAAACATGCACAGATCTGATGGAGCAATGTTTTCCAGCACCCATAGAAAATCATACACGAAAGGATAGGATTAATCTTGCTTGTTGAGGAAAACTATGCACCTTTTGTATTGTAATTTGTTGCCAGCATGTATTTGCACATTCCCAAAAGTCTTGGCTGCTTCTGCTAATAGGAGAGTGAGCTTAAATTTAGAATCAGAAGTCACTCATTGCTTTTGTTGTTTTCTACTGCCTTTTGTTCTTGTCAGTACTTGCAATGTATGTACTTATTAAGATAGTGCATGGTAGTTGTGATGCAGCGACTTCACATATTTTATGATTTTCTGTCCTGGTTTTTAATCTGGTCAACTTGCCACTCTGTACATGTCATCTGGTTTCAACAAACTAGACAGATTATTCTATTTTTTCTTGCAAATATCTGCAAAACATTATTCTATTTTTTCTTGCAAATATCTGCAAAACATTATTCTATTTTTTCTTGCAAATATCTGCAAAACATTATTAAAAACCATACATTTTTTTGGTAGTTACTTTTTCAGTTTGTTATTTAAATGCAGGAAAACCGTGTTCATGCTCTAAAGAAGGAAGTTGACTACTCAATCAGAATGGCTGAATTGATTGAGTATAACTTGGAAGATGTGGATGCAGCAATATTGGCTGTTCGTGTTGCACTTGCAAATGGGATGAGCTGGGAGGACCTTGCTCGTATGGTGAAAGAAGAGAGAAAATCAGGAAATCCTGTAGCTGGTTTAATTGACAAGCTTTATCTTGATAGAAATTGTATTACTTTGCTATTAAGTAACAACCTCGATGAAATGGATGATGATGAGAAAACTGCCCCGGTTGAGAAGGTATTAGTGGAAGAACAAGATCAATGCACTTTTTGCATATGAAAAATTCCTACTATAACTTCAAAGTATCATCCTGTTCTCCTGGTTATGTGTGGCATTAATTATTTTCTATGCTCACCAGTATGATTGTTTGCTAAATATTTTAGCTGTTGAACAATTAGCATGGCTATATGTCTTTTATGTTTAATCTCGAAGGTTTATGTACATTTAATTATTTTGATATTTTGGTGATGCATCTATATGCATGTGCAGTGTCTTAGTCAAGGAAGAACTAACTGTTAAGCAACTAACACGTGTCCTGGTGGCTGACAGTTTGAAGTAAACTTTGATGGAACAAGAATCAAGCATATAGCAACATAATAAAACATCAAAGACATTGTTTGCATAAATCTCATTCCTGTTTTTGGTTTTTGGTGGCTGTCTGGACTGAAAATATTTTCACAGATTGAGGTGGTGTCAGTCTGAGTATCTTATGCTTGTGTAAAGTATGTATTCATTTAATGTCTTTTCTGATCGTAATATTCATCCTAATTAGTTTGAGTTACAAAAGATTTGATGGGCTCTGAGAATGCAAGACATATAGATCACTGGTTTTTAGCCTTATAGGTGGCTACGTAGTAGCTTGTTTTCCATGCTCAGGCCCTAGCATTGTAGTTGATTCAGTCCAATGCCAACCAAACAATAGATTAGGGTTCTGTGTGTTTCTCTTGAGTGGTTAGTTATTTCAAACAATATCAAATATGAGTAATGAGATAAAGTTGACTTTGGACCATTTTCACTAATATGTCATGGATATGTTCTTCCCAATATTTGGCTAATTGGGAAATACTTGTGTATATTTTATAGAAAATACTTTGCAGATGTATTTTATTTGATCATGATTATTGGACAATATTTGATTTTCAGAATTGGTATTTCAGATTAGTGCTTTCTGATGATTTTTCCAATAAAGCATCCATGGAAAGGAAATTGGAGAAAAAATATATATGGAAATATGATTCTATCAATTGAAAGGAGAAATAGCTCCACAAGTGGATTTGTGAGGGCTAAAGTTTAGCACACAATGAAGACTTTGGAAATTGGAACTACTTTGCCATGACATATATTAGTAATCGTGTATATTACAAATCAATAGTCTTTTCTTTCTTGTTTGCTTTCATGCAATATTTCTTTTGGTCTTTTGCTTAGGCTCTTTGTGGTCAGAGATATATTGGACTAGCATTGTGAAAATTTTGTTGATGGCATTTTTTCCAGGTTGAGGTTGATTTGGCTCTTTCTGCACATGCCAATGCTCGTCGCTGGTATGAATTGAAGAAACGACAGGAAAATAAGCAGGACAAAACTATTAAAGCACACGAGAAGGCTTTCAAAGCTGCTGAGAAGAAAACTAAACTTCAACTTGCTCAGGTATATATATTCTAAGTCCTATAGCTGATCTTGTATGCATGCCTACATGGGATGAACTTTCACAGATTCGTGTCAGAGCTTTTGTTCTTTTCTATATGCTTTCATGTTTTGTTTAATTGGTTCACAGATCGAATCTTATAGTTGTGATACCTCAAATAAATTTAGGGGTTAACTTGTGATAGAAATTGGAATTTACATGCTTAGGATGCTAAAAACTGATCAGCATGACTTATCTGTGAGACTGTGAATTGTAGCTGTCTCTTGCTAATTTCTTCTTTATGAAACTTTTAGCAAGAAAATTCTACAGCTATTATTTACATTGAGCAACTTGCTGGACAGTACTTCTACAATCTCATTTGACATTTAGTGAATTATCAATGTTTAGGAAGTTGATTGGTCGTATGCCTTCTTTGGGATATCTCCATTATCCATAGGAATACTTGTATACAAGGGTTTAGATGATGATTTCAGGTGGTAGGTGGTCGGGTCACTGCATAGCACCTAAGCAGTTGGCATTGAAATGGTATTAAATAAAAAATATTAATCTAATAAAGTGTATGAATTAATCAAAGCAAGATTAACAATTACAAATTAAGAAGTAGATAATTGATAATAAACACATAGCAACATTATACAAAATGTCATTTTTCACATTGCAATGAAGCAAATATATGGAACAATAAATATGTAAGAATATATATCATGTAATGGCACATTTCAAGAAAGGCATATAACAATATAACATATCGGTCGACTTTATAATTAGTCTCAATATACAATATCAAAATATTGATAACTACGATAATGTTATAATCAAGTAAGTTCATTATATACAAATTCTCATTAAATTCCTTTTTATCACTCTCTTTCTTTTCTTATAATCAAGTGTGGTTGGTATATTCTGTAATTAGGGTTTATTATTTTATTTGAGCTATTTGCTGAAAATAAACCATTTTTGTGTAATGAACCTTCTGAGATCGCTTAAGCAATCTGCCTAGACCAGCCAAGAGGTCTAGGTGGCTTGCCGGGTTCACTTTTTAAAAAAAACCGCATAATGGAGACCGCTTAATTACTAGGTGTCCTAGTTAGTCGCCCAGTCAGTTGCCTAGTTCATAATATAAGGATTTTTTTTTTTTTTAATTTCTCCTTTCTTGTATCTGTTTTTTTTATTGCTTTATGGGTGTGTGATCATATAATGTGATCAATTCTTGTACAAGAAGACTAAGATTATAAATACGGGGCAAGGTAATGACTCTATTACTGAATATCTCAATTCTATGAAGAGATTATGGATGGAGATGGATCAATATAAGAATCCAAAAAAGAAAGATACTCAAACACTTGTGGAAGGAGATCGTGTGTGATTTTCTTGCAGGACATAACCCAATCTTCGATCAAGTTTGTGTTCAAAGCTTTAAAAAAGAAGAGGTGCCTTCTCTTAATGAGGTGTTCCCCATAGTTCTAGCTGAAGAAAGTTGAAGGGCATATCTACAATTAAGTTTGCAGAGACATTACAAGCAATCTAGATGACTGATATTCATTCATCAATTTAATGTGGAGTGTTGGAAATGCTGGAAGGGCATATCTACAATTAAGTTTGCAGAGACGTTACAAACAATCTGAGATGACTGATATTCATTCATCAATTTAATGTGGAGTGTTGGAAATGCTAGAATATTTCCAGCTTATCCAACACTGTAGCATGCCATACTATATCTCTTGAATATTCTTTGGAATATCTCTATCAAGAATAGAATTCTTGTATGTAGGATATCTTTATTACTTCTCTCACTATTGCTCTCTATTTATTTATTTTTGTATCGTATCCTTAGGTATTCATTCCCTTATTTTGTGGGCATATGTCCATATAATGTGGATCTACCCTTTTACATGAAGAATTAAAAAGAAGGCAAACTTCTTCCATGCTCCTATGCCCCTTTTAGTATTATGTTATGATTTTCTCTTCACGATGACATGGCACTTTGTTGTCTGTAAAATTGCTTTCTATAATTTCAGACCATTGTTAAATAATACTAACACAAGCCTTGAAAACTATAAAATAGCTGGGTTATCCTTAATTGCCAAAGATTGATTGAGACAATCCTTGCTAATGTCTTATGACATGTAAGTTCAAAATTACTTTTCTCGTGGTGGACTGCAATTTTGATTTCTTCTTTTAAGTAGGCCTCTGTAATTTAATTGGTTTCTCTTGTTGGTGTATTTGCAGGAGAAGACTGTTGCTGCCATCTCTCACATGCGCAAAGTTCATTGGTTTGAGAAATTTAACTGGTTTATTAGCAGTGAAAATTATTTGGTGATAAGTGGTCGTGATGCACAACAAAATGAGATGATAGTCAAGCGATATATGTCTAAGGGAGACCTGTAAGTAAAGTCGTTCTGTACTTCTTCTGGCTTGTAGTCAACATTGATAAAAGAGTTTATGTTATATTTGGTTATGCATCCATCAGGCAATTCTTTTATTAAGATTTTGGCTCTTACTGGAATATCTCTTCTTGTTCCTGTGCTATAAATATTCAAGATGGAAAAAGTTGTTTTGGCTTCTGGTTTCAGAAGAAGTGAATGTAAAGCCATGCTATGTTGAATTATCCTTTTTTGTTATTTTAAAAGAAAATCACAAGTATCTTAAATAGTCTTGCATTTTGTATCCCTTGCTATTGTGCAATTTTTCTTTCCCCTCTTTATTGGAAACATCCAAAACAAGAAACTTTCTAGATGGAAAAATTAGACTAATCAACATTAGAGTTTTATTATATATTTCAAGAATTAGGGAATGCCCTTGTGCAACATTTGGTAGAAGGTATGCTATGTGCTTCTCTGCCACATTATCAACAAATAATAGTTTATCTTAATTATATTATTTATGTTATCGTAATTGAAACTAGTTTTAATATTGATTTGGCCCATCATGAACCAAAGCATTAGAATATATTTATTTTCTGATTGGTTTATTTTTATTTAGATTGATTGAAATAAAGTGTTTTGTACACCAAGTTTATAAGAGTTGGACTAAGTTGAAAAAGTTGGCTATGCATTCAATCGATCAAGCAAGTATTAATCTCAAAATGTTAGCCGTCATTCTCTTTTCTCCTTTGTACCCAGAGATTGTTAATCTCTTCTCTCTAAGAATACTAACCTGTGCTTACTCATGGTTTGAATTCTGTATGCACCTAATAAGGTGCCACATTCTGGATAGTGTTTTATCTGATTAATTTTCCATGCCTTTTTGTGGTTTGTTAATAAAATTATCCAGACTACAGCATCTAGAACCTATAAGGTGAAATTTGAGTATAGATATTCTGAAAGTTACATCTGTTTATATTTGATTTATGTTCCCAATCTCTTGCATCTTTCCAGAAAATTTTTATATATTTTTTGAGGCAATTCTTAACATGATCTCACAATATAGGTATGTGCATGCTGATTTGCACGGAGCTTCTAGTACTGTAATCAAGAATCACAAACTGGATAATCCAATACCACCTCTGACATTAAATCAAGCAGGATGTTTTACTGTGAGTTGAGGCTTACCTAAGACCAGTAATCCCCTTTTTTCCCTTTCTTGTGATTAGGTTCTTAGTAGTTAGTTCAACATTTTTTGTTGTAATGTTGGAGATATGATGCTTTAGGAGCTTTCCTTCTACAAAGGTTCTAAGACATATTCCACAGGTTTGCCATAGCCAAGCATGGGACTCAAAAATTGTCACAAGTGCCTGGTGGGTTTATCCACATCAAGTAAGTAAGACGGCTCCCTCTGGAGAGTATCTCACTGTAGGTAGTTTTATGATTCGTGGTAGGAAAAATTTCCTTCCCCCTCACCCTCTTGTTATGGGTTTTGGCATTATGTTTCGTTTGGATGAGAGCTCCTTGGCACCACACTTGAATGAGAGGAGAGTTAGAGGAGAAGATGAGGGTCTTCTTGAGATGGAAGTGGAATCACACAAGGAGCAGGATAATTCTGACTCTGATGAGCAGGATATTGATGTAGAAGATACAAGTAAGGAAACAGAAAATCACTTCAATCCAATTAGGCATCAGCCTAATGAGGATACAGATACCGTCACTGGATTTGATTCTGTCATTGTTACTTTAACCACTGAGGCTACATCTTCAAATCCACCTGAAATTTTTTCTCAAGGTGAAACTGGAGAAGGAAACTTCCATGCTGGAAGGCCATCAGATATAGATGACGTAATTGACTCTTCTGGTTCTTCACAACTTGACCTTCTTATCGACAAGGCACTTGGCCTCAGGCTCGCTAAGCTTTCAAGTAATAATGCTGTATCTGATACACATGGATCGACGACAGTTGAGTCTCAGACAAATGAAATGAAAACAAGTATAGGTAGGGAGAAGCCTTACATATCTAAAGCAGAAAGAAGAAAACTCAAGAAAGGCCAGAAGAACACTTCTGATGCAACAAAGGGCTCGGATGAAAATGAGAATGATACAAGTCCTGCCAATTCACAACTAGATGACAATCAGAAGGTGAGGCCAGTTAATCCAAAGATTACTCGTGGGCAGAAGGGGAAACTTAAGAAGATCAAGGAAAAATATGCAGAACAGGATGAGGAAGAAAGGAGAATCCGCATGGCTTTGCTTGCAGTAAGTTAAATGTACATTTTCTTAGTTTTAGAGATTCTTGTCACATTTTTTATTATTTTTTATTTATCATAACCTGTAATCTTGATGGTTCAGTCTTCTGGAAAAGCACCACAAAAGGAAAAGGAGCCAGAAAAACTTGTTAGTTTTGCTGGCAAGTTAAATAAATCTTTGACTGGTAATCTACATTTTTTTATCAACAAAATCTATAATGATATGCAACTTTCCATGTTTTAACTACAGCAATAGTGCTTTTGTGCACTTATATGTGCTTGGCAATTTTCCATTCATTTATGCCAGATGATTAATTGTTGTTTAATATATTTTAACAATATATTGCTGTCTGTGAGCCAAAATTATATTTGTTTTTACCAAGGGAATTAGTTCCATTGCTTCACTATTTATGATAGTAGCCAATGTATTATCCTCGCATAATACTTATCAAGATTGATGAGGTGTTACTTATAGGATAAAAGCTGTTAGGTTATAATGTAAAGGGAGTTCAAGAGTCTTTATATACTCTTTGTGTTCACTTAAGCTAAAAGGAAAATTTAGTATGTTTCTAAATCAAGCACATTCTATGCTTAGAGTGCTGACTAGCTGAGAAAGAATACATTAAAGAATTAGTGCTAAAGAAAAAAAGCTAAGACTAAATTTGTGGGCAACAGATGTAAACAAGAGAAAGTAGGTTAAGATGCATAAACATGTTCAATTGAGGTTGAGTTAATAAAGATTAATATTGTAAGGAAAGGTAAATAAAATTTAGCATAGTAGAATTAAAAGATGATCTTTGCTTTATTTAAGATATTGTAGGGGTAGCAATTTAGTTTAATGGATCACAAACACGTCATATTTCATTGACCTATGATCTATTTATTTTTAACCCAAAGTTGATCCATTTAATAAACAAGTTAATTTATAACCCAAACACGACTTGTATGATAAATGTTTTCATTCGACCTAATCCTTTTGACTGAATTTATATTAATTATAATATAATAAAGTATAAATGAATTGATATAAATTTATATTATTTTAAAAGAACAAGATATTTGAGTTTAAATTCACAAATTATGTAAATTAACAAATGGGTCATGGGTCAACTTATGAAATCGCTCGTGTATTTGTGGTCATATCTGTATTGACCCATTTGTGAATCGGTCTATTGAACTCAAATCCAAATCTGTAAATTTGTGAGTTGGGTTTTGTCATGTGAAACACAGCTCAATTGTGGGAAAATATTCATGTCTCTGGTCACAAATAATTGTAATTATTGTTTGTTATGTGTTGTTGTATTGACTTTATGTTTCTTTGTCACTTTAGTTCCAATGCAACTTTGAATTCTAGATAACAATAAGGCTAAGCTTGTTTTTCTTTATTGCATTTGATATGCAATCCATTTTCACCTAGTACTATTATTTGCTTTTGCTTGTGGTATATCATTTTGTCAAAAACTTTATTTTGACAATAAAATGTAACAGTATAATTGTCATTCGGATGTTCTGTGAACTTTGAAATATTTGTTCAAGTTAGGAAAAGAATAGTGTTATGTACTATTTTATAGTTCAACAGAAGATTCCTGTTGATTGTATGGACATTGACATAAGGTCTGGTTTAGAATTGAAAACTTGCTTGGCATAATCAGTTGATGTGAGTAGTAATTGAAATATTGGCTGTTGACTGTGGTTGTATAGTGTAGTACCATAACATGCACCCATTCATTTCTGTCTCCTTAAAAATTTTTGAAATATAAGTTGTCCTCTCTTTTTCCTCCCCTTTAAGGAAATGGTCAGATGAAAACTATTTTCAATCCTTTTCCCAGGAGTTTTTTTACCTTTTTTTCCCTATCTATTTTCTTTGTTGGAAACGTGCCTTAATGAGCTGTGCAAATCAATTTGCATTAATTTTTAAGTTTCAACCTCCTGTATGACTGAACACTGAACAGTTCGAAGGCATGCAAGAGTATATAATATCCTTGCCTATTTAAAGGTACTTGACTAACTTTTGACCAACCTTTGTTGCTATACAGATGAGAACAACTTATCCAAAATATGCTTCAAATGCAAGAAGGCCGGTCACCTTTCTAAGGACTGTCAGGAACATAATGTGGAACCTAAGCAGACAAATGGCAATGTCTCTGGAGACTCTGTAAATGCACCAAATAAAGGCAATGGTGAGATCGATATGGCTGCAACTGAGGATGATGACATGCATGAGATAGGTGAAGAAGAGAGAGAAAAATTGAATGACTTAGATTATTTTACGGGCAATCCACTTCTGAGTGATATTTTGCTTTATGCTGTACCTGTCTGTGGACCTTACAATGCCCTGCAAACATACAAATATCGGGTCAAAATAACCCCAGGAACTGCTAAAAAAGGAAAAGGTACTTTCTTGGTCTTATTTTCATAGCATGATGGGAGAGTGACTCTCACTTGGGATTTCAGACGCATCTTGATAGCAATTTTTTTAGTAATTCATCCACAGGCAGTAGCTAATTATACTTCTATCTTCTCAATACATTGTGCATTGCAAATTTCCGTATTCTAAATCTGTGAGCTTGTGCAGTTCACAGCAGGTTCTGATACCTGTATTATTTCCTCGTGCAACTTTATATATGAACAATCAGCTTCTAATTTTATACACACACATCAACAATGTATGATTGTTTAAAAACATTCCTACTAGAAGATGCACGCAACCTATTTTTGTTTCCATTAAGACAGTCACATAAAGCAAAGTATGTCTATCGAGTTGGGACATTGCAGGAACAAAAAGCCAATATGGTGGATGTTTGTCTCAATGTTTGAAGAATGACTTGTGATCCACATTTAGGACATTGAAACTTGAGAATAAAAAAAGCCCTCTATGGTTAAGGATACATATTTATCAAAGAAATATTATTACATGACTCGATTCTGTGAGCTGGAAACTTAATCCAGTTCACTTTAGTAGCTATTCAATTGTATGAATAGGAGTTAGATGGTGAATAGTGTATGAATGGATGGTAAAATAATGTAGGTATGAGGGTGTCCAAGTTGGATTACTCAAGTTGAAGGCAATTATGACGAAAAGCATCTAATTGTAATTTGGGCTGGATAGCTGCAGATTTGTTTTGACACCCTGTCTTCTGTCGAAAGATTTTTTTTATTAGATTTGCATAATTATCAATTTTTGTAATTTTCCATAGCAACTATCTATTAGTTCATGTGTTTTTACTTTGTGATATGTGTTCTATCCCGTGATAAGGTAATATGGTACTTCAGCCTTTTACCCTTTAGATATGGACAAATTCCCTATTAGTAGCTGGTGGCTTTGTTCATTTCCTTTGGAGGTTTTGCCCTTATGGTGAACTGTTTATATTTCAATTTTTTTTTCAGCCGTTACTTCTTCTCATTGAAGGAAGAACCCATGTTCCTAACAGTATTTCAAATTATATATTTTTTTTCAGCTGCCAAAAATGCAATGAATTTGTTTAGTCATATGCCAGAGGTGACAAGCCGGGAGAAGGAACTCATGAAAGCATGTACAGATCCAGAATTGGTTGCAGCAATCATAAGCAATGTGAAGATTACAGCGCCAGGTTTGACTCAGCTAAAGCAGAGACTGAAGAAGGGTAAAAGATCTGGCAAGGATAATTAGCAATTAGCAGAGTTGGAAATTTTGCCAGTGAAAATGCTTGTTAGGTGCAGCCTTCTCTCATACTAAAATGTGTAGATTCTGATAGATATGGAATTCCTCAGGTTTCTCATCGCAGGTAAATTGCAAATCCTGATTCCCTTTCTGAAATTAAAGAGAGCAAAATAACTCAGAACAAAAAGAAGGAAAATATGAAAACAACGAAGAGTTCTCAGCAAGGATGGTTTTGTGACTTGTCATTACCGATGTCGTCAAATATTGTTTGGTGTGTATAATTATAATTTAAGGGATTTTGACCCTTCAGCTGAAATGGATTCATACCCAAGATTCCTTGTCGAGCCTTTGTGTTGAAAAAGGATGTTTAGAAGCTCACTAGATTGTTTATCAACCTGATTAGAGGACATCAATATGCCAACACCAAAGCTTCAAAACAGTCAAAATATAGAATATCTGAGAACGTGTATCTTAGTTAACCCACCTAAAGAGAAAAGGAACCGGGCAATTTAATGAAATGTGCCTTTGATTTTCATTTTCTTGCTCAAGTACTTTAGTTTTTTCTTTTTGAAAGAAAAAATAAAATGTGTTCTACATTTTTCTTTCAGTTATAGCTTTCCAATTTGGAATTTTTGCGTCGTATGTTTTACAAATTTATGCTTATTAGTTGATCTCATAATCAAATTATTTGTGCCAAAGTAGTTCAGACACTTACGGTGTGGTTGATCTTAAAATCTTTTAACTAGAAACGAATTTAACATAAGATTTTAAGTTAAATGTTGTAGCTTGATTTCAAATTCAGCTTGTTGATCAATTTATTTAAATATGCTTGATTTTAAAATCAATGTGACTGGAGCCAATGTTGACTCGGATATGAATGTTTAGGTGAAAATGAACTCTAGTAAAAGATTTCAAATAAATTTTCTCATCAAAAGTTGTTTCCAAAATTAGCCTGAAATTAATTTTGAAGTCAATGTCAAACTTAATTAACTAGAACTAATTAAAATGTTTCATATGATCATAAGAACTTTGCTCTTCTTGCATACTAATGTCTTTAGCAAAGAAAATATGGTAACAATTAGAGAAAACTAAAGTATTAATTGAAGGTGTCAATTAACTCATTTATTTAAGTATTAAAATCTCGGAACTGAAATCATTTTTTTTATCTAGAGTAAATTTTGTTTTACCCCTTGATTTTTATTAGTTTTTTAACAACTTATTTCATTAATTATTTCCATTTTACCCAAAATGTCCTAGCTCTATATCTTTGTCATTTATACTAATCGAGGAGTAAATCAATAATACTTATGAAAGTGTTAGGGAGGGAGAGAGAGTATAAAATGATAATAGTAGAATTACATAGACATTTTGACAATATATATTTAACTAGGGGTGCTCCTCATCATTCATTGTCGGGCACGATTTAGTTGCTTTAGATGAGATTCGCTCCTTTTTCAGATGAACAATGATAATTAATTAATTAATTAAGCTAATTAAATTATGCTTATTGAGTGCTGGCCACGTAGTAAAGAGTAAAGTGAAGGAAGAGTAAAAGGAGAGGCATGGTCTAGCTTCTTGTACGAGGAATACTTATTACAGTTGAATTCCTAAATACATGGAGCCTGTCTCCCACATTTTTAAATAAGCACAGTTTGAAATTGAGTTAGATCTTCAAAGAAATTATTTCGCGAAATAAATTGTGTAATTAATTTCTTGCTTTCTTTTTATTTAAATCTTTTTTCACGACGATGATTAACAAAATAAAAAAACAACATCATTTGTCATTTCGAGCATAATAGAGGACACTGTAGCGTTGACTCAATTTTCACAAACTTGGATGGTCTTTTCGGCACGATCGCATAATTGGCGTCCATGTCGGGCGGAGGCTGCACAGCGGTCAACAGTGCTAGCACATGCACCTGGCAGTGATTAGTCAGGTCAACTTTAGCTATTTTTATTTATTTATTAAAAATTTTATGGAGCCTAATTAAATTTGAAATTATTCATGAACATTTTTATGAATATTATTCATTCGAAAAGAACACAATTATATTTTTTTAAAATAAAATTATTCATAAATATTTTTTTTATAGTTTTATTCGACTAATCCACGTGTCCGGGTTGTCTATATACTGCCCCTGAACCTAATTGAGCTTGAGCTGCCTCTGAGCTTTTTGCCTCTTTGTGCTTTGCTATCCATGCCACAGCTGACATCAAATTCAATTTACATACGAATTTTAAAATAAATCAATGTATAGATTTTTTTAAAGTATTTTTTATTTTGAAATGTATGTAAATGTTGAAATTTAATTATTATATTAGAGTATGTATTATAAAGTAACTACTAATATATATTGAACTTTTATTATAGTAATATAATTAATTTTACAAATGTTTAATGAAGAGAACCATATTTATAAAATGGATCTAAAAAATTAGGACATAATTTGGTGTCTTTATTTGTGTGTGTCTTTTCTTTCACTTTCTACCAATTTGGCCCCTCGAGATATTTTGGTTGAATTCCAGTGCTTTCATCTCTGATTAAAGTTTAATTTTCATGTAAAAAAATTATGAAAATAAACCACAATTGATGGTGTGCACTACTACCAATATTTCTCATGATGGGATTTCATAATCATAAGTGGGATCTTAGCACAGGAAACTTCAATTATGAAAAGTAGTCAAAAATCAATTTCTATCCTTCAATTAACGTCAAAAGCTAGAGTTCTAAGAACTTTGATTTGGCCACTGGCCCAATAAATGGTAATCATAAAGTGTTTTGTTATTGTGCTATCTTGCATAGGTTAGAATGAACTTTTACGATTAAAAGTTTAATTAGGCATCATGATGGTCAGCACAATTTTACTTAAACAATAAGATCATGGTGCTAATTTTTCAAAAATTGACTTTTCATGATCTAAGAAGAGACATTATGATGAAGCATTACAACCTAGCTAGTGAGATCGATGTTGACGTAGTGCGCTATATATATATATATATATATATTAGTAAATAATTTTTCATTTCTTTTACAGAGAAGATGTTTAATTAATCCTTTTCAAAAATAAAACTATACTACTATTCATATAGAAATAAAATACATATTCTAGGTACTTATTTTCGAGGAAGACATGAACAATCTAATTAAGAATGGTACAATGCTGAACACCAAATGAGAATGCTGACGACAAACGAATAATACAAGCATTATGATTCCGAAAATACCTACTTTCACTAATTAGTTTGGATGCCTTTGAGGTTGATACATTCCAAAACCATCTAATATTTAATCTCATCAAACAAGAATCATTGAATTATGGCAATGGTGGGATCCTTGTGAGTGAACATGGAAGCTGTACCAAATTTTCCAGCATAGATTTTGGCCAGTAGCTAAAAAAAATGATAGGAAACACATCCCAAACCTAAAGATTCTTAGGGGAGAGTGAGCACAAATCAAAATCCAGCTTCTCCAAATTTAGGCAAGTTCACCTTCACCAATTAATTAAGGTTGGAGATATTGATGCAGTCAGATTTCATTGTGTAGTTTCCATTTTGAGCTTTATAATTCAACCTATATATCTGATGGGTCAGGCTCAATCAGTGCTTCAACTTGTTCTCTCTGTTTCGTCCAAGCGATTTAACGATCTAAGATCGATAAACGTAAATGGTGTATAGTTCATATAATCACTTTAAGTTCAATGCACAACAAGCAGCAAATTCCTCACCATAAAGAAAAAAAAAGGAAAGAGTGAAAGTAGATAGAGAATCCTAATTGCACCTTAGTTATGTACCATGATGGTGGTGCAAATTGAAGCCTCAAGAACGTCTATCAACAAGTTTGCATTCCAGGCGATATATGGACAAAGTTTTTTAATGTAAACAATGAGAAATAATTTCATGTACATATCATACTTATGATCCCTGCCAATAGGAGTGTATTCAATCATCTCTAATAATGTTTGCTATACTTGTGAATGTCTACACATTGAGAAAGCATTATAAACAATAATATTTAATGATTGTTTGTTTATTGCTTGTGTGAGGTTGATGTCCTTAATAAAGTTTCTATTTCTTTTTCCCTTAATCACCTTATGGAGTCACACTGTAAAAATAAAAAGTGATTCATAGTAATCCTTTTGTCAGATATGACGACGAAAAATATATGAATTATGTACGATAATATATTATTGGCACTGACTCATTTATGTACTGGCATATAAATTGGGCATCATGACACAAGCACCAGAAGAAGATTGAAAGAATGGCACATGAAAAGAAGCAATTTTCCTTTTTATTTTTTCTGATCAAACACTTTATTTTTTTCTGCAGAAGAAAAGAAGAAGATTGAAAGAATGGCACATGAAAAGAAGCAATTTTCCTTTTTATTTTTTCTGATCAAGCACTTTCTTTTTTAATTTCTGAGTGAAAGGTAGGTAGGTGAATCGACTGAGCAAGGCAACTGTGCATGATTGCCAACCTTATTCCCCCAAAAGCTGAAAGGAATCTCCCTAAATCACCACAGACAGGGACCATCATCTATAAAGTGAAGAAGTTGAGGAGTTCAATGAAAATTAACTTGAACCGTAGCAATGCTTAAAATTAAAATAGTGCTCCTTTTTATTAGAATCGGATGTTCTTTTTTATTTATTATCAAAACAACTTTTATCCTGTCTCAGTCCATTGTTATTTTCGAAAATAATCTTGTTCCATGTTGTTGTATCAACTATAATAACTATTATAATATAAAAGTTTTAATTTTGATCAATACTAATAATACTATTTTGTAATATGAATATTCAACTTTAGTTAATACTGATCAACGTTATATTATAATGAATATGAATCTTAACTGTTATAACATAAATTATTCATTTTTAATCAATATTATATTATAAGAATTATAACTAACTGTGATGATCAAAATTAAAGGTATTTTTGAAAATAAAATGGTTCGAGATGGAATGGGCAGTATTTTAATCATAAATGCAAAAGAGGCACCTTTTTGATTAAGTTTTGCAATGAGATCAACAGTAGGAGGTTCTTGGTCGTCACTTCCTCCAGCCAGCTTATCAAGAACTGTCAATCCATAAAATAATTAAGACAGCCCCCCTTCATGTGATCACTCTTTGACCAGCCATTTGCACTCGTCTTCTTTTCCAAACATAAAAAATTTGTATGATATATATCATACCTCCACTCCAACTCACATATACACAACAGTCGTTCGGTCGTTCCCTGATTCTCTGTAAGTGATCAACACCTTTCATTGATTTGTATTCTTTATCAGCCGTTGTCTTGCTTGGAGCCTTTAGGCACTGATGGTGATGTGTAGCGGTTGTCACAGTGACCAAATTGCTCTTCATCATTTACATGTTTCTTTCTGAAGGCTTTAATGCCTATATATTTAGCACACTCCTTAAGCATTCTCAGTGTCCTTCTTCATCCACTTCAACCTGTGAATGAACTGATGCAAGAAAAGCCAAGGCTTCTCTCCGACGATCCTCATCAGCATCTGCTCTTGTTCTGGAGATCGAGAGTTGTGTCTTCAACCGAACTTCTGAGAGCACTAGTATTGATTTCCATTAGAGCGTTCTTCCTCGAACACATGACATTGTAGCTTCAATTGCTTATATTCTGTTTCAATCATGTAGTTTCAGTTTTGCATCCAGTCAACCGGAATCCACATATGTATTTTTTAATGTGGCTTTTGCCATTGTTCTTTTAGCGCTTTCCTTCTTCTCATTTGATCAAAAGTTACTTTTGAGAGTATATTTTGCTAAAATGAGCACGAGCATGGAGGAAACGTTCGAGCCTTTTCGTGGAATCAAGAATGATCTTCAAGGGCGATTGATGTGCTACAGGCAAGATTGGACCAGTGGTTTCAGTGCAGGCATCAGGTATCATCGATCGTTGCTTCAGAAATTTATCTGAATTATTACGATTGCGGATGGACTTGTACTCGAACAATGCTTCCTTTTTATGCTTCAATACTAATGTTTCAGGATTCTGGCTCCGACTACATATATATTCTTCGCCTCAGCAATCCCAGTTATTTCATTTGGAGAACAATTGGAGAGAAACACTAGTGAGTGAAATCAAAATTTTCAAATCTAGCAGTAGCAGATGCACTGAAAATTGAAGTATAAATCAAATAAAATTCCTATACGGTTTTGGCAGATGGGGTTATAACAGCAGTTCAGACTTTGGCATCAACTGCCCTCTGTGGCATCATTCACTCTATAATAGGAGGACAGCCTTTGCTGATTCTTGGAGTGGCAGAACCCACTGTGCTTATGTACACTTTCATGTTCAACTTTGCAAAACAAAGGGCTGATTTAGGCCAGAACATGTTCCTAGCATGGACTGGATGGTAAGCTAATTATGAAGATAATCCCTCCTTTATATGAATGATAGATCAGGAAGAAACTGTGAAATTTCTTTTCCCTGCAGCTTGTTTAGTTTTTTGGTTTTTGAATTACAGGGTATGTGTCTGGACCTCGTTGTTGCTATTCCTATTAGCCATTCTAGGAGCATGTTCCATAATCAACCGATTTACTCGATTAGCCGGCGAGCTTTTCGGTCTACTGATTGCAATGCTCTTTATGCAACAGGCCATCAAAGTGAGAACATATATATTACTGACTTCTGTAATTCCCTTTCTTTTTAATAATACAGATAGAAGTTGATATTTGCAAATGACAAGATGGTTTAAGTAGTTTAGATAATTGAATATGTCGGGCCAATCCACAGTCAATGTCTGAGTTTATATTAGAAGAATTATGTCCATGCTTAAAGTGTGCAAGCATCATTATATTCGACGACGATGGTCTAAAATATATATAATACTTTTGGTTGTCACAGGGGCTTGTTGATGAGTTCAGAGTGCCAAAAAGAGACAACCGAAATGCACTAGAATTTGCACCATCTTGGAGGTTTGCCAACGGCATGTTTGCACTAGTTCTGTCATTTGGGCTTCTGCTCACTGCGTTAAGAAGCAGGAAGGCACGATCATGGCGCTACGGGGCTGGTGTGCTCGAGTTAAATGTTTTTTGTTCCCTCTTCGTGGAGAATATGTCTTCTTGTTTCACTTTGTTTCAGGCTGGCTACGAGGTCTCATCGCCGACTATGGAGTGCCACTTATGGTACTCGCATGGACTGGAGTTTCTTACATCCCTTCTAATGGTGTGCCAGAGGGAATTCCTAGACGACTCTTCAGCCCAAATCCCTGGTCACCTGGAGCCTATGAAAACTGGACTGTGTTAAAGGTGCGTTCTTCTGTGTTCCTCTTTCCCTGTTCATACTAGCTCTTTAATCTATTTCAGCAAAAGAAGAATCTTAAGACTTAGTGCTGACAGGATATGTTGAATGTGCCCTTGCTCTACATTCTTGGAGCTTTCATACCAGCCACAATGATTGCAGTGTTGTATTATTTTGATCATAGTGTGGCCTCTCAACTCGCACAACAGAAGGAGTTCAATCTCAGAAAGCCGCCATCATTCCATTATGATTTACTTATTTTGGGATTCTTGGTACTCATCACTCTCCTTGTTCATTGATTATATTCTGGACCTTAATCTGCCTCTTCTTTGGTTAAATGTTCTCACATGGCCTTGACTCCTGAATCTTTTACTTGGTTTTGCTGAGCCAGACCTTGTTATGTGGTCTTATTGGAATTCCACCTTCAAATGGTGTCATCCCACAATCTCCAATGCACACCAAAAGTTTGGCCACCCTCAAACACCAAGTAATTAAACTCCAAATTGTGAATGATTAATTGCTTCAATTCTCTCCGTAGCATTATTTGATATTTTTCATGGAAATTTTCTCATAGTTGCTTCGCAATCGACTGGTAGCCACTGCACGCCAAAGCATGAAAAAAAATTCAAGCTTGACTCAACTGTATGGAAATATGCAAGACGCTTACAGACAGATGCAGACGCCATTAATCTACCAAGAACCATCAGCACGAGTATGTGAATTAATTAATCCACGCTGCTGTCGTCCTGAATTCCTTGTGGACTGAAGATCGATGAGCCTTACTTACATCATGCATGCAGGGACTGAAAGAGCTGAAGGATTCTACAATTCAGCTGGCTTCAAGCTTGGGGAGCATGGATGCACCGGTTGACGATTCGCTATTCGACATCGATAAAGAAATCGATGATCTCCTGCCAGTCGAGGTGAAAGAGCAGCGTCTGAGCAACTTGCTGCAGGCCATGATGGTTGCAGCTTGTGTGGCAGCTATGCCCTTCATCAAGAAGATCCCCACATCTGTTTTATGGGGATACTTTGCTTTCATGGCCATAGAAAGCCTACCTGGGAACCAGTTCTGGGAAAGGATTCTCCTTCTGTTCACTGCACCAAGCAGAAGATACAAGTAAGGATCGATACTGATGATCATCGGTATATATATACTTCTCCCTTGATGGTGCGATTTTAGCCTTAATCGTGAGCTTTGGTCCTACAGAGTGCTCGAGGACTGTCACGCGAGCTTCGTCGAAACAGTGCCTTTCAAGGCAATCACTACTTTCACCCTCTTCCAATCCATGTACTTGCTTGTGTGCTTTGGGATAACGTGGATTCCTATAGCTGGAGTCCTGTTTCCTCCCATGATCATGCTTCTGGTGCCTGTTAGACAGTACATTCTCCCGAAGCTCTTCAAAGGAGCACATCTCACCGATTTAGATGCAGCAGAATATGAAGAACTACCAGCCATCACCTTCAACCTGCAAACGGTACTACTACCACCGCATCTCACTTTCGACATTTTCACACCTCTGATGTTTTGATTCTATCAGGAGGTTGATTTGGGAGCAAGGTACTCCTCTGCCGAGAGTAGAGAGGTCCTCGACGAGATGGTCACCAGAAGCCGAGGCGAGATTAAGCGTATGAACAGCCCCAAAGTGACTAGTTCAGGAACTACACCAGTAACCGACATGAGGAGCTTCAGCAGTCCTAGGTTATCAGCAACAGAGAAGGCCTACAGCCCCCGTGTTCGTGAGCTTAGGCCAGAGCGTAGTCCTCGATTGAGTGTCGAAAGGCAATTCAGTCCGAGGATGGCAGAAAATAGATCATCCAAGTTAGGAGAAGGTTCCAAGTAGACATGGATTCACAAATCCATTCTGCTACAAGGATGGCATGCATCTTCCTAAATGCGTTTCTTACCATGTAATTCTAGCTTGCGAGTGCTCAAGATATGCTTCCATTTACTACCTTTCGTGAATCAAATATGTGAAATAGTAGTCAATTTAAGGCCTCTTCGTATAGAGGAACTTGTGTAATTCCTGAGTTTAGCAAATAATTAAATAACTCGAAGGTTTGCAAACTCTGTTGCTTCAGTACTACATTAGCTGGGATATTTAATTAAATTGTGCAAAAAAGTGTACGTAATGGTATCTGACAAGGCATATTTTGAACTAAATTTGTCCTTGATTCACTGATTCATGGGCACTGCTTTCACTATCAATCAACCTCATAAAATGACCCCTAGATCCAAAGGTGATCAAAGACAATTTGTTTCAATATCGAACCAACAGCAATTCTCCGAGAAAGAATAGATTTGAATAGCTGTAATTGATTAATTATCTATCTCCAAGAGCTGTTTATGTGCAGCTCTTCTGATCTCATCGCCAATGCTGTTCGTTCATATGCACATCATTCTTCCACAATAATGCCATGCATGTTACGACTTCATTCAGGATTCTTTTCTTCTTTCTTCTCAAACTTCTGATTCTCCTCGTGGATAAAGACATGCATGTAGCTAATTTCTGACCTTACAAGATTTTTCTTTATCCCACAGTCCAAAATTTGAGATGCCGTGGAGTCAGAAGAAATTGGCGGTTCTAGTTCTTCAGGTACATGAAGATAGCAAGTGGGAAATCTTGGGAAATCTCTCCAATCTAAATGATTGTAGTCCTTGTCGATGGAGCCAATGGTTTTGTGTCTCGACGATATCAGTCTGTCGGAGAGAGGTAGTTTTCAACTCGTTGACCTGAACTTAGTGGAACGTCTTGTAGACTGTAGCCCATGCCAGCTGTCGGCTCCTAGATTTTTTTCACTGATGGGCCCACATAGTGGCGGTAAATGGGCGCGACAAAGTTTGATCGAAAAAGACACGACAGCATCAACACGAAGTCGTAGTCGTAGATAGCTTTTATTTTATTCTAAAGGATATCTAAGATAGTTGGACAGGACTTTTATTCCTTTTTTTATTTTAAAAGATAAATAGATAGTACTAAGGATGAAATTTATGAGTAAAAATTTGGAATCGTTAAAATGACATTATATATATATTTTTACGATCAAAACATCATCTTCTCTCGTCTGAGTCGTATTTTTTCAAAAATACTTTTGTTTTAAATATTAGTGTAGTAATTATAAAATTATAAGTATTATAACTGTATAACAATTATGATCTCTTAATTAATATAATATAATAATGATCGATATTAACCAAAAATAAAATACTTACATTATAATAATTATGAATCATAATTATTATAATATAATATTAATAAGAGATAAAGTATCCATATTATAACAGTTATAAACTGTAATTATTATAACATATTATTACTAGTGTTGACTAAAATTGAAGAGTCCATGTTATAATAATTATAAATTATGTTGATGCAATCGACCTCTAGTCAAGTTTGATCAAGTTTAATTGATCAAGCTCGAGTTCAGTTTGTTGGAACAAACATGCCTAGAACATGTAATTTTGATATTTGATGGTATTTAAGTTAAGATGAATAATATGATATCTCACCTTCTTATTAGTATGTAAGGAAAGTCTTCACACGTCAGATAACCAGATGTAGGATAGTGAAATCTAAGAAGGTTAGAGGTCGAATTCTTGGCAAGAAGAGAAGCCTGGGTAGATCAAGAGATTAGATCTAGGGCGAATGAAGATATGGAGATGCGGAGTTTCCATCTCGAAAGTCCAAAGAACATATGATTCTCTAGCACAAGGTAAACAAGAGTTGAGGATCTAGATGAACTCAACTATTAAAATGGTTGAAAATAGGTCAATAGTCGACTGATACAAGTGTATCAATCAACTGATGCTCTGTGAAACAAAAAGGAATTTTCTATTCTAAATCATGTTGAAGGGTTGACAACAATCAAGTTTATCAGACGTCGATTAATTAGATGATAAAGGAAACAAAATGTTTCTCAATTGACTAATCAACTCGATTGATCGATATCAATCAATTGATCATAAATATCAATTGATGTTGATCATGAATCGAAATGAAAGATTTTGGATCGACTAACCAACTCGACTGATCAATATCAGTCGATTGATTATAAATATCAATCAATTGATTTTGATCAATTAGTGAATAGAAAATTTCTAGATTGATTATCCAACTCGACTGACTTGTATCACTCGATTGATGTTATTATTGAAGTGAACAAGATGAAAATAGTTCAACTATTACACTCGATTGATTGAGATCAAGAGATTGGATATAGGGTGAATGAAGATTATAGGAGACATGGAGTTTCCAGAAACGAAAGTCTAGAGAACATGATTCTTTAGCACGATGAGGTAAACAAGAGTCGAGGATCTAGACGAACTCAACTATTAAAATGGTTGAAAATAGGTCAATAGTCGACTGATACAAGTGTATTAATCAACTGATACTCTTGAAACAAAAAAGAGTTTTCTGTTCTAAATCATGTTGAAGGGTTGACAACAATCAAGTATATCAATCGATTGATCAAATGGTAAAAGAATCATAATGTTTTTCAATTGATTGACCAACTTGACTGATCGATATTAGTCGATTGATCATAGGTATCAGTCAATTGATGTCAATCATGAATTGAATAGAAAAATTTTAGATCGACTAACCAACTTGACTAATCGATATCAGTCGATTGATTATAAATATCAGTCATTGATTTTGATCAAGCAGTGAACAGAAAGTTTCTAGATCGATTATCCAACTTGACCGACTTGTATTAGTCGATTGATTGTTGGAATTAGTCGATTGATGTTATTATTGAAGTGAACAAGATGAAACTAGTTTGACTATTACACTCGATTAATTGAAATCATTCTATTGAAGGGAAGTAATAGTCGATTGCCATTTAAATTATCGACAAAATCAAATGGGTGTCAAAATGTTCAGAGACGGTTCAATAGATACATTAATTGTCAAAGACTAAATTAGTTGACTGATGTCTGAAGAAAATCCAGCTGATCTGTTCAAGTTGAGCATTCATATAAGAAGGCAAACACCCTTGATTTGAGCGATACACACTCAAGCTAAACATTTTCATGTTGATTCTTGCTAAGATTTCTTGAGATCAATATCTAATCTTGGTGCAAACTTTTGAAAAAGGAGAAGCCCATTTCTTCAAGTAAACTCTGTTGTATTCTCCTTGCTTCAGCTTTTTGTTATTGCGGTAATACTTATGTAAGAGGTTTCTTCACCTCTAGATTTAGTCTGACAAGAAGAAAGATTGTTTGTAGTGGTAGAATACTCAGTTTAGGCTTTGGATATAACAGTTTTGGGAAATTGTGAACTAAGTAAATCTATTGTGTTGTATCATTCATTTCTTGTGTCAAGGTTTTATGTTGCATTCTCAAAGTCGACGCGAAAAGAAACAATTCACCTCCTCTACCATCGCATCAGTTCCAGACAGTTGGGTTTTGATTTTGATGAATATATTAATTGATTGAGTGAGATATCAAGTAGATCAAAATTATCCAAATACGCCTGACAGTCGATCCAATAGAATTTTAAAAGTTGAAACGAAAAAAAGAATCTTTTCATTTGATTTTGAGCGGCTTAAATGGTAGTTTAGAATTAATTAATCGATCAACAGATTGATTAATTAGTACTTTTAAGTCTACTTTTTTTTTTTTGATAATGCAATTCTTCAAATCGATTATATCCAGCAAGGTTGTGTTGCCTTGGCAGCAAGCAGCAAGCAACAAGCAAAGAGCGCCCTCAGCGGTCGCAGCGATTCCATTTTTTTCCTCGCTAGCTAGCTGTTTGCCTTTTCCATTGGATTCTTCCATAAAATTCTTGTTCGTTGATTTAGGACAATAGCTAGGATGAATGTTGTTATTATAAGAGATCATATATCCTTCCGTCTATTGAAGGCGTTAATTTCTTTTGTATCTGATCATGATGGCATGACTTATTAAAGTGATTTGTAAATAGTATCGTTGCATGCATGCTTCAAAAATTCATGAGCAACTAGGAACCTGTAACGATGAATACGATGATCCAGCATTTTTGTTTGTCTTTTCCAGTCCACTATTCTTTACTTAATTAATTAATGACAAGGGCTCTCGTATCTCAAGAGTCAAGAGAGTCAGTCAAGAGGGTTGGTCGTTAGCTAGCTAGCTAGCTGCATCCCATTGCCGGGTTATCCTGCAGAGCCAGCGGCTGCGGCTGGCCTTCCTGCAAGCAATAAATGGGCGGAATGGTGAGCGTCTCCAACACCCCGTAGGCGTTCCAACAGAAGGGATCGTCCACCATCTCCCCCTCGTGCGGCAGCAGCTCCACCTCCGACATCGTGATGTTGGTGCACGCCACCGTGTCGCTGCAGGCGAAGTGCACCGGCGCGCTCCGCACGTCGTACGTGCCCTTGATGTTGCTGTAGGCCACGTCCGTCACCCACACCGCCGACGTCTGGTTCAGGCACTGCTTGCTCAGGCAGTAGTATTGGTCCACGATGATGCAGTTCCGCACGTTCTCCATCGCGATGTCCTCGAAGGTGATGCCCGACACCGACCCCATCCCGCCCTGCCACGTCTTGATCCGCAGCCCGTTGTCGGAGTTCCGGATCCTCGCGTTCCGCACCGTCACGTTCGTCACGCACGCCTGCGAGTTGTGCACGCCCAGGCTCCCGATGCTGCATATGCATGCACCCAATTAATTCCTATTATTATTTCTATTATTTCTTTCTTTAAACTCTTCATATATAATTATTCTTTTTAATTAACCTTATGCCATGGCTCGGCCCACATGTCACGTTGGCTATGTCCACGTTGGAGCAGCCCGGTCCAATCGAGATGCAATCATCGCCTGCACTAGCATCATCATATCATACGCATGCACATAACATTGCTTAATTATAAGATGGTATTAGGTTTATACCATTGCTTATGGTGGAATCATAGATGGCCACAGACTTGGTATTCTCTATGTGGATGCCATCGGTGTTTGGACTGAAGGAGGGCGAGCTTATCGACAAGCCCTCGATGTGCACCCCTTCGCAACCGTCGAACTTGATGTGAAATTGCGGGCTGTTCCTGACGCGGAGCCTTCCTACCGTCACATTGTAGCTCATGAAAAACCTGATTAGCTAGAAAAGATACGTAAAAGGTTAATGATATGGATGATCGATAAGGAAGAAGGACAAGTGTTAGTTTGTTAGTCAATATTTCTCTCACCGCAGGGCTGTCGCAAGGCCCCGGTAGTGTGCTTCCATGAGGCCCCTACAATTCTTGACTAAGGTAATTAAGATTGTACCATAATGAAATTGAAATGAAGTAAAAAAGATGGATACTCGGTGAGGCTTGCAGGGGAGATTCCACCAATCCTCGCCGTTTCCATCGATGGTGCCGCCTCCTTGGAGAGTCATGTTATTGACTCTGTAGAAAACCAGCCATTGCTTCTTGCTGTCGGCCGCTGGCCAATTGGATGGTCCGTCCGGAGGCATAACAACTCCGTCTATCTACATTCTCCGACCAACGATTTAATACTTATAATTCAATTGAAAACAAGTAGTTGGTGAAACCAGGTAGCTTACTTGAAGCACAAGGCCTGGTCTGCATGGACCCGAGAAAATAGTGGATGTGACCATGAAGACACCGTCTGACGGCACGAGGAGCACGCTTGAGTCTGCCATGCACGCGGCCTTCCAGGCAGCCCGAAAGGCTTGGGCATCGTTGCTCGAGCCATTGCCGATCGCCCCGTAGGATCGCACATCAAACACTTGGTGTTCCGACACAGTGCTATTTCTATCCTTGCTCATAGACGGTGGCTCTGCTGGGGCACTTGCCGGCGGCAGGGAGATTTGGTTACCGGAGTTGAACTTGGAGCCGCTGCTGTGGTGCTTGTGGTAGTGATACCTTGGTTCACATTTCTCAAGGCTGAGTAGAAGAAGTGCAAGAGTGGTAATGGAGGCGTATAGTAATGGGTGGCCATTTGGCATTGTGCAGAAAATCTCAAGGAAAGATACAGAAGCTCTGAGAGGTTTGAATTGGCAATCACAAATTCACAGGTGCAGCGTTATTTATGGTGACTGCAAGTGATGTGCTGCTCTCTCATTGAATGAAGCATCGTCTTTTTTTACTTTTTAAACAAAAATATTTCATCACATGAATCTTAGGAACCGCCATATCTTTCATTTTTTTCTGAAACAGTTCTCGCAGGGCATCCAGGCAAAGAAACAAAAATTAGGGTCGGCCAGCTCTGTGAGTTAGGATTTAAATGGAACTGGAATTATGTCTCGAAACTAGTAATCCATGCATGAATTATATTCAAAAGAATGTTCTAGAGCTCTGCGACAAGTTACAGAATTAACCTTGAAAATGTTAAACAGTAAGAACTCTTGTTTGCATTGAAGGCATTTATCAGAGATTTTTCTATCAAAAAACATTGATATGCTTTGGTTGATTTGGACCAATAGTCAAAAGACTTGGAAATGGGCAAAACTGGTATGGAAGAGACAAAGTTCCTACGAAAGATGAGCGCAATTAAAGAAGAATTAATAAAAGTTGTATAGCAGAGAAACTAGAGGTATAAATTAAGCATGCTCATGCAGAGAACCCCGTGATGCTGCTATGTATTTTAGTCTCTTCTCGTGGCCAGGAAAAACTTGAGCAGAAAAAGATTGCAGCAGGAAACCACAGAGATTAACATTCACGTGTGGTAGAGTCCTCCTGCCATAACTGATCGAGTCTAACTGTTGAACTCTACTGTAAACACTGTCTAATAAAATGGCACATGTGCAGTCACTTCTCCAATCTGATTTCACTTATACAGTTAGAATCATTGTTCTGATGACTGTAATAAGATGTCTTTATACAGTTTGAATCAGTGTTCTGATGACTATAATAAGATATCTTTATGTTGTTAGTGGAAATTTGCTGGAGGAGACATTGATTAAGACAGAGCATTTCATGGTATGCTCGGTTTGTCTAGGTGTGTCACGGGGGCTGAAAGGTTTCAGAAACTTATGTTGGGTCTCACGATTTGGTGTTTGGTTCACGAGAGCAAGTTTGGGAAAAGGAGGTACGAGTGGAGGACAGGGAAAGGGACAGCATATACATGCATCAAAAGGCCAAATGTAAAAGGAAGAGGGAGAAGCAGAAGCTTACTTGGGAGTGAGGGAGGTGTGGGATTTGGAGGTAGCAGTGGAGAGTAGTGCCTGCTAGTTTTAGGATTTGGAATCGACCCACTGATTTGGATTTGATTTGTTGATGGCGGCATAAGCAATAGGGGCCTAAGAAATATTCTAATGCCAGGCGTACGTGTCAGAAGACTGCAGGCAAATTGGAATCACCAACTCCTAGTTGCCAAAAAAAAAAAATGCTTAGAAAAATTGGAATTTTAAGGATTGTAATTTGGATGATAAAAATTAACCAAACCCAAGTGGTCACAGACCGAGTTACCCAACATCTTTGAATCGATCTGATTCAACTTGTTGAACCAGTAGAGAAACTAAAAGGTTGTTTGATAAGTAGAATAGTTTCTCTTTTAAAAGCAATATTGACAGAGTAAGAATAAGAACGCCGAACAAGAACTTCAACTTGCCAAAGTAAGTTTTTCTAAATTTAACACAATGAATAACTCAATTCTGCAAAAATTGCATTTCGGATTCTTTTGTAATTAAAGGCAGAAATAATTATTCAGTAACAGTTCATAGAATGGCTATTTCTGCAAAACAAATATGTTAAGCGTGATAATATGGTATATAACACAATCAATCTGCATGAATAAGACGTTTCATAAAAGCGGTCTGCAGTTTTGACACAGAGAGGTTGTTACAAGGGGCTGCAGAGAGACGATAATAGTAATAACATCAACGAAGAAATATAGATTCGAGGGGTTACACGTGCCAACAAACTTAATAATAAGAGGAAAGTTTTTCCCCAAATTTTACCTCATAAACATACATCAACTATTTGCAATGACATGATGAGGCAGATCACTGTGCTAAAGAGGGACATTGCTTTCGTGCATGCTCTGGAACCAACTTTCCTATAATTCCCGTTGGGACTCCCTTCAGTTCTGTTTATCATCACGCAGTGCCAAAACAATATGATTTTACAACAGGATTAATAATTTGTAATGATAAGCGTTCCAGTTATTCAGACTTACCATGAGGCTTGAAATTAAAGAGAGGAGGTAAGCATCGGCCATTTGGTAGACGAGCATTTGGATCTCGAAGTTCATCAAAGAATGGATGAATCAATGCTTCCAACTGCACGAAAGACAATTAATATGGTGTCCGTTTCTTTTCATTTGAGATGCAGTTAGGTATACAGCCTTGGATAAACTACATAAAAGAGATTCTACAATATACTCACAGCAGTACTCCTCAAATTTGGCGAATACTGAAGTAGCCTAGATACAAGATCTACAGCTTCAGGTGGCATTCTCTTATGGAAAATCTGACAAAATGAGATAAAGATATTACTGAAACTGCACGTGGAGCAGTTATATGAAAACAGGATATGCTCAACTTTGAGAAAGAAGCACAATAGAACCTTAATTACAAGTGACATAATCTTGTATAGAAATCAGTGGAGGATTAAGATCTATGCAAGCAATCCTGAATAGTTGGGACTAAAGACAGCAGCTTGTTGATGTTGAAAACCAAATGAAGCCTTGATGGATATACCTTATGCCATGGGTGAGCTTTGATCTGGGGGAATTTGAACTCATTGTAATTGGGATTCATGCATTTAATTTCTTCTCTTGTCGGGGTACCCAAAATCTGGACCATGGGAAACAATTGACTAAAACAGATGACATTAAAAATGGAAAGAAATCAGACGTAGGAAAAATGAACAAGGTACCTTAATAATTTCTACGAGTTGATCAACTCCACTGTCTCCAGGAAAGAGAGGCTGTTGATGACTCCAAAGGAAATTGTCAGCATGGATGAATTTTTCTTTCAGAAAAAAAAACAGAGTATAACTAAGCATTATACCTGTCCTAAGAGAAGTTCAGCAAGAACACAGCCAGCAGACCAGATGTCAATAGCCGTTGTATACTCAGTGGCACCAAAAATAAGTTCAGGAGCTCGATAGTATCTAGAACATATGTATGATATATTTGGTTCCCCTTTGACCTGATAAGCAAACAAATTTCAAAATTCAGACAAAGCTACTAAAGAAAGCCTTCTATAGCCCACAACAAGAGATGAATATGTACCAGAACTTTGGCACTTCCAAAGTCACATATTTTCAGCTGGTGTGAATGTGGGTTTACCTGTTACACGTAGTGTTAGTAATTTTTAGGATCGATAGCATATGGCATACTGTAGCCATACAGACGAACATACATAACATCCACATATAGTGATATGCATAATGTTACAAGGGATTACAATCGATGAATATTTCATATAACATGTGAATCTTTATTTCAATTAAAAGCCAATACAGCAAACTCATTAGTGGATTACATATGCCATAAGTGATTGATATATCCATATACATATGGCATGCATAGACACAGCATGTCAAACAAATATGAATCAACGTATACCCATTATCAGCCATGAAGTGATCCACATAAATATAGACATCAAAGCAAACCTACTATATCTGAAAGCTATTGAACATTTTATGATCACATGGATTTGACATCTTTTGTCTCTTGATTACATGGTCCACCTTTATTTTCTAAAAAAAAAAATGTCTCTTATGCATATTCTCTTCACAAAGTATCAAGCAAGCAGATCTTAGCAAACAGGAACAATTTATCCATAAAAAAAATGTGGACAATATACCAGAAGATTTTGTGGTTTGATGTCCCTGTGGCAAACTCCAATGCTACCGTGTATATAGGCCAATGCTCTACAAATCTGCAATAGGAAAGAAATAATTGGATTCATGTTTTTAGAAGTTATTTCAATTTGTTCTTCCAACAGTCATAAATAATTAGGTACTGTATATTGGCCACTATCTGGGCGCAACATACGCATCAAACAAATTGGCCAACAGCCAATGCCAAAATAGTTACCTTAAAAGGACAAGTTTTTCTGGTAAATGAAGCATGGAAAGGAGTTACACAAGTTTAGGGTTACCTGATACATGTAGAGCTTCACATATATCAATGGCATGCGCTGGTTCATTTTGTTATAATGCTTGATTACTCGATGAACAGTCTCAGGCACATACTCAAGAACCAAGTTAAGATAAAGTTCTTCTTTGTCAGTTGTCGAAAAGAAACAGTGCTTCAAGCACACAACATTAGGATGATCAAGAAGCCGCATTGTTTGCAATTCACGGTTCTTATATCTTTTGTCTTGAAGAACCTTTTTTATAGCTACTGTTTCACCTGTCTCCAGACACTTGGCCTAACAACCGGAGAAATGTAATGGGAAAATATCAATGGAGCAAGGATAGATATGCAAAACTGCAAGTAGTTTGAAAGATCATCATTCTAAAGCAACTAAGTAGCATTTAAGTGTTATGCTGACATTACCTGGAATACAACTCCAAATGATCCATGACCCACTGCCCGCTCAGCCATGTAACTTATAGTCTGTTGGCATTCAGTGTTAGTAACAGATAAAATCAGAATAAATGGAGAACTGCAGGAAAAAATATTTGACCTGATTGTCAAACTTATTAGTTATTATACCCATACTACGGATTAATGCTTGCAAATAAAGAATGTACCTGTTTTGGCTGGCCATTTCTGCCACCTATGGTTGTCACAATTATATGACCTGTCTCTGTCTCATTTCCATCAATTACAGTAGCCTCCACATCCTAAATTAAAATAAAATGAAGATCAAATATACAAATCAAACTTTCAAATACTTATAGTTTATATAATGTTACTCACTTTGTCATCTCTTATGTGCATATCATTCATTTCATCTGGTAACTTATCCATGGAAATACTACTACCACTAGCATTTTTTAGCCCTGATGTGGGTGCCATTGAAGCCATCCAGCCTTCAATTTACTCAATTCTACATAAAAGTAAAGATCCTAAAAGCAAATGCCAGATAGAAAAGGATAGTATCAACATGCTGGACTAGAAGTGTTATTTCAAGAAAAAAACTACGTGAATTCATGCAATGCTCAAAAATTGTGCAATCAACCAAGCACCTAAAATAAGTTCAATATACAAGCATGTGAATAGGCATAAACTCAATTAGTAAAAGAACCTTCACTCCCCAAATGTACATTATACAGAATATTTACATATGAAGACAAAAAATACCAAGGAATCAGTATTACCCCTACATCAAAATCAAATAAAACTGATACTAGAAACATGAAGCCAGCACTGAGGATAAAATATGTAGAGCTTTCTTCGATCTATTTTATATACAAGTTTTTACAGGTACTGAGTAATAAATAGTAGACGTTAAAATTTATGTTCTTAATTTTTTTATCAAGCTAACCATTGTGAACTTTCAGCAATAATTATTAGCAAGAGAGGATACGTATTCAAAACTTCCCTTGTGACAATCCCATTGGTGAAAAATAACCCTAGAAACAAGATATGGTGGCAAACAAGCTAGTATCAAAACAACTTTAACAAATTTTAGCAACTACGACAGTATAATCACTATTAATAGTTGCCAAACTAGCCTCCATCTACATTTATACAGGAAAATGATTGCAAACCAAACTGATTGCATTGCAAATAAAAAATCCTGCCATATATGGAATACAGATGAATGATTGAAAGATTATTCCAATCGGCCAACTAGGTCCAATGTGGAGTACTCAAAAGACAACCTGAAGAAAATCAATATGCCTAGAAATAATCATCCAGCACAGATGAGACTAACTGATTTCAGCTTTGAGAAAATTAAATAGGTAACGATGCCAATCCCGTGCAAATAAATGATTATATAGACAAATATAAGCTATAAGATATTCAACATTCAATACCAGCGCCATATTGCTCTGGGACAACACATATATTAATGTAAAACACGAAGCAAAGAGAACAAAAAATTACCATCAGCAAGATTTTGAAAACAAGCATTAAATTCTGAAGTAAAAGGCGCTCAAATCCAAAATTCACAAACCCAGGCTCCGAAGAAAAATAAAAGTGAACTAAAATGACATTTGAGCTTTGAATTCTCATAATTGACGAGATATCAGAAAGAAAGACTTTTAAAGCACATCCTATAAACAAGATCCCTTTCCTCCAGCACTAGAACTCCAATTAATTACAGATCTACATACACACAGACCAAGAGCAAGCAACGCACGAGGTACCAAGGAATTTCAATCAGATGGACCAAAAAAAACAGATCTGTAGAAGAAGATGCACAAACATCTCAAATGACCCAAGAGATGCAAAACAAAAAAACATTCAGGAGAAACGCTCACCAGACCGATCTTAGATCACAAATTATCAAACAAAAAACAACGAAGAATACATTCGGCTAACAGAATGTGATCAATTGATTCATCGATCCCCGTGGATATCCTTCTCCAGCCTCCTCCTAGGGTTGGAGGAGAGAACGGTGTGAACGCGAGATCGGACTTTCATTTTACTTTTTCTCACGCGCATTTTTCTCCTCCATTTTTTCAGTTTTTTTCAGTTAAGCCCCTAGAATCATGTTTTCATTTTCTTCCTTTTCCATTTTTCACAATTTCGTCGTCGTAAGAATAAAATTATTAATTCTTTATTTACATGAACGGAAAGGAAAAGAGGAGAATATATATATATATATATATATATCATTTTCTTAATTTAATTTATAATGGTCGTAAAAAAATTAAATTTATTAGTCATTAAAAAACTGGTTAGAAAATAATTATCATCCAAGAGATTAATATCTTATCTTAAGATATAAAAGATCTCAACTTCAATTTTTTATCTTTCCATCTTTTATTCTTTTTTCCAATTTGCCTCTCTACTTAAAGTACGTTGGATTTTTTTGGCACAATAGCTTTCGTTAGCACATCTCTGATTAATCATCCTTCCTCTTTCTGGAATGCAAGGGAATAGCACGGGCTTTTAGGAAGATCAAATGTTATGGGTGTTATGACAAGACCCATAAAGATGAGTCCAAGATTAAGACACATCAGACGGGAAGTTGACTTGATCATGTTGACTTGACCCCACCCACTCTGACTCAACAATGCAAATCCTACTCGATCACTCACTCTGTCCACTCAAGAGCTTGACTCCCACCTTAGGTTCTAACTCAGCTCACGCAACCCTGCCCGAACAACGGACTAAGAGCGAGAGCCCTAGCTTTCGACTTGTTGAGACATTGATCAAGCACTCGGACTCTCAATTAATCACTTGAACTCTCAATTAAGTACTCGAACTCCACTTGGCCATGCTCGATCCACTTTTCTACTGAGGTTTTATCCAACAACAGACTGACTCCCCTTTCTATCTTTCTCAGTCAGTCACATCGTCGTCAAGAAGTTATGAGACATGACAATTTGCCTCTGTTATCATGCTTAATGATGCGACATGATGTTATTATGACAATGAGAGAACATTTTCCACATCATAATGATCAGAATAAGATATTTTCCACGCATTGATAAGACATCTTCTCTAACAAAATCTCACCGTACGGATATTCTTTTTAATTAAGAACAAGACAAGCCGGTATGACCTCTCCTATAATTCTCTTTCTGTGCACATACAGGTACGCAAGCTCACCATCTTCAACCCGCTTCTTCTTTCCAATTTCTTCTTCTTTCTCCCCATGATTGACTTGAGTGTCAGAGTAATCGAGCCAGGGTAACCCTGACCTTCTTTCTCACGGTGTTATTGCTTGCAGGCCCCCGAGCTCATTGTCTTCTTCCTCATCCTCACACGGTCAACTCTAGTGTTGCATGACTAGTGACGTGTCTGAGAAGCGATCTCAACAGTAACATCAAATTTTATCACTGGATTTGAAGCTTTCTTAACTAACATTCTACTCACATAGGGTTAGATATTTATATATAGTATGAGGTTAAGTTTTTTACTCACTTATACTATTAATAATTATTTATCTTCTCAACAATGTATTTGCTTCTAGTGAGGATCCAAAATATACAAATTAAATAATTGATATATATATATATACATCTTAATGAGAAACAAGTCCATTGCAGGAAGGAACCACACTCGAGGAACAAGTTAATGAGTGGATCTCTGATATTACTAATTATTATTATTTTTATCAGGACAGAGTTCTATTTAATTTCTAATTAATGGTTTAAATTCTATATAGTAATATGTTATTGATTTTGATGAACTTTTGCTTTGATTGACTACGCAAAACAATCTTTGTCAATGGCTGACTTCAGGGCACAAGAAATTTATAACATTTTTTAAATTAAAAATCAGCATGAGATTTCAAACTTGGCGATGACCAGATGCGTTCCACATATAATATGAGAAATTTCTTAATTAAATATGACCATGCACATACTAATACAAATCGCAAACTGAGAAGACCCACGAAGCCGGGTCGTCGACTGCTCGCGAGGTGTTCGATCGAACTCCTGAGAGAAAAAAAGAGGGCGCGGGAGCATGGCGACGACGAGCAGTACCGGGTGCCCGGAGTCGCCACCGGTGACCTCGAATGGGTCGTGGGACGGCGATAATCCCCTCCGCCACGCGCTGCCGCTCATCATCCTGCAGATCTGCCTGGTGGTCGTCGTCACTCGCAGCCTCGCCTTCCTCCTCCGCCCCCTCCGCCAGCCTCGCGTCATCGCCGAGATCATCGTACGTCGCGATCCCATGAATTACACCTCTCAAACTGATATTTTAGTTTTCAATAGCTGTTTGCTTAACAATCATAGTTTACTCATGCGTTTAAAGATGTTCATGAATAAATATATCGTCCGGTAAGCTAATGCATTAGCACGTGTATCACTGTGAATTGCCATACTTAAAAATGAATAATTCGAAATGAAAAAATAATAAAAGAACGAATAAAATGAAGTGGCTTGTTCGCATTGACTGCGAACTTTCAACGGCGTAACCTTCATTATTGCTTTACAAGTCAAGTCACATGTTTAGAGATTTGGAAACAGCAAGGAAAAGGGTGAAGATGCTCCAAATTAATTAATTAATTAATTAATTAATTAATTCAATAATATAGTAGAATTTGACTTTGGATGCCGATGCAGGGTGGAATCTTACTTGGGCCGTCGGCTTTGGGCCGCAGCTCGAGGTTCATGGACAATGTTTTCCCCAAGCGGAGCTTGACGGTGCTCGACACGCTCGCCAACATCGGCCTTATCTTCTTCCTCTTCCTCGTCGGCCTCGAGCTCGACCTCCGAACCATCCGCCGCACCGGAAAGGGCGCCCTCTGCATCGCCATCGCTGGAATTACCCTCCCGTTCTTACTCGGCGTCGGCACCTCCGTCGTGTTCCACTCTACTATCGCCAAGGGAGCCCGCTATGGTCCTTTCCTCGTCTTCATGGGTGTCGCCCTCTCCATCACCGCTTTCCCCGTCCTTGCCCGCATCCTGGCGGAGCTCAAGCTCCTCACCACCGACCTCGGCCGCATGGCCATGTCCGCTGCTGCCTTCAACGACGTCGCGGCCTGGATCCTCCTCGCCCTCGCCATCGCCCTCTCCGACTCTGGCTCCCCAATCGTGACCCTTTGGGTTCTGCTTGCCGGAATGGCCTTTGTAGCCGTCGCAGCCATCTTCGTCCGGCCGGTTCTCGCCTGGATGACCCGCCGTTCCCACGACAGGGGAAGCATAAAAGAGTCCTACATCTGCGCCACCCTCGTCATCGTCCTCGCGGCCGGATTCACCACCGACGCGATCGGCATCCATGCCCTCTTCGGGGCCTTCGTGATCGGCGTGGTCGTGCCCAAAGACGGGCCTTTCGCCGGTGTCCTAATCGAGAAGATCGAGGATCTCGTATCCAGCCTCTTCCTTCCACTCTATTTCGTCTCCAGCGGCCTCAAGACCAACGTCGCCAGTATCAGCGGCGCGCGTTCCTGGGCTCTCTGCGCCCTCGTCATCACCAACGCCTGCATCGGCAAGATCGTCGGCACCATTGTCGCCTCCCTCATTGCGAAGGTTCCCATCCGAGAAGCCGTTACACTCGGCTTCCTCATGAACACTAAAGGCCTTGTCGAACTCATCGTCCTCAACATCGGCAGAGATCGCAAGGTTTGATTCAAAAACCCTATAGACGAATTAATACTCTGTTTCGATATGTTCAAATCCTTGTTCTCACAGTCATTTCATCGAACAGGTGCTGAATGACGAGACGTTCGCCATCATGGTGCTAATGGCGCTGTTCACCACCTTCATCACCACCCCTATCGTTGTGAGCATCTACAAGCCGGCTCGGCGAGCCCCTCCATACAAGCACCGGATGGTGGAGAGGGGCGACCTGGACAGCGAGTTCCGTATGCTCGCCTGCTTCCACAGCAGCCGCAATATTCCTACCATCATCAGCGTGGTGGAGTCCTCCCGCGGCACTGGCCGCCGCCGCCTGACCGTATACGCCATGCACCTCATGGAGCTCTCCGAGCGCTCCTCCTCAATCTCCATGGTCCACAAGGTCCGCCGAAATGGTCTCCCCTTCTGGAACAACGCCAGCGGTAACTCCGACCAGCTGGTGGTCGCCTTCGAGACCTACCGCCAGCTTAGCTCCGTCACCGTTCGTCCCCTCACGGCCATTTCCGACCTCGAAACCATCCACGAAGACATCGTTGCCAGCGCTCAGCAGAAGCGCGCCGCTCTCATCATCCTGCCCTTCCACAAGGTGCAGCAGATGGACGGTGGGCTCGAGTCCATTGGCCACGCCTTCCGCCTCGTCAACCAGCGCGTCCTCCAGCATGCCCCCTGCTCCGTTGCCGTCCTCGTGGATCGAGGCCTCGGTGGCACCACTCAGGTCGCCTCCAGCGAGATCTCCTATGCTGCCGCGGTCCTCTTCTTTGGTGGCGCCGATGACCGTGAGGCACTCGCCTACGGCGCGCGCATGGCGGAGCACCCGGGGATCGCCCTTACCGTCCTCCGCTTCTTTTCCGCGGCTGCAAATCCAGACGACATCAAGCAAGACGAGGCGTGCATAGCCAAGTTCAGGGCCAGCTTGGAGTCCTCCACAGAGGCGGAGCGGTCGGTCAGGTTCGAGGAAGCGGAGGCGGCCGACAGTGCCGGGATTATAGCGGCCATCAAGCGCCTTGGGCGGTTCGACCTGTTCCTCGTGGGCCGCTCTTCTTCGGCGGTTCCGCTGGCGGAGAAGAGCGACTGCCCGGAGCTCGGCCCTGTAGGTGGCTACCTAGCCTTGCCAGAGTTCTCAACCATTACGTCGGTGCTAGTAATGCAACGATACGGTTCCAAGGTCGCAGCTTCGACTCTGGTGTAGGATTGTGATAAGTAGAGTGTATAATAATTAGTGGTTAACATGGTATTAATTATTTGATAGTTATTATCTTCTTAGTTATATTAGGTAATCACTTTAAGTATATATAGTCTATATTATACAGATGTATAAAAAACCTTAATTAATAGAACCTTGAATACATATTTTCAATACTTTCAATACTTTCCTTTGTCTCTCCTTTCACTCAAAAAGAAAGCCCTTTAATACGAATTCGAAGAAGCGGTGGGGCTGTCAGGCGTGTGCACTTTTTGATTTATCTTGATGGTCGATGAAAAATTTTCGTGGAACCGAATCGATCCTCCCAAAAGATCCGCATCACTTAACTTGCGGATCCTCTAGTTCATAACTTTGTCCCACCCGAAATAGCGATAATTACATATATTACGAAATAATTCCATTAAAAGATTTCATGCCACCATTTAACAGAGAACCAAATCTCTCCCGCGCCCGCTTCCTCCGCTCTCCCACACACCCCAACGTGACGCAACTCATCTCCTTCCTCTTTCCTTTCTGATCTCTTCTTCTCTAACGATCTTCCAGCTTCCTCCATGCAATGCAGCTCAGGTCAACCTGAGGCATTCTCCGCCTCCTCCCTCGTCGTGAAACTCGCTGAGACTCCAGCGTTACCGTCGATGGTTCAATACCATATTGTTGGAGCTCTGCACCGCCATTGTTGTTGATGTTATTGTGATGGAGGAGGAGCACGGGAAGAAGGTCTTCGGATGCGGCCTTTCCGTCCTCTATAACAGCTTCTTCCGCCGTGGGACGGAGGCCCCGAATTTGAGCCCCCTGCAGTCGCCGTCGGCCCCTCAGAGCACCAGGGTCTCCCCGGTCGACCCCAAGCGGCGCCGCTCCACGTTCTACGAAGAATCCCTGTTGAAGTCGACCAACGCACCCAATGTCCGTGCCACGCCGGCTCCTTCCATGCCCAAGGCTGCCGCCTCCGGTGGTGGCTACGTCAAAGCCTCCGGCCGCCAGGCGCAGGGCGGCGGCAAAATTGGCCCACTGGGCTTGTCTGGGGAACTCGACAGCTTGATCCACGACCATCAGCGGAGCAAGGGAAGCAGCACCCTCGTCCGCGCCTCCTCCGGCAACGTCATGGTCTTCGGCAACCTCGGCAACATACGCGCCCCCGGCGCCATCGCGCCCAACCGCAACGTCCTCGACTATTTGCCGAAGACGGCTAAGGAGAAGGACGGGGAGAAGGAGGCTACTAGGGATAGGCCCCGGCCCAACGCCAGCTCCGTGGCCCTTCCACGCAACAACAAGGAGGAGGAGGAGGAGGAGGAGGCTCCGCCGCCCGAGGTGCTCTGTCGCGCTCTGTCCAAGAGGCTGGAACCGGAGGAGCTGAAGGAGATGGGCAACGAGGAGTACAATAACGGGAGGTATGCGGAGGCAGTGGCGCTATACGACCGCGCCATCGTGATGGACCCTCACAAGGCATCGTACTGGAGCAACAAGGCGGCGGCGCTCATGGCCATGGGGCTGCTCCTCGAGGCCGTTGCGGAGTGCAGGGAGGCTGTGAGAATAGACCCGTCCTATGGCAGGGCGCACCGCCGTTTGGCCACATTGTACCTAAGGTACTCGACTAAATTCCTCATCAACAACCACACTTGCCAATTCCAACTAAATCCCTTCTGGAAAGTTGGCCGCAGATTAGGGGAAGCCGAGAAGGCGATCCATCACTTCAAATTGGCAAAAAAAGAGGCGAACCTCCCAGGACATGGCGCAAGCTTATCGACTGCAAGGCCATCTTTCCAAGAGCGTAGAAGCGCGCAAGAAAAGAGACTGGCACTCGTTGCTGAATGAAGCGCAAGCGGCTGTGGCTTCTGGTGCTGACGCAGATCCGCAGGTCTCTCAATCCTCTGCTCCATGATATCACATGATTGAATCAGAAGATTCCAAAACTAGATCCCTCTGGCTTTGTTCTCTAGATCTTGGGTGCCAACGTGGAGGCTCTGCTTGCACTCGGCAAGCCGGAAGAAGCAGAGAGCACGCTAGATTCTGCGGTCAAGTTTGACATCGATGCCTCTGCCAAGTTCTTTGGTCCTTCCAGAACCGCTTACCTGCTGTCAGTGAGAGCACAAGTTCAAATGGCTGCTGGCAGGTAAGGGCTAAGTGATCGGGTTATCTGAGTTCTCATGAACTAAATAGACATTTCGTCGGTTCTTGGATATAAGGTTCGACGAGGCGGTTACGTTAGCCCAGAAAGCTGCTCAGCTCGACCCGGGCAGCAGGGAAGTCAACGCCATAGCACGCAAGACGAGGGCAGTAGCGTCTGCTCGTTCGGCAGGCAACGATCTCTTCAAGGCATCGAAGTTTAAAGAAGCTTCTGTGGCCTACAGCGAAGGCCTTGATCATGACCCCCAGAATGCAATTCTACTCTGTAACCGGGCGGCGTGCCGAGTGAAGCTTGGCCAGTGGGAGAAGGCCATCGAAGACTGCAATGCAGCTCTGATCATGCGCCCTTCCTATGCCAAAGCTCGTCTTAGAAGAGCTGACTGCAATGCCAAGGTGCTCTAGCTCAGCTTGTCCATTGCATGTTTGGAAATGGAGAACTAATGCATGGTTTTGAGGTGGGTCTTCGTGTTTGTGTTTTCATAGCTTGAGAGATGGGAAGCATCGGTACAAGATTATGAAGCTTTGGTTCAACAGCTTCCAGGAGATGAAGAGGTGGGCAAGGCCTTGATCGAGGCACAACAGCAGCTCAAGAAACCCAAAGGCGAAGATTATAATAAATTTGCCAACAATTTTATCAATGTCACAAGCAAAGATCAATTCAAACAGCTCATTACTGCACCAGGTGAGTTTCTCCCATCATTCAAAATAAAAGTTTTGCCTTTTCTTTTAGTTGTTACATTTGTGTTGACTAATTTTCAGGGGTATGCGTTTCCTTATCTTTCAACAAACTAAGTGAGCTCCCATGGCAAACAATTCCTTTCATGGAGAGAATGTCCAAGAAATATCCTAGTGTTAACTTTCTCAAGGTGAATTATTACTTGGTGTCATCGACAATCAAGTTTGTCGTCGAACGTTTCCTATTGAATTAAACTGCAAAGTGTTTGCAGTTGGAGATCGGTGAGCACCCAACCTTGAGGGACTATGGTTGCTCTGTGCCGGTGTTTACGATCTACAAGGACGGATCCATGGTCAGGGACATGGATGGGCTCGACCAGGCACAGCTTGAGACCTTGCTAGCATCCTTTGTCAGGTGATGAACTCAAATCAGCTAACATGTACAGAGAGAACCAAGTGCAACTGATGAAGTCAATTCAGCTCACAAAGTCAGAGGAGAATGTAAAGATTAGTATCGATATAACTAACGGTGCCTGCAAATAAACATAACTATAGAGAAGTAACTTAGAAGCTATGTTGTTTTTCCCCATTACAGATCTTTGTTGTGTATGTGCATATATGGCAAATCAAACTCTTCTCTTTTCCCCTATACTGGTTCTTGATTTTTTTTGTTTATTGTTGTAGAACTTAATTTGTTATGTTAGTTGGACTAAATATGAGTATAGTATAGATCGAATATCTGAGACAAGTATAAACTTTATTTATATGTAATCGATATAAATATTAAGTATTTACTTGAAATATTAGTGTCTAAGCATCCTCGTAGTCAGACAATACATCTATCGAGCAGTGGGCGTACTACAGGCAACATGAGAGCGAGAGTGTAAACCATATTAATTGTGTGAAACCATGTTTAGAACACAGAAGTTGCACGGCAAAAATGGAGTATAACTCCTACCGGATCATCAGCGTACATGAAAGTAAGAACCAAGACCATAGAAGACTAATAAAAGTTGAACAAAATTCATACAAAGAAATTGAACATGAACCACAGAAATCGAGCATTAGCCACCCAGCTCTCAACAAAGAAAATAATAATGAAGATTGCATCGACAAGATAATAAGTGCTAACTTTTGGGTATATTTAGCCCTACGATCTTGGCAGGTGTTATTCGAAGAAGATTGCCGGGCTTACCAGGAACAGCTCCTTTAATCATGACCGCACGCAGTTCACTGTCAATTTTGACGACCTTCAGTTTTCTGATCTTGGTTTTGGTTCCTCCCATTCGACCAGGCATCTTCTTTCCCTTGTATACACGACCGGGAGTAGTACCAGCACCAATTGAACCCAAGGCTCTGTGACTTTTGGAGCCATGGGTCATTGGCCCACGACGGAAGTTGTGCCTTTTGATTCCACCTGAAAAAGAGAAGATGCTGAATGTTCATGTTCAACTCAGAGGTCCTTGCAGTTGATTGTTTGCTTTCTTCAAACATGACCAATGTTCAAATTAGATGAAGATTTTACTCAGCATTTGGTTGCAGCATGAAGATGGTTGAAACATACTCTTTTAGTTGACCAAGTCACTAGTTCAAGCAAGAAAAAGATACATAGATTGAAGCCCATATATGCGTGAATAATACGTGATGTGGATTTGCATGGAAGATCAACAATTTACATTTTTCATAAAACATTGGAAAAATTAGTTTCCCAATCTGTATTAACATCAATTCTACCAATCAATAAATTTTTCCTCTCCTCAAAATAGTTGATAATAGTAACATTAATAATTAAGAAAGGAAAAGAACAAGTTTTTCCTTCTACATTAACAGTATATGACAAACGGATCCCTAATAATTGGAATCTGTTGTTGATGTAAACAATTTATAAGCCACTAGGAACTCTATGGTCATCATTTCCTTTTGATTATTACCCCGACCCTTTCCATTATAGTCAAATTTTGCTCGATCTATTTGATTGGTGTGGAGAACAAATCTATATCTGATTTTAAACAGATCTGTATTTTATTTAGCCCTTATAGCTCGGAAAATCACAGATTAGCCTAATTTTTGGCTTTTCACAACTTCAAAAGAATAAGGATCTATAGGGTAAGATCTAGTCCAAGTACCATTGCAAGTCCAACTAGGATCCAGTATTTGGATTTGGTACATGGTGAATTGCAAAATTATAAGAAAAAGCCTCCTTCATTGACTGTGACACATGATCCCTCTGCAATCGTATTGTTTATTTTTAAAAATATTTTTATTTAATTTATCAATCAATTTATAAAAAAAACAAAAAAGATATTTTCTACATAGTATAGTAATGTTATTTTCCTATATAATTGTCATCATTTGTCAAAAATCATAGACTAATATGATGAGAGAATACCACCATAATTGTGAGAGATGTAAGATATATACAGGTGGCAAAGGTTCTAAAATAAAAATGCAAACTGAGTCTAGATATAGAAGCACTAACTTGAACAACTTAAATTGCTTAATAGAAAGGAATGGAAGAAAGATATTTGTTCTTTAGAATTTAGATTGAAATATCAAACAAAGAAGAAGATGAAATAGAAATCAAGAAGATGACATAGACACTGACTTATCACAGTATGATACCTAATTTCATCCATATCAGATGACACATGAAATGACACTAATATTTCTCATTTATACATCTCATTTGTTGACAAAACATGTAAAATTTTCATACATATTTGGGAAATGCATGGATATTATTTCCATGAAGTCCTTTATTAGGATCCAACTCACACCAAACCTCAACTGAATCTTTACCAAATGTATTGGTAGACTAAAATCATTGTGCATCACAAAAAGATGTCTAAGTCATATCCATTACTGATTAAACATGAATTTCTCCCTTTGAACATTGTCTATATCATCCTTAGTAGATAGTGGTTGTATGATCTCTTTATAACAAATGATGGAAAGGAAAATACATTTACTTTGAAATATAAAGGAAAGAAAATCACATAATATTCTTAAAAATCTAAACCTATACTGCAAGTAATGAAGGAAGCCCCTTATGCCCTAACATTAACACATCCTAAAAAAGAAAGAAACGATCTAGCAATAATGTTAACCCAAGAACTTTAAAAGTCAACACTTGAAGCTTCACCTTCTTGGAGTCATCCATCTCCTGGGAGAACCCAAAGATATGACTTTCAGAAAGCCAATTGATGACTTAATTTGTCCTCGTCGTGAACTAATCTTCACACTACAAGAGATAGTCTCTACCTCACTTAGTGATTCTTCTCTTGAAAGCAAAGGGTCTTTAATTAACCCTTGTACTTAATCGCAAAAGACCACCCTAATATACTATTCTCTTTGAAAAACATTCATGATACTAATCACTTAGTGATTCTTCTCTTGAAAGCAAAGACCTTTTATTAACCCATGTATCATGGCTTGAAATCGCATATCATGTCAGGCAAAACATATCGTTCTGACAAATTCTTGAAACTCGATACTAAGCATTGAGATAATGTCTCTTGTGTCATGTCAATCACGTCGACGAGTATCATTGCATGCCAACCCTCAATACTCCTTGACATGCTAAATAATGTTGCTATTTTTTAGTTTTGTAGTTTATCTCCATACAAGATAATGTCAAAATTGTAGTATTTCATATGGAAATCAAACATTACACTTAACTATATAGTTATCTTATCTTGTTCTTCTTATCTCTTTCCTCTTTCCACCTCCAATTTACCACTGACACCATACATTGGCATATTGGTACGATACTAAAACAATATCATTCCAGTCAAAGACCGAAACACTAGCACAGCTCGCGATTTTGAACCTTGGCTTGTGCTTAATCCCAAAAGAGCATCCCAAAAAACCATTCCCTTTGGAAAGCATTCAACATGACACTAATCACATAACCATTGTAATTCTTACATAATTCAAATACTTATATCCTAATACCAATGATCTTTTAATCAAACCTCCTAAAAGAGTCTATGATAATTCACCACCTTAAAGGAACATTCAACATATCATTAACACACTACCCTAGAGACTTAGATAACCACATAAACAAAATAAACAAAAAACATTAGAAATTTGAATTTGTCTTTTAGCAATTGAAAGCTTTGTTTATAACCATTATGTTAAGGAATTTACGAATACATATCCATTTACAATCACTTTTATGTTTAAAGATCATCTTTTGTTGATTTTGTTTTATTTTCTACCATTATCCACTAGAATGAGGGTTCTATAGTGTGCATGAAAGAAACATATGTTGATACGAAGCGAAGAATTGCATTACTTAATCTTGATTATAAGAAATATGTTGATGATGGATCCCATAGCCATATAGGATATACTTATTCATTTATTAGCCCAAGCAATCCCATAATGACTCATTCAAAAGGCTAATTCTATTGCTTACTTATTTAACTTGTCCATTTATTTAATATTAATTTAATTTTTGAATTAGAAGATTTCTAACTTTACTTCAATACATTCAAGCCTCCATCCTTCAACTTATCTCTAACTCCCAATCCATCCTTCAATTTATCCCTTCATGGAAATAGGCCTAAAGACCAGTCCAACTCTCAGCCATATATTGCAAGAATCCTTAGAATGACTTCCTTACCTCTAGACCTGAATCTGATCTTGAGTGTAGTAACACTTCTCAGGTTCTCCAGATGCACACCCTTGTTGACTTCTGATTTGAGGCTCCTTGATCCATTTGGATTGCATCTTAGAGTGTAGAAGGTTGGTTTTTTCACTTATGATCATCTTTTGGCAAGAAGCTGCCTATGGGCTGTAATCTCTCAACTGATATCATCAGGCCGAAATATGCTTCCTTTTCTAGAAAACCACCAACAACTCACAGAATTCAATCTTTTCTCAAAAAAAGAAAAAAAAAAAAACAAATCATAACCATATCTGATATTTTCTTGTTTTTCTTCTAGAAGCCTTCTCTCTGGTTAAAACTACAAAATTATGTTGGCGCAATTGACATACGCAACGAATTGAAGTGATTGGGAGAGTAAGTGCCATCAGATCAAATGAAAATGAAGTCCAACGCGAATGAGAACAAAAATGGTCAGTTAGACAGGTTGGAATCACGATACCTTGGAAACCCTTGCCGATCGAGTTGCCGGAGACATCCACGAGGTCTCCCTCCTTGAATATATCCTCGATGACGAGCCTCTGGCCAGGCTCGAATCCATCGACGGACTGAAGGCGGAACTCCTGGAGGTGGCGCATAGGGATGGCGCCGGCCTTCTCAAGGTGGCCCAGCTCGGGCTTAGTGAGCTTCCGGTCGCGGACGCGGCGGTACGCCACCTGTACGGCATCGTACCCGTCGGTTGCAGCGGTCTTCACCTGAGTGACGATGTTGCCCTCGCGGAAGCCGACGACGGTTACGGGGACGACAGTACCATCAGGTTCGAAGTAGGTCATCATGCCGAGCTTTGTTCCCATGACGCCGATGCCTGCCTCCATGCTCATGACCGTCACTCCTCGAGGGCCGCGGTGGGGGAGGTTTCCGGTGGAAAGAGGGCGGAGAAAGGAGGGGAAGGGGGAGCGGGAGGAGAGGAGGGCAGGACTGGGTAGAAGAGAGGATACAGGTTTCTCGGTGCGAGCGGAGGCGAAGGAAGAGCAGCGGACGCCGCTGCACGTCACCGACAGCGCCATTGTTGCTTCGACGAGGGCGTTCGATTTTCTTATCTTCTTATCCAGCGATATCAAGCCTTAGAGGCAATTTACACAAAGGACCTAAATCATTCATTTAAACAGTTTCTGCCCCTACTGGAAAATTATAAAAAAACATAATATACCACTTTTACAAAAAAATAAAAATAAAATCCGATCATCCTAACCATCTCACACGATCAGTGGCGGTCCTATGATCATATATAAAAAGATAAATTGATAAATTATAATTAACTATGACAGATGAGAATATTATCTCGACTTCGTACCAGTAATTTAGTCAAAATTTCTTGACTATGCTTTATTAATGCCACAGGAACAAAGACATCCTGATCTTTCACATTAGTGAGGTAATATGTCATCAAGTATTTTAATCAAAAATCTTGCCTCAAACAAACATTTTTGTTTACAATTTTTGTTAAATTAAAATATTTTAATTACTTTTAATCTGTGTAGACTTCAGAAATGCAGATTTAAGAAGATAAAACATCATTCGTTGAAACTATCTCCTCCCGCATGAAACATTCCATCCTCTGTTCTTATTGAACAGTATTAAGAACAACAAAACCATCACAACTCAACAGCCACTGTTATTATGTGCAAGATTCAACTGGTGACAAGAGAAACATAGAAACTAATATCGTTGGTATGTTAGGATTTATATTCCTGAAGCAGTCCCTCAAAAATATCCTCAAGGGTGATGATACCAATGACTTCTCCATCTTCTATTTCTTTGGTTAACCGAGCGATCGAGCACAGTTGCTGCAGCATCAGTCTGCTGGAAGGTTAGTTTATCTCTGTTAGCCTGTTTTTTATGCTATTTGTCAATGTCGACAACAACACTATTTGAGTTTTCATCGTCTTTACATAACAATGGAGCCATCAATTCAGAGGTTCTGTGGATTCTTTGTTTTCTCCTCCCATTTCACTCCTTTTGCAAGCAGGAGAGTCTTACTTCTGCCTTTAGCTTTAACAGCAGCCATACGGCTGCTTCCTAGTAAAAGCTTAATGGTAAAAGGTAGAAACCTTGGAATTCTTCTGATAGAAACAGCAGTAACTGGCGTCTCTGTCTCTGCATGAACAGTAAGAAGACTTTTCACCTGATTCAAGATCATATATCAAATGAGAAACGGCAATTACTGTAACCAGAGTATATTTTGGACAAAAGGACTATCAGAGTACACAAAACTAAAGGTAATACAAGAAGACTAAAGCCCACCAGCAGAATGGCAATGCTATTTCTTGAACTCCCAGAATAAACAGGAACACGAACCTCTGGCTGCCAATTTCTTCCCTGAAATGGTGCTCTTTTTACCAAATTGTAGGATATCAAGAAAATAAGGTTAAACAAATCGAACTCCTGATTTAGATGTTGTTTTCAGAATGGTTATCTGAGGTTTACTTTAAACTGAAAGAAAGGATCCAACTTGCCTTTACATTCATGGATGTGTAAATCCTTTGGGGCATGCTCATCTTAAGTTGATATTGTATCATAAAGTACACGTTTGTTTATAAATATATTTAAAGTGAGGTGATACTTTGAACACCTTTATATTTATTATTGTGTGGCCTTAACATAGAAAAGAAATGTCATTATGCATAAACAACACAATTAGCACAAGTAAAGAAAGATTAACTAGTGTTAGAGAGAATCTCCATATTTAATCTTCACCAGTCTAATTTCAAATTGACTTCTAATGCGAATGTTGATTCAATAGTAGACATAGCTGCCTCAGCTGTCTGCACATGAAAAAATGAGTTAGCAATACTAAACCATATCTTGTATTAGTATCATACAAACAAAATTAGTTTTGCAGGAATCAATTGGTTCAGGAACCATGAAAACAAACTATCAATAACCTGAGAAGCATAGCATATCCATGAATGTCCATAAGTTGTGCAACTCTAGCAAAGTTTTGAATGAACTCTAACATCCATCAAATGTCAGTTTCAAGGGTGAGAAGTCCTCTAGCGATTAGGAAACCTCCATTTATGATTAACATGTCTCTAAACACATTTAAATTGCTGATCCTAGCAGGTGTTGGGATAACAATCAAAGTCATTGTTAAAAAAATCTTGGCACATTTGTTGATCCAAAAATAAAACCATGCAGGAACTCTGATATTAAACTGAAGCCTCTTCTGCTTTGATTGTTCAAAGTGTTTTTCTGCTAATATAGAAATCAACGCTCATCATCAATCATCATGTCCAAATCAAGAATATAAAAGAGAATAAACATTAGGAAACTTGTAGGTATACCTTTTTCAGTCAAAATCAAAGGCTCCACTAATGTGTGTGAGATTTACCAGCCTAAAAGTATTGGACAGATGATAGTGTTATGTAGAACTGTCTATTGTTTGAATTCGTCTACCACATAACAAAATTAGTCCTATCGTAACTAATGCACAAGTCAGCAGACCAGAGATTAAAAAAACGTTCTTCAACCTCCTGCTATGCGCAATGGGTCTGAATAGTGCAGACTCATTGTGCCCAAGTGCACAGTCAAGGATCTGGAATGAAAATTTATTGGAAAAGCTAAACCGACACAGAAAAAAGCACACGCCGATCTCACTTCACTTATCGAATTTGGCGTTGGGTGTGGCATAGGAGGGTTTCACCCCAGATCGAGAAGGCCTCCTCATTTCTTAATTTTTGTTTTGCACATACTTTACAATTTTCACTTCAAGTGTCGAGCAATAGTCATTCACTTCAGCAACAGTCATCAATGATTTTTGAAAAAGAAAAAGAAAAAACAATTATAAACAGTGGTACATTCCTAATGAGCTAATTACATTTACCAGTCACCAATCTGAACAACCCAATCAAACGGAAAATATTTAGGAAAAAAACCATAAGACACGATTTCTATCACTTATCAACTGGTGAGTGACTGCGTTGTTGACTCTGATCGGCGATCGACTTCAAACTAGTATACATCCTGGTACATAAATCAGCAAACTCTGACATAGCTCGAAAAAGTTCAGGCAAGTGCGTCTTGAGACTAGTAACAGTTTTCTCCCTCAGCTGCTTCAGCAACGTCCTGTGGGCATCAAGTTCTCCTTCTAGTGCAGTTTTGAGAGACTGAACATACGACCTTCTTTCCTCCATCTGGTCCTTCACGGTTGCCCCTTCCGCACCCTCGGGTGCACCTACTGTTGATTTCATCATCCTATGTGCATTCTTCTGGTGCCAGTTTTCAAAAGCTCCGTTCTTTCGCAAATACTCCCTGTGCATCTCCTCGCATTTTTCTTTCTGCTTTATCTCCTCATCTTGGAGGGTCAGGATTGTTTCTATGACAGCTGAAAAGCTTTGGATAGCTTTGGCTGCAGGCTCATGCGGGATTTTTTCCAGATGATCATGCCATGTATGCACGAAAGGTTGGATCGGTGGTCTGTGCGAAGATGATTCTTTCTCTCTGTCTTTCAAACCGGTTTCAATTGGGATGATGTTCAACTTCAACCAATTATTAAGAACGGCCACATATGCTTTTTGATGACTAACAAGTTTACAGAAGTGCGTATGCCACGCTTTGACGATTTGGTGCAGCTGTAATGTGCGCTTATATTGTACTTCACTTGTTTCCTTGGGAGCATTCGAAATGTCAAGGGCATTAAGGTGAACAGTTATCTTTAGCTGGTCACTGTGATGCTTGAGCATGACCTGCCACATCTTAGCCATCCTGATAAAGAAAGATGGTATTCATTAGTGATATTAGCAGAAACCAGGAGGATATAATATGTAGCATGAAGAAGGCAGGATGTAATAAGGGCAGGATGAACAGGCTGTCCTAGTTTGCACAATGCTCGTAACTATGGTTATTGCACGTAACACAGAATAATTTGAGTCATCTTCTACAGTAGGCTTCTTAGAATACATAGATATGTGCATCACGCACTTTTGATAATACATGAAACCTCAAGGCATTTACCCTAGGCAGCATTACGTTTAAAAGACCAACCACACTGCCAATATGGTGCTTACAGTGGTGTGTATTTGCTTGGAGACAGACTGGTTGGTTCCTGTGCACAGTTATACCAACGCAAGAAAGCAAAAAAAATGCCAACCACGGCAAGTTTCTAATATTTTACAATTATGGTTTATGTATAATAGCATCATTTATATTTTATACAGAAACAGATATATTTACAAATAACTAGGTGCAACTCATCTATATATTCTGAGCAAAATAAACATTAACCAGAAATTTCAAAACCTCAAAATACGACAGCAGACCATTGGTGAGGTAAAGAGAAGATATTAAGTATCTTTAGAACAGTAGTTCAAAAATAGACAATAAATGGAGCATTAATTTTACTTGCGTCCTAAACAAATATTTAACATGATGAATAATAAAATAATGCATTAAGATAATACACTTCAAAAAATACTTACCCATCAACAAGATCCACAAGTTTTGGGTAAAGCTGTTTATCACGTAAACGCTCGATTTCAAACACAGTTGAATCCACCGACTGCATGTCAACAATGAGCCTAGTTTGTAAATGGCTAACTACTGCTTTCGTTCTTTCCAGTGTTTCAGTACTGACGCCACGATTCTTTTGCCTATCAAGTAAAGCAGCCTTCCACTGATACTCAATTTTCATAAGCTCACCTGCCTGTCTTCCATGAACTCAGTTTAGTTAATGTGTAAGCAGGGCAACAATGATAAAAAAACAGAAAGAAAACGGAATAATCAAGATGCACAAAAGCTTGATTATATGCAATAACTGGAGAGAAGTTTAACTTGTTGAGTGTAGTATTAGTAAAACTTGTTTGGACAGTGCAGTCTTTCACGGGGTTCCTTAATAAGTACAAGGTTCAGTAATTGCCAGGATTTCAGATCCCAAATTCTTGTCATTGTTATCCTGTGCTGTAATGATGGCATAATGCAAATAATACCTTAAATGATTTATCATAAATAAGTTGATTGGATAAGATGAATAACAATATTGGAAAAAGTAAACCCATAAAGTTCATGGGCATAACTTTATTACCACTTTCAAGCAAAATATTAATGCAGGACTAAACCTACTACACCAATAACTTTATTACCCCTTTCAAGGAAACGAATCACGACAAAGAAATAATCACAAGAAAACAAATTCACACATGCTGAAACAAAATTTGAGTTAACAAAGCATGCAGTCTCAGATTAGCAAAGTTTTGAGAATAGTTGATTGGAGAATGCAAGTAGTGATCTCTTCGACCACAAAGAAGATAATAAGAGAAATGATGAAATCAAAGTAGGATAAAAAAAGATCTCAAAACCAAATTTCTTGAATGGGCTTCAAGCAGCAGATACAATAGCACAAAATTATCCAAGGAAAAAAAACATTCAAGAATCCTAGAGGAAAAAATGGCTTCGCAGCTCGACTCAATTCTTAACAGAAGATGGAAAACACAGTCCAAATCCATTGCTAGAAATAGCAAAATGGGAACCAGATATTTTCTTTGTTCAGGTCTTCATTGACTTTTAGGCCGCGCATATGCATCATGTGAATTAAATAGAGTTGATCAAAAGATTAAGGCAGAAAGATGAAGGCAAGAAAGGTCGATGACAAGGCTGGAAGAAGATGCAGAGATAAGATCTAAGAAGGAGAAGAGATGGATGCCAATGAGCTAAAAGCAGGAAGAAAAGGAATAAAGGTTCCCCCTTGGATGTAACTTGAAGAAGATAAGTGCTGAAGAGGCTACAGTACTTCTATGCTGGAGAAAAAACTGGTCTTGCTTGCTAGTGTTGAATTAGAAAACCATAGATCTGGTGTTGGAAAAGAGCAGAAACCAAAGAACATAAACCATAGAAAGCCAACAGCACCTTCGGATCAGGCAATTGTTTTTATAAGAGAACATATATTCCATGAAAGATACATCAGACAGAATAGATTATTGATCCTTTCCAACCAGCTGCAACAAAAGGGAGATGGTATTCCACCAGTTGGGACACCAGAAAAGAAAACCTTTCATGCAATAACATCAACAGTGAACGAGAGGAACAACACCAGAGATGAATTATGAGCACGGAGGAAGGTGCCCTTAAAGTGGTGAATGTAACAGTCACTGTTTCTGTGAAGAGGGAAAACCCACATGGGAGACAAGAAGTAGAAGTCTATGACTGACACATTTGCAAGAAGATGGTTGAAGCAGAGATAGACTCAGTCTTCATGCCAGTGGAGCAAGCTCATCTCCAGCAGCTTCTTCTCATGTACACGATAAGAATGCAAGCACCAGTAGCAGACATCCAGCTGATCTTTGTAGCAATAAAGAAAACGTAAAGAAGATGAATGCCAAAAGCTCAAGAGGGAAGAGCAGATCTGCCATCGAGCCCTTGATCTCACACTATAGATGATCATTAGGAGCGATTTCTGAAGGTTCCTAATGCGAAAAGAGGAAAGTGTAGTGAAGAGACCTTTCAGCCTCATCATGGGAGACTAGTGGCATAACAAGCAGCAAGGTTAGGCTGATAGTCTCTGGATTTAGCAAGTAAACAAGATCTAGAAAAAACACAAATCATAAGGCACAGACATCTCTTATGAGGCTGTTGCCACAGAGAGGCAGATCAGGTGGAAACCAATAAGTAAAAGTTCGCATGGATAATTGCAGAGTGATTATCAACAAACACATACAAGACTCAAGGAGAAAACCTACAACTAAAAGGCCAATGCAGGATTAAACTCAGTTCACTGATAGCCCTATTACCTAATACTCTTAACAGGATATAACAGAATATCACATTTTTACAAATGGAAGAAAAGCAATAAAGCGTGACAATTTTCACTTTGGCTCCATAAATAGTATATGCATTTTATCAAAATAATTTTGCAGTGCATCAAAACCAGAAGCCTGTAGATGAATCTTTTTCATACATGATAGGGATGAATTTTCATCAGCAGAGAATTTTTAAAGCATTCATTTCGTTGTCATAAAATTGTCATGAGATGATTTATTGCAATCATTCAATTAGAACTCTTCATAAAAGTGCATATCAAGCTTACTGCATTTTAAATAAATATGCAACCAAATATGTGGCACAGGTAATTATGAGAAACAAAAATGCAACCAAATATATCTCAATAAATAAATACCCTAGGTGAAACAAAAATGTAAATTATGAGAAAGAAACTGGGTGATCTGAAGCACCTAGAGTAATAGCAAAGAGAATTAGCTAAAAAATCAGTCATTGAATAACAAAGAAAATCAGCTTGATGTCTTTTTATGCAGTTCACAATCATTTAATTATAGTGAAATACACACCTTCACTTCCTCATATAACTTTTTCTCCCATGCCAAGATCTTATCCAACACAGTTGCATGAGTCTCCCATTTATCATCATCATCATCAAAATCATCCTTACTACCTTCTGTCCCAGAAACACCTTTAAACGATCTATTCCATGTAATAACACGCATGACCCTGGCAGAATGATCTATGTGACCTGCAAAATAGTAGGTCACGAGATATCACAACAGTGAAAAAGGTAACTACAATGTGCGACTTCTCAATGGGCATCATGCCAAGAAAGTATGGAATACCAACGGAGTCTTGGCCTTAGCTGAGATTATGTGGACTACCTTTATCTTAAATCATATAATGTTATAGCTACCCCAACATTTTCTCTGATCATGACGAATAAATATGGAGTTCAATGCCAAGAAAGTCTTCTACAACTATATGCAGTTTGTAGTTTGTAGACCTCAAATGGTATTTTGACAAAAAAAACCTACATAACTTTTAAGTCCTCGATCTCTAAGGCTACCACTAAAAGTGATGCTTCATGATCATCCATCACAGTATAAGTTTGAGGTTAATGAAATTGTATAAAATGTATTAACATCGTGGATAAATTAATTCCCTGGCTGCAAAATATTAATCATTAGCATATGGATTGCAAATATTGAACGTGGGTTCAAGAACACTTTATACAAAAGGACATCAAAAGGCTAACCACCATTTTGTCTTTTTGTTTTGATATGTTTCATTTCCCTATTGGTCCGTAAAGTAGAAAACCACTAAGTTTCATAGAAATATGCAGAAATGTATCCTATCCCATTGGAGTAACTACTGAAAATTCCAGGTTTCTTTAGAACACAAATCTCTTAATAACTTCATAGTTGTCTTAGTCTTACTTATGATTCTATTTGTTTGCATAGCTAAATTTATTCCTTCAAATTACTAGCAAAGTATTATAAAGCATAACTTTATTCTAAACTATTTGAAACCTCAAAATTTGTTAGTAAGATAGATAGCCTAAAAGAAGGTATTGTGATTAGAATCACGCTTAGACTGATCTCAAATTCAAATATATTGACTTTATTAAACAATCAAATTGAAGAAGTCGCAAGGATCAGAAATATTACAAAAAAGTAGTCACCCCTACCATGTTCCACTCATACAGATGTGTTACTAAAGTTTGTTATACGGTTTTAGTATTTAATACACCAGATCTCATGTAAAAGTGATGCTAATCTAAGAGAAGATAAACAGATTGATTATTTTGGCAAGGTCCTTGTTCAACCTATAACTATTCGTTGTTGAAAGGGAACTCCGATGTCACATTTTACCAGTGGAAGTGAACATTAGAAATCCAGAAATATTGGCATGCTTATTCTCGCTAATCCAATGCAGTCTACGTAACAGAAATAGACTAGGCATGGTATCTAGCAGCAACGCTACAATCCAATCTGACTCTCTGCAATAAATAAATTTCCTAAGAGTTAATTCACAAAATAATTAAATACCTCTGCTATCTGCAAAATTAGAGTGGTAGTGCATTCTAGTTGCCTCGAGCATCTTTGACACATCGTGCGTACTCTCCGATGCTTTAAGAAAATGGTCATCGAGATCCAAAAGAACCTTTGAGAGACTAACGCTTGGGCGAGTTGCCGGTACTATCTTCCCCCTCTTGGCATCCAGCGTTGATGCAGATTGAGCGTGCTGATGGTGCACGTTTCGCCCCTGCTTCAGTTTCTTTGGCAACTTTGGTGGCAGCGTAGGCTCGATGACAACCTTCTCTGGCGTCAGAGGCTCATCATCATGGTGATTCGCAGTGCGGGGCGCTGGAGATGGTGTGTTAAGCTTCTCATCTGGAGCATCCGCTCTTTCAGAACGGATCGCATCAAGCGGGTCTAGCGACGGCGGCAACATGTTATGGTCCATGGGCAACCAATAATCCCACTTGTCTTCCATGCCATTCGGATTTGTATCCGTCGGCAGCGAAGGGGGCGTGGGCGTGGAATAAGGGGGCGGCGGCGAGGGAACGGGAGGGGGAGGGGGAGGAGAGGACGATACGAATCCCGCGGTACCTCTGGTGGTCCGATGACGCCTTTTGAGGCGAATCCCACGATCTTCTTCTTCTTCCTCCTCCTCCTCCTCATCGTCGGCCTCGGCCTCCTCTTCCCCCTCGTCATCGTCCTCGCGGATGGCGGCTTCCGGCTTGATCTTCGAAGGGAGCTTCTTAGGAAGGTCGGGCATGCTCCTGGAGCGCTGGATAGGGGCTGCGGAAAACTCTGACGGCGGCGGAGGCGGCGGTAAGAAGGCATCGGTGGGCGGCTGGATCGGAGCGACGGAGGCGGAAGATTCGGCAACAGCGGAGGAAGAGGAGGAAGGTCGGTTAGGGTCGTAGGACTCTCCCTGTCCCAACTCGCCGAGGGCAGAGCCGACGTTCTTGAGCTCGACGGCGTAGGCGGAATGGGCGGCGGCGAAGGCGTTGCGTTCGGACACCGCCGACTTCATCCACTGTCGGCGCTCCTTGCATCGCACCACCGCCTCCTCGTTCTCGATCCGGGACTGCGCACATCCCATGGCAGCGGCAGTGTCCGCTCTTCACCTTCCTCCTCGCCTCATCGGCAAGGATGAGACGTTGTTGCGGCAAATATGGGAGCCCTGCAACTGCTGTTGCGGTGAATCACCGAATCTCGCCGATTGCAGCTTCCATACTTGATTTTGTGCAAGAAAAGTAATTAAAACTAAAATACTCCTCTTTTCTTTATATATATAAATATAATCGAGGCCCGTTATCCCCTTCCCTGCTTCCCATGGTAAATATGGGAGCAGGGGCCAACCTCGAATATTCGTCGCCATTTGAACACCACTTTATTTATTCTTCAAGTACTCTATCATTACCACTGCATTGTACCCGTAAAGATAGGCGGGCACTCGAAGACCTGTTTGTTTAGTTTAGAAAAGTTTTCTTTTTCTTTGAAAAATAAAATTCGCCAATTAACGAAAGGCACTTAAAAGTTATATATTCTGAGAGCATCAGAATTATCAAAAAAGCACACTTATTTTTTATTATACCCCTCTTATTTTTCAATCTAATTTTTTTTAAAAAAATCTTTATTTAAATTAAATTGAATTAAATAAAAAAATTAATTATTTTATTAAAAAAATTTGTATAAAAATCATTGATGATATTAAAAAGTTCATTTTTTTAATTTATATTATTAAACTCAGGATCATTTTCTAAATTTATCCATATTTTTATAAAAAATTAAAATTTTAATAAAAATATAAAAGAATAATAATAAAAATATATAATTAAAGGACGTTGATAAAAAATTTAAAAAAGTTATTTTTTTCCTTTTTTAAATAATTAATTACAAAAGAAAAAATAAAAATTAAATAACTAGAAATAAATAAATTCCTTTAGTATTGTTTTAATTAAATTATCACCATCACTTTGATATTGATTTCGTCAAAATATTATCATCCGAGTGTTGATTTCTCATATCCAACATCATTATAAATATGATCTTTGAACAATAGCACCACATAAGTTTTGATCTTTGAAATCAACGCCACGGTGGTTATGTTCTTCGAATAACATTACTAAAGTGGTATTGATCTTTGAAAATTAATATCAACATGTTATGGTTTCAACAATACACTATGATTCTATTTTTCGCATAACAATATTACAGTGATGCTAATCTTTGAAAATCAACACCACCCTTAAGTTAATCAACATAACAATGTGGTGCTAATCTTCAAATAACAGCACCGCAGTGGTACTAATCCTTAGAAACCAGTACCATCCTATTGTGATATCTATGAAACATCATGATTCTATTCTTCGAATAACAACACCACAATAATATTGATCATTGTAAAACAACACCGTCATTTTATGATATCAACAGTACATTATATAGTTTTGTTCTTCGAATACAACATTATACAAGGGCGGAGGCAGATAGTACATTTTAAATATTTAATAATTAATTATTAATTTTAAAATAAATACATTAATAAATCAAAAAGTTGGGGGGCGGTGGCCCCTACCTACCTCCCTTGGTATTAATCCTTAAAAATCAACTTCTTCTCTTTGTGATATCAACGGAACATTGTAAATCATGGGTTTGAATTGATAGAATTGGCATAGATAGTTCTTGTAGGGGTCTCAGAACCAAGATTCAACACCATATATATCTTCCCTACGCTACCATCTTTTAGTACATGTCAATTTTTCAGGAATTCAAATCTCTTAGGTCTATTAATGGATTTCGATCAAAATTCATTAATGAACCTAGCAAGTTATGATTAGATCCAATCCAAGCCCGTGAGTTCAAATTTGCCATGAGTTATCGACTTTAAGGCATCCCAACACTGCTCAAAAGATTTTTAAAGTTTCAGATTTTGAAACAACTGACACAGATCCATAACTTCTTAAAGGGGTCTCAAACCAGAATTTTACACCATCGATTCTTTCCCTATACTACCCTATTTTAGTACATATCCATATTTCAGAAATCAAAATCTCCTAGGTCTATTAATGAATTTCAATCAAAATCTATTAATGAACCTAGTAAGGTCTGATTGGGCTCATTCCAAGTCCAATAGATTTCTACAATGCTCAGAGTCCAAATGTGTTTTGAATTATTAGCTTAAAGTATTTCCAAAGGTGCTCAAAAAAGTTTTAATGTTTCAGACTTTGAGGGCCTGAGGCAACTAACCCAGATCCAAAAGTTTTTGTAGAAGTCTCAAAACTAAAATTCTACATCATAAATATCTTTTCTACATTATCCTTTTCTAGTACATATCAATTCTTCAGATATCTAAATCCCCTAGGCCTATCAATAGATTTGAGTCAAAATCCATTAATAGATCTAGCAAGTTTTGATTAGACTCTTTCTAAGTTCAATAGGTTTTTTCATTGCCCAAGTTGAAATATGTCTTAAGTTATCAATTTGAAAACATTCATAATAGTGCTCAAAAGATTTTTAAAGTTTCAGACTTTAGTGTTGATATTCGAATAACATCACCATAGTGGTGTTGATCCTTGAAAACCAACACCATCATTTTGTGACATCAACAGTTTAAATTGATTTTGATATTCGAATAACAATACCATAGTAGATTAATTCTTAGAAATCAATATCACCGTTTACGAGATCAACAGATTTCATTGGTTTGATCTTTGAATAATAACACTACGATGATGCTGAACTTCAGAAATCAATATCAAGGTGGTGCTAATTATAAGAAATCAACATAAATATGATGAAATGTTGACGAAATCAATATTAAAGTGCGATGATGATTTAATAAAAATGACACCAAAGTAACTTCTTTTTAGTTATTTAATTTTTAATTTGTGATTTCTTTTATTTAATTTTGTTTCATTTTTCTCTTATAATTAGCTATTTAAAAAGGATAAAAAATTTAATTTTTTAAAACTTTTATTAACGTTCCTTTAATTCTATAATTTTTATTAATCTTCTTTTGTATTTTAAAATTTTTATTAAAATTTATTTTTTAAAATATGAATAAATTGTGGAGATCATCATTAATTTAATGATTTAATTATTTTTTAAAATGAACTTTTTAAGGTCTAATGATTTTTTATAAAACTGCTTGATGAAATAATTAGGTTTTAAATTTTTTTTGTTTGGTTCGGTTCAGTTTAAATAAAGAAAATTAAAATTTTCTTTAATTTACGGTTGAAAGGCAGAGGGCCCTTTAGGAATTCTGAAACTGTAGTATGTTCTTTGGAAATTACGTAACTTTAAGTGCATTCCTTGGTCACTTGTCGAATACAATTTGACCGGGATGTGGCAGGAATGGCAAGCACTATGTAGCATGTTTAGGACTCAATCAACGTGAATCTCGATCAGTTTGATTCAAGACATAGCTCCGGTCAAGTTGACCTAGTTCACAGTGAACTCAAGTCATGTCCGACCAATTCTTCCGAGTTCAACTCTAGTTAGCTCGGCACCCGTCCGACTTAAGTTAAGTCAACTTGACAAGGTGTCTGAGCTCAAGGTGGATCAGGATCAGGCGAGTCATGTCCAAGTTAGCTCGATTAGTCGGACTCATGACTGAACTCAACCCAAATCTTGCCCGAGTTCAATCACGCACAACAATTTCAGAACAGAAAAGGATTATATCCATTATTTTTCACTTCACATTATCCTTTATCTCTCTACAAATCTGATTTGAACATCATAATGGCCACGTTAGAAAATGCCTTAACTCCCATTTAACATCCCTCTGATCCTTTCAATCATCAGTGCCGGAGATCTTCGTTAGAGTCCTCACGTCGCTCTACATAAGCTGACTCGACGAAGACCAATTCAACAGAAGTCGATCGGACAGAGACCAACTCGACAGAAGCTGACCCAATGATTGTCGACTTGCAATTGTCAAATTCGATAAGAGTCAATCTCACCGAGACAACCTGATAGAAATCGACCTTAGAAGAACGGTCTAGACGAGCATCTGACCTCCTGAAAGAGCTTGGTCGTGCGTGGGTGCGTTGAAAAGTCAGTCCATCTCCATGTTCTCAAACCGGATCACTGTTTATCGGAATCCTCCTCCGGAGACCAGCTGGCCGCGCGCGCACCATCCGCTGCATATATTTGTGAATAAAAAAGAAAGCACCTAGGTGAATGAATAACATTTAATTTTTAAATGAAAATTTTATTTGATATCTAAAATTGTCGTTTACATATTTTCTACTTTATATTTATAATAAAGAAGATTATTGGTTTAGTGGCTAGAGGGTGCTAATGGATTAAAGCTCATGAATTCTAGTTAAATTAAGAATATTTTTTATTATTAAAATTTAAATTTGTACAGAAAAAAATAATTTTAAATGAACTCCTGAGTACAATGCAGATTCAGAAAAAAGGAAATTGTTGGAAACAGATAAACTTAACTATATAGTTAATCGATGCCATGAGAAACTGGACAGGTAAGTGAAAAATTCTAAAATTATCTCAGTCAAGATGTCAATACAAAAGTACGTAATTAAAGAAGACAAACTGGACACTTTGAACAGTATACCTGATGGCGAAACACCACAAATGCTAGGCCAAAGAACACAAACAGAAAGGGAAGAAATATTGGAGCCACGACAAAATATATATACAGAACCAAGCAAGAAGTATAGCTAGGTTGTGTCCTTCGTTCTAACGATGCAAACTCTGAATAACCAGGATTTAAAGAAGGGAGTTTGGATTCGCTTTGCAGCTTAATATTCCCCCCTGCTTCACTCCATAGTAGGAGAATTACACTTCATGATCAAAGAGAAGAACAAAGCAAATAGAGCAAAGGGAAGTTCAATGTCCATCCCCAACTCCATCTCCAACTTACTAAGACAGAGAACTTCCAATAGGTCATTTGATAGTTTCCTCAATTTATGGATGATCAAATTTTAATCACATCTAGTTTTTTCACTAAAAATTTTAAATGCTTCTAGTTACGTTCAACAACTATATATCCAAAAATAGTGTAAGAAGAGATCTGATCTATTTCTCTCTTTTCTTGCTTGAGAGAGATAATTATACAACTTTAGACCTTATCATACGTACAGTACAGACAACAAGTCGTTTAAATTCTCTTTTTTAATTTTGTTATCGTATCAATATATAAGTTGAAGTTATATTGTTTAGTGGTATATATTTGCATTATCATCTGGTTGGGCTGGAGAAGTTGTTCACAACTTTTCCCCCCTTGTTTATGATCTTGATGGATGAAGATGGTGTCTATCTTCATGAAATTTATGATTTCACATGTGATTTTTTTTTTCATAATCTTGATATTGGACAAGTGATTGATACAATGGTCTCAATCGCAAACAAACATCCAAATCGATTATGACAATTAATTTTATACAAAACCATTAATTACTAGATCTATTCAATTGTCCTAGCTAACTTGGATTTGATCCTTGTGTATGCTAATATAATTGTCACTTGCTACTCATATTATATTGATCCTTGACTACACATATTCGCGTACAAGTAACGTTACAACAAATTTAAAATATTTTTGTAGGTTGTGACTCACACATAAAATTAAGGGTTGTTGCCATGTAAGACAAACACGTAAGACACGCATACTATACATAATTAAGATTTAACGTGATGTCACATATATATAATTATTTAATTAGGATTTGGCTATCATATATATGATATATATAATTAATACAACAACTCTTCTTTTGTAACTATTTCAACATATATAGTCAAAGGATAAAAACGAATCTACAATGTCTTCATTCAACTTTTAGTTTTTCAGAACTCAGAACCTTATAATTTTTAATTTTGTTAAACAAATTAAACCTTAATATCTCTGTTGATCACACTCAATATATACAAAATTTATAAAATAGCCAAATACTTGTATGTGAGGCTTAGTAATAATTAAGATGGCTCGCATACAAGTTTGTTTTAGCTTGCGTATAAATTGGATCGAAATATGACTAAGGATCACACGTGACTATTAATAGACCATTCATGCTTGCTAGTTACAGAAGCAGAAAGATGAACAGTTTGGTGTCATTGCTTCCCACTTTAGGTTTCACCATCATGCCCAATTATGCATTCTCACGTACGGTCTTGTCCTTTTCTTTACTACAGCAGTTTGAGGGAGTGCAAATAGCTTGGGGTCCCCAATCGATACGACGCCATGGCAATGAATAATGCTTATTAGCAGATTGTGAGCATTGTGCTGTGCTTCTGCCCTCACCACTAGGGTAATCCAAGGAGGACTATGCCAGGGAAGGTTTTAGTGAGTTGTATTGACAATGACTAGATATTGGAAGTCATATTTGTCAGGGAACCAAGGGCTGACTGTAGCGCATGAGGTAAATCTGACAGAGGAAAGTGAAAAAAAAAAGTGTAAAAAAATGATTCAGTTCATCATCAAATTGTCCATAGATCAATCTTGCGGATTGTATTCGACAGGAAGTAGGATAGGCTTCGTTAGAGGTAGGTTCCCTTGTAGCTGACGGAGCCTGAAGCGCGAAGGGTGTTGCCCTTCCTGGCCAAGCTATCTAGAGAGAAAGGGTGCTTAACAGAGAGTGCTTGAATGCTCAGCGCTCCAGAGACGTAGGGCGTTGGAAGGCTGCGATGATGATTAATAACATGGCGGATGCCACATGTCCTTACGTTGAGGGTTCACACGTGACTATTAGTAATCTATTCATGCCTATTACGTACAGAAGCCGAACGATAAACAGGTCTGGTGGCACTGTTTCCAACTTTAATTTGCAAGTTCAATTATACATTCTCACGGTCTTGTTCTTTTCTTTACTACACCAAAATGCTTAGCTTGGGGACCATTGAAGCCATGCCAATGAACGATGCTTGGCAAATATGAACTATGCGCTGTGTTTCTGCCCTCACCACTAGGGCAATCCAAGGACTCTGAGTTGTGATGACAATGACTCGATTGGAAGCAATATTTGTCAGGGCGAACCACGGGATGGTTGTAGCATAAGTTAAATGTCATAGAGGAAGCTTATAAAAGTGAAAAAGAAAAGGATAGCAATGATTCAATTCCATGATAGATCAAGTTGTCATCAATCAATCAATAGGATGTTCTTTGTTAGTAGCTTCTTAGACGTCCGTAAACGGATTAAACTGAAACATCATCGGTCAACTAATATATTATAATCAATTGATTAATAGTACACAATTCGAATATGATTAAATTGTTTAATATTAGTCGATTGATGACATCATCAATATGAGTCGATTGATATAAACATTTTGATTAATTCGTAACCGATCAAATTAATCAATTTGATTTGTTTTGGTATCAAAATTTGATCGATTCAATTTGTAAAAAAATCAATTTAATCACATAATCAATATTAATGTTATAACCAATGTTATAGGCAATAAGTTGATTTAGGTTAATAAATATTATATTAATTAATAAATTAATATTAAATTAGTAATATATATAATAAATAAATATAATTTTTAAAATTTAAAATAAATTTATATATATTTTAAAATATAATTAAAAACTTAATTCTCGTTCTTACTTTTCTCATTGTGCTTATCGTTGCTCCCTCATCCGCACGATCGTTGGCGTAATCTCTCCCGCAAGCCGTAGATGCTGTCTCCTTCACAAACCGCTAATATAATGCCGTCTTCGTCAATGAGGATGCTGTCGGTACTTCACGTGGGCGAATGGAGAAGGTAGGCTCTTAATCCATCTATCTACCAAAATTTGCTTTACTTCTTCACTTTGGACGTACGATTGCTATATCGATTCGACACCACCCAATAGCACTTTGAAAACCACCTTAATTCTCGTGGCCTCTTTCCTGATCTCTCTCTCAACTCTAAACATCCGGGTGGATCCTTTTGGCTGATGTTGTAGTTAGTCTATATACTGCAACCCCGATCAGCATCCACATAATTGTACTAAGAAGAGTAGTAAGTCACAAGCATCTACCGGTCCTCAAGATGGATGAATCCCCCATTTGATGTTTCAAGTTAATTAAGTTGTTTAATATGAACGTTGTTGTCCTAGCATTGAGCATGAAAAGGAGTTGTTTATATATATGGTCCCAATTGCAAGGCCTAATTATCAAATGCTTGCAAGCAGCGTTGGGCAATAGCAGGAGCGAGGGAGGATCTTTGCATCAATGACGCAGCCTCGTCGCGATGTCAATTTTTCATTAATAAAATACAGTTGGATTGGTCGGGAAGAGTCCAGTATTCCAAAGGTAATGACAACCAAATTGGATCAAGTGATAAACAATTACAATTTGGTGCATGGGTTGGGGTAGTAATGGTGGGTGCGTGCATGTGAAGGAAGATTGTATGCATGTGGCACTTGCTCCTTGTTTATCCGATCCTCCAGTTTAAAGGCATCTCGCTCCCCCTTCAATTGCTCGTCACAAGAAGATGGCTATGCTTTCCTCTCCACCATTCTTGCATCGTCATCCCGACCATAGTGAGCCGCAGCATCAGAGCAGGCAAAGCTTTCGCAGATCCAATTCTATTGTCGCCGTCGCGATGTTGTAGGATTGAATAGCACGGCAGAGGGGATGAATATAGCTACCAAAAAACAAAAAACATAAAGACACTAAGTACAAGAAAAGTGTCACAAGATCTTAAATCTTCACGTGCTCAAAGATTTCTAGTTCTAAGAGTCATTGAATACGCTTAGGGATAAAAGAATGAGAGGTTTTCATGATAATTATTGTTGTATTTTGAGGTACTTTGCATCTCTATTTATATAGCAAATCAACAGATAAGGTAGATCAAACGATCGAATGCTTCTATTTAAATTTAGTTGACTTAAATGCCTCTTTAATTGATTGAAATACATACACAAAACTCTTATCAATACTGACCAATTATGAGTTAAATTAAACACCAGGTGAATTGACCGCTAGCTTCAACATTTAATCAATTCTAATCGACTCAAACTATTGACATAGTAAGTTTATCTGCCAATAACTAGTTTACAGTCAAGCCTCTCTAGCGAACTAGGACAATGACTGAATAATGGTCATTAAGAGGCAAGATTAATGAATATCATGATTTCATGCTTATAAATAAAAGGCTCTTCCCAGTAATCTAATCATACGGATCGATCAACTATCAATTCTCTTCACGTACGTCTCCTTCTATCGTTCCAATCCATTATTATTTTTCTTTATCCTTTTTCTGTCTTTGATGATAGTATTTGGGTATAACATTTAGTTTACCACGAACAACTAGCTCCAACAGATTCTATATAGAAATGATGTTTTCTAATTTTCCAAATACTTTAAAAATCCTAAGATCAAGAAGTTCTATCATCCAACAATATATAGATGCGAATTTAATTTGAACTACTACAATTGGCATAAGTATATAGGTCAAGGAAATGGGAAATGTGCAGGTGAGAAACGTTCTCATTGCCTGTGGCACACAGGTTTTCAGAGAGAGAGGAATGCCCATGTTGGTTAAAGCAGATCAGGTTGGCCTACAAATCTTTTCCGTCAATAACACTCATGCTGCTACATGTGACCATAAGACCAGGAGCATCTTGTCCTCAATCATTAATATCACTTGTATTGATGTTTTGTTGTTTAATCCTTTGCCTATGACTTTGATGCCCTTAATTATTGAGGAAGACGCACAAGTATGCCAACCCTCTGGCAACTGTTGTCCCCACTTCAGATGGTAAAATTCTCAGACCTTTAATTTTGCTCTCTTCTTTCTGGAAAAAAAAAACTCATGACATTACAGGTCGATCTACTTAGCCGACTGCACGCTAGTCACTTGGTTAGCCCAATTGGTTACTGCGCCGATCAACCTCATGGCTACTAGTAGAAGCAGACTATCGCCCTCTAATTCGTTAAACATAGTAGCAGCGACCCCTGTTACTCCCTCCAAAGTGGAGGTTCCAAGATCATTTTTGGAGAAAGAAGAACGATCAATGGTGGATCTGGAAGGTCAACACGACGTATGAAAACATAGTTTGGAAACATCTACCAGCTATTTTATAGCCTCGCATGCATCAGCAAAGCTCTCGTTTCTATGTGCTAGTCATATATTTATGGCTGAGTTGCGACATTGATGTATACTTAATTAGACGAGTTGGTAGACAAACTCAATCCGGTCAACTTCAGAATGAGACAAAGATTGACAAAGATAATTAACATCAAGCTTCATCAAACATTAGTTATACAGAAGAGCATGGATCCGCAAGTACACTTGCATGTTAAGCAGATATAAAATAATCATTTTGCCAAGCCACGCCTTAATCTGCAAATCAAATTAAAACATCCACAAATCAAAATTTGCAAAACAAAGTCTTGAAAAGTGAGCAGAAGCAAAGGCCACCCCACAGGAGAGCGCCGAAAACAACAGCAGTATGTTTCAGGAATCAACCTCCGCGGGCTTCTCTCGTTGCGTCATGTAGGATGTCAATGTCCACCCCGTCGGGAGGGAGTTGGACATACCGTACGTCTCCTCCTCGGCTTTGTGGGCTATCTTGTCGATCTCTGCCTTTCTGAGCCTGCCTTTTGTCGTTGGTGATGATGATATTGTTAATCCGTCCGGTGGTCGTGTCCTCGGTGGACACGTTGAGGATGCTATTGGCGTCGATGTCGAAGTAGATGTTGATCTGAGGGACGTCTCTGTCGGCCGGAGGAATGCCGGAGAGTTCGAATTTCGAGGCGGTTATTGCCTTTGGTTCCAGCTCGCTCGCCCACGTAGACCTGGACCAGAACACCGTGTTGGTTGTCGGAGTACGTGGGGAAAACTTGTTTCGATTTTGGTGGGGATGGTTGTGTCCTCGGAATCAAGGCCATCATGACGCCGGCGGAGGTCTCCAGCCTCAGAGAGAGAGAGAGAGAGCGTGACGTCAAGGAGCAGCAGGTCCTGCACCTTCTCGTTGCCCTTGCCGCTCAAGATGGCGGCTTGAACGGCGGCACCGTGGGCTGCAGCTCGTCCGGGTTGATGCTCTGGGTCAACCACTCCTGCGCCAGCTCCAAGAATTTTATCGAGAGGTCCACGTTGAGCTCCTCGAATCGAGCTCGGGCGACGGTGGACTGTAGAAGTGGATGCCCTCGAACTGAGAGTCGACTCGACCGTGGTTTGGGCGGTGGAGAGAGCTCGCTTCGCCCTTCCGCAAACTGTTCTGAGCCGCCGGAGAGCCTTGTGATTGCCGCTGATGTCCTTGTGCCATGCGGTGGTTGTCCCTCCAGCATTTAGCTGAAAAGAGCTGCCTATGGTCCCAAAGTCCTAAATATCAAATGTTAGCAAGCAGCGTTGGGCAATTGCGTGAACCAGAATCTTTGCATTAATCATCCAATCTCGTCACTCAGCGTCAATTTTTTCATTAATAGAAAACAGTTGGATTGGTGGGGAAAGGAGCCCAATGTTCTACAAGAAATGACAACTCAATTGGATCAAGCACAGCTCCATAATAAATAGGAAGTCACGAGAGGGAGCCGGGGAAAGAGTTGGGGAATTAATGGTGGGCACGAAGCATGTGAAAGAAGATTGGACTTATATGGCGCTCGCTTCCTGTTGACCCTCCGGTTAAAGGCACCATCCCTTAACTAGTAGCACGCCTCTCCTTATCCTTTCTCCATTGCTAGTCACCAGAAATGGCTGTGCTTTCTTCCCCTCCGCCATTCTTGCGCCATCCCAACCACAGTGAACCTCAACATGGGAGCAGCCAAAGCTTTCTCAGCTCCAATTCCGTCGTCCTCGTCGTTGGGCCTCTCACGGTGATTGTAGTTCTAGCAGCCGCCGTTTCGTTGCTGGTCATAGTTTGCAGAGTTAAATCTAGGAAGAACAGCAACATCAGCAACTGCGCTAGCAGCTTTAGGAAAGGAACCTTTGATAGGACCCAAATTCCTATTTACTCCACCAATGGCATCAGCTATGGCTATAGCCCAGGTAGTTAACTCGCTTACCCCAATTCTTTAGCTTGTTTATGATGACATGTATTGGGCATTGATTCATCTAACTAGGCCATTTGTATCCAGATGTTAGGAGTTGCATTCAAGGGAAGAAACTGGGGTTTCCCATGCAAGTCAGGTGTAGGAGAGGGCAGGTTTTCACTTACAAGGAGTTGGAGCAGGCCACAGAAGGATTCAGTGAGAGCAATGTGATCGGAAATGGTGGATTTGGTTTGGTGTTCAGGGGAACCCTCAACGATGGGACAGTGACAGCCATCAAGATGCTGCAAAGAGAAGGGAAGCAAGGCGAGAGAGACTTCAGGACAGAGGTAGCTAACTTTCAGATACTACCTTTCTTCTTTTTAATTCATTTTCCTTTTGAAATTGTAGGATGCATAATTCTAAAAAACGTTGAGCATTAGATCAGATGTTGATTTCTAGTTTTCCAAACACATAAGAATTCTAAAATCCTAGATGTGAATTTAATCTGAACTACTACAATTTAATCATTTACATGAGGAAATGAAGAAGGAGAAGGTGCACCTAACAGACATTCTCATTTGTCCATTATACACAAGGTTTTCAAAGAGAGAAGATGCCCAAGTTGCTTTGAGAAGACGTTTGCTTACCAATCTTTTCTATCAATGACATTTAACATGCTACATGTGAACATAAGACTGGGGCAAGAGGCATCTTGAATCCTTAATCATTAATATGACTTGTATTGATGTTTCTGTTATTTTATATTTTTTGCCTATGACTTTGATGCTCCTAATTATTGAGAAAAGACACACAAGTAAAATTCTTAGACATTTTGTCCTCTTCTTTCTGAAAAAAAAAAAACTCATGACGTTGCAGGTCGATCTACTTAGCCGACTGCACTCCGGTCACTTGGTTGGCCTAATTGGCTACTGTGCGGATCAACATCATCGGCTGCTAGTGTTCGAGTACATGCCTAATGGCAACCTTCAACACCACCTCCACCCCCAATCGAAGAACCAGAATCACAGACCTCTCGACTGGTGGACGAGGCTCAGCATCGCACTCGACTGTGCTCGCGCTCTCGAGTTTCTTCATGAGCACACCGTCCCAGCCGTTATCCACAGGGATTTCAAGTGCAGCAACATCCTCTTGGACCACAACTGCAGAGCTAAAGTCTCAGACTTCGGCATGGCCAAGGTTGGCTCAGATAAGATCAATGGCCAGATTCTCACTAGAGTCTTGGGAACTACTGGCTATGTTGCACCCGAGTGAGTGTGACTGCATGCGACTCAGAATATATATATACGTGTCCATACATTTGTTAGAATAGAGAAATTAATTTGGTGGTGAATTGAACAGGTATGCATCGACTGGCAAATTGACAACCAAGTCAGATGTTTATAGTTTCGGGGTGGTTCTTCTTGAACTTATAACTGGCAGGGTGCCAATTGATCCAGCAAGACCCCAAGGAGAGCACGTCTTAGTCTCATGGGTTGATATTTTTGTGCATCATGTCCTTTTGTATCACAGTAATTCCCTTAGATTGCTTTTCATTAAGACACCTACGCATTCTCTGTTGATAACTGTTGCAGGCTCTTCCAAGGCTTACCAACCGAGAGAAGGTTATGGACATGGTAGATCCAGTTCTAAGTGGGCAATTCTCAAAAAAAGAGCTAATCCAGGTCTGATTATTTGACAAATACAAAACTGAAAAAAAAAATACGTGCAGGTTCTGTGATAATTTGTTGATATCCTCAGGTTGCAGCCATAGCTGCAGTCTGCGTGCAAGCAGAAGCAGACTATCGCCCTCTAATGACCGATGTCGTGCAATCGCTCATCCCGCTCGTCGTCAAAAATAGCGTGGCAGTGACCCCTGCTACTCCCTCCAAACTGGAGGTCTCAAGATCATCATTTTTGGAGAAAGAAGAAGGATCAGTGATGGATCTGGAAGGTCAGCATAATGAATGAAAGCACAGTTTGGAGACATCTTCTAGCCATATTATAGCCTCAATCAATCATCAGCATAGCTCTTGTTTCCTTGATGTATATTCTGTGTGCTAGCTAGTCGTATACATATGGCTGAGTGGCCCGTTGATGTATACTGCATAATTAGTTGATGCCACTTGATGTCAAATTCTTTGAACAATACTGTTTCCTTGTTGTAGATTCTATGTGCTAGTCATATATTTATGACTGTTTCATTGAACAATACTGTTTTGCCAAGCGGCAAATTTGCGAATGAATTTCGGCCAAAGAACCCAATTAAACAAACAATGCATCTCCATATATCATAAAACGCATTGCAGTGCAGAGAGCACAGCAAGTGGACAAAGACTGCAAATTTCAGAAAGCCAGAGATAGAGGAGAGATCGAGCTCGTTGACGACGGACCACCGACGTAGGTGAAGATGCAAAGAAGAAGATAACATGTTGATCTAGCCAAGAGCTTCAGCAAGGGCTGAGCCACGTGTTACCCGACCGGGCTCTAATCCGGAGGGCCGACGAAGTTGAGGAAGAGTTGCAGCTCGAATTTGTAGCTGGAGAAAGAAAGAACGTTTGAGAGAGGAAGATATTTCTGAGGGTTTTTTTCAATCAGCCCATCCAAAATCAATCTGAGAGTTATAAAATGTATTGCTGTTTTATTTCACGGGCGAATCATATTGCATTGGATTCACTTTTTTTTAGATAAAGATAAATGTATAATATCCAAAATGAGTACAATGTCTGAAAAGATATTTAAAGTTCTATATACATACATGAATTTATATTTTCTTATAGGTCCTCTCTATATCAATCCTCTTCCTCAAACAAGCTACGATTCTTAGGCTGTCATACAAAATGAATTAAGACCGACATAGTTAAGTGTCAAGCTTTAATCAAAATACTAGACCCACAATAATGCAACTTGAAGATCTGAAGCATGCTATTGTATAGTCTCTAACTCTCCTCCTAAGTGAATCCACCACTATGCACCTGAAGAAAAGATGCTCTTGGGTTTCTTCCTCAGCCCCACAAAAAAGGCAGAGTTTGTCTTGCACATGGTTTTCTATCTCTAGATCGCAACCGCTCATGTGCCAACAGTCACAATATGTCTTCCATATCATAGTCACCCATGCTTGTCTCTACCTTAGTAGCCTGAAGAAATCATAAGCTTTAGCTACTCTTCCCTCGGCCATTGAAAACCACTCATCTAGGCGCTAATCAACCTCTAAATTTGAGCTACATGGATGTTGTTGGCAATGTATCTGCCTTTTTATAAAAGCAACTTGAGCTGGATGCAAGAGATCTCCTAGTATGTTAGCTATCCTTCCTATCATTCCTGTCAGTATCTTGAAAATGACTTTGTACAAAATATGGACCTATATAATCTCCGGCTGTTGTAGCATGTGCTAACTTGAGTACCAAAGTTATGAGGGTGTGATTTCGTTCTTTAAGTAGCTTACTTTTAGGGCTATAAACAAACTAAGTCGAATCAAATTTTATGATGTTTGAACTTGTTTGATAATGTAATCAAATCAAGTCTAAAATTAATTAAACTTTTGAAATGATTATTCAAATTTGATTTAGTTTTTTTTTATGAGCTTAAAGTTCAAACTTGATTTGAACTTGATTTGTTTCGATGTTATCAAACTCTCAATTCAAACTTATTTGATTATTTAAAATTTTTACATTTTAAATTTGTTTAATTAATTATTAAATTTGATCATACAAATTTATTTGTTCATTTTAAAACTTTCTAATAAAAATTTTATGGATGAATTTAATTTATAAATATTATTCATGAATATTGTTCACAAATATTATTCATGAATATTATCAAACTGAACACATATATATTCAAATTTATTTATTTATTAACTTATTTATTTAATTGATTTTGTATGTATTAAACGTACATAAACACATTCTTATCAAGCCAAACATTAAATTTGTTCATAGATGTTCAATTCATTTATAACTCTACTTACCTTGTTGAAAAAAATTCACTTACTGCTGCATAGAAATCATCATGAATCACACGCTAAACTTGGCAATTGGATTCACTTCTTTTTCTACAAAAGGTAGAATCCGTCACCCCAACGGTCCCACACGATTGATCTCACAACCATATGTGAGAAGGTAAATTGAAAAAGTTACAATTAACCACGACAGAAAAGGGTATTATCTCGGCTTCACCGAGATTCAAATCCTTGGTCTCTTTTACAATTCTCTTCCGTCGTAACCAACTCAACTATGCTCTGGGAGCTTTAGATTCACTTCTTAGCATAATGTGATGTGGCCATAGAGATAAATAAAAGCGAATAATAACTTTATTGCTTAGGAGCATGAATCACAAAATTTGACTGATGCAGTCATTCATCTACCGACAGAACTGGAAACTTTAATCTAATAATAACAAAAAAAATGTAAATGACAACATTTAAATCGTATCAGTTAGTGATCAAACCATGTACCATAAGAAGTTCAGAACATTTGTAAGAGAGGATTTTCGCATGGTTATTGGTTTGTCCAATTTGCTCACAACATTTGGTTATTATTCATGATGGCCTAACATAGAATGATTCATTGGCGTTTCAGACGCCTCAAAATTTCATGTAGCCACATCACTGAATGCTTTCAGAAGGAAAGCAAAACCAATTGATATGTAGCGAAATAATCCGTTCCCGTATCTGAGGCAAATAGCAAGGTATATAGTGAAGTGGGAAGAAACCTCAGCTGACCACTTTCGACACAACTCCTGCACCGACCGTTCTCCCACCTTCTCGAAGTGCAAATCTTTGCCCTGGATCAGGAAATAAAAGTTTTATGCTCAAGTTATAGGCCCAAACACTGAAAAAGTAGTTTAGCTTTATATGTAACCTGTTCATAAGGAATCAAGAATCGACAAACAATTAAGGTAGTTTTCCTTGTTGCAGAGTTAAGCAACCATGCATCTCTTACTTTCAACAAGTTGAAGACATCCATCCCTTACACACCATGTCTAATAATGAATGGTTTTGAATGGTATTTCACCTCTTCCCTTGGTCAGGTAATCAACACTCATGACTTGTTGAAGGTCTATATGGATAATCTCAAAAGGCATCACAAAACCTTTGAACCATAATATAATCTTCATGGAAGTATGAAGTGCATCAGATTCAACTCAAACTTAGGCATATAGATATGTTTTAGACACCCAAATGCTAATCTAGCATACCAATACTGTCATCGGAGACACCAGACAATTGGTAGCTTATCAACCTCAGGATTTCAAGAGTATCCTGTGTAGAATGATTACCTCTGAATCCAAACTGTAGGTCTAGATTTCTGTCATCATCCATACAACTATGAAAAAGAAATCAAGATGATTATGTAAAGATCATCAGAAATTAACCTAAGATTCCGAAGTACGTCAAATTTCCAATGGCAATTCCCCATTTACATCCATCTTAGCTGAGATTTGAAAATGATGAAATCCATGTGCAGATCAACAATGGAAATGGCTGTCTTTGTTCTACTACTGTTGTCATCAAAGCTAAGGAAATGAATCAAGAAGTCAAAGGAAGAACCAGAATAGGTGGAAGGTTATAGGGAGGAAGGAAAAATAGTAAAGGTGGAAAGGAGGTAAGGTAGCTATAATGGATAATGTTTTGAATGATAGATGGATCAAAAAAGCTCATGCGATTTCACATGTTTGAAAAAGGAGTTTGTTTGCATCTAACAACAAATCTCATAATAAGGATTCATGCCACTCCCAGTGAATCTTGTACCATTGTTTAAAATGTGGTCTATGTAATTGGCTTCGGTATAATAAAAGCATAAGCATACATCCAAAAATTATACTCTAGTTAATTCGAACCTAGGGTGGATCAAGATCCAATAAAACTCTAATTATTAGGTCTCTCTCCTCAAACAATAATGGTTTTTTTATGTTATGTTTTCCTCCTCAGAGAACTATGATCGCAAAGCACTCTATAAGCTAATTTTTCAGTGTGATAATTTTTTAATGTTAATTTAAACATGTTTCATTTGTTTTACAATGTTGATCGATATATATTGTCATATAGCATGTGTTTTCTTTTGTACAATTACATAAATTTTCGTTTTTGAATGCATGCATTGATTGAATAATTTGATTAATACATTTTAATATATATATATGCTGACCTTCCCCGAGACCCCGCAGGGAGCTTCATGCACACCAGACTACCCTTTTAATATATGCTGACCTTTTTTACCAATACTATTTTTAATTATTTTAATATTGATCATATATGCCCCTGTATACATATATGCAATGCAATTGAGAGATTGTATACCACTTGCATGTGCTTTTTAAAAGCTTGCTTAACTTGCCCCTCCCACTTTCATATTGATGCACGATTTTGGTTCTGATATTGTAGATGCAACATAGATTGTGTACCTTAATAACTAATTAGGCACTCTAATGACAAGAGACAAAAGGGAAGAGTATCTCTAGAATATACGAAAATCATAATTATTCCTAAATTCCTGACATACTGAATAATTTACCATTATGCTTATAGGCTTTAGTCTCCAAAATAGAAGGAATAGTAATAAAGTATAAACTTAGTCATTACACCCAACCTATTTTTTTATTGGAATAAATAATATATAAAACTATAAAAACCTAAATTCGGAAGTGTCTGCACCATTCTGCCTTTGTCTTGCAATAAAATTACAAGAAAAAGAACCATAAATTTACTATGTACATGGTGAATAGTTTTACTATGTACATGGTGAATAGTAACATTGAGACATGAAATGATAAAAGCACAGCAGCAAATCTACTAGTTTTAAGATAATACTGATCTGGATATCAAAATTATGCACATGGTAAGTAGCAACAGAGAAATAGGAAACTATAGAAACACTGCAGTAATCTACTAGATTCAAAATAGTACTAATCTGGATATGAAAGTTTTCATTGTCAGGTTTCAGATTTCTATTGCAAAACAAGTTTAACCTACAGATAGCCAATTAACATTATATAAAACCTATTCAATGATATCAAGAGATGAATTATTTTAAGAAAAAACACTAACATATGGGCTGTACTAGCACAAATCTTAGCTGTAAACTTGTAGATAAGCACAAGGTATAGGTGTCAAACGCATGACATATTGTTTAGTAAATACATACTACAAGCACCATAACAGTGGTTTGGCAGAGAAGAGGAAGATATAAAAGCCTTTCAAGCAAATGCAACAAATCCATAAAAGAAACACATCAGGAATTATAACCTCCAACATGAAGAGCTATATGTCAACTAATACATGTAATTTTCTCTACACAAGTCTAGCAAACCTGACACTTAACCACGGTTGACAAAATGACCAAACTATTTTGTAGAAACATCGTTTCACTAGCGAAGAAAAACACAATAAAGTACCTGGTTCAAGGGGAACAGGAGATATCAACTCGAAAGTAGCTGACACATTATCTCCGGGCATCACCATCTTTATATGATCAGGAAGCAAAACTTTACCAGTAACATCTGCAGTTCTCAGGTAGAACTGGGGACTGTATTTTGAGATGAAAGCTGTGTGACGACCACCTTCATCCTTTGTCAATACATAAATCTCTCCTTCAAATTTTGTAGATGTCTTTACTGTACCAGGCTTGCAAACTACCTACACTTGTCAAAAACTATAAGTCGCAGACTGATTCATAACTGAAAATTCAAATCATAGAACACAAAAGCATGGGTCTTGAAGTCCAACTTAGTTTCATGTGAAATCCTATGTATCAAATTTACCTATTGTTGGCTTCACATTCACATATTGAAATAGAAGAGAAAGAACAACATTTGCTAATTTGATTATGGATAATTTCAATAAAAGAATGTTATATTCCTGGAAATGTTGCAAGGCCACAAAGTAGCGATTAAAGAAAAATTATGATAATTAATGCTCACCTGTCCTCTTTGCACATCTCCGCGTTTTAACCCACGTAGTAAAAGGCCAACATTGTCACCGGCCTAGATTACATAAAATCTATATAATATGTTCTGATATCTAAGAAAGTATAATGGAGAAAATAAACAAAAAAAATTAACTACTCACTTGTCCATGATCCAAGATCTTCTTAAACATCTCAACACCCGTGACAGTAGTTTTCAAAGGTCCACTCTAATAAAAGGAAATTTAAGAGATAATTATATTAGCTCTAGGATGTGAAGAATTCAACTAGAAACAAATATTAATAATATAAAGTAAGGGAAAAAAGTATCATTAATAAAAGAAAAGAATGTGATCAATCGAGAAGAGAAGAATGTTAAAGAAGAGTGATAATTTGTACAAATTATATTCAAATCCTTCCATTTAAAAAATAATTCACATATAAGAAAGATAAATTCTTGCAAATATTAACAACAATAGTCAATTCAGTTAATTCTCTAATTTTAAGGGAAACAACTCTCACCTGCATTAATCCTAAAATTTCAACATCTTCACCAGTTTTAATTGTTCCTTGCTCAATCCTTCCAGTAACAACAGTTCCACGTCCCTGCAAACATCAACCGTCCAGGCTCTTGATAGAAATCTTTAAGTAGTACAAGCAGATAGTGAAATTAGAACATCAAAGACTACACAAAGCATGTCATGAAAAGATTGATTTGTAAGGGACATTTTGAAAGAATCAATATGACTAATTGAAAACAAGAACATATATCATATAATCTTAAATTACTCTCACAACCTTAATAGTTTGCAAAGGATTAAAAGTAAATTTGAGTAATTAATCAAGTCATGATATAAACCTGTATTGAAAATACATCTTCAATAGGCATGAGGAAGGATTTGTCAAGCTGACGTATTGGATCTGGTATATATGAATCCACTGCATCCATTAATTTTAAAATAGCATGCTTTCCTATTTCTTCATTTCTTCCTTCTAAAGCAGACAATGCTGAGCCTCGAATGATAGGAATATCATCCCCAGGGAACTTGTAAAAACTAAGGAGCTCTAGAATTAAACAAAGAGAATGTCAAGCACAATGGAAAGAGTATCAAATTTCTACAAGGAAAAACATCAACCAACACAATACCTCGAAGCTCCATTTCTACAAGCTCCAATAATTCAGGATCATCTACAGCATCAACCTTATTTAAAAAGCATACAAGTGATGGCACACCCACCTACATGACGAGGAAAGAATTGAATCTATAAAAAATACTCCAAATAGTCTGAAAAATATAATCAAATATGGAATGACAACAACATTACTTGGCGAGCAAGAAGAATATGCTCCTTTGTTTGAGGCATAGGTCCATCAGGTGCTGATACAACAAGAATACCACCATCCATCTGAGCAGCTCCAGTGATCATATTCTAATTTTGAACAAAAATATAAGTCAAAATATTAAGTAGATTTGGCACTTCAGTTTTTCCTACAAAATATTAAATATGCTCATGAGAAGAGACAAGTTGAAGATGATGCTTACACTAGGCAATCTGAATTAACTACTGAGAGGAAAAACAAACATAGCAATGCACAATATAGTTGCAGCATGCAAGAATGCATGAAGTAACAAGACCTTCAATGGATTTAGAAATAAGGATTCATAGAATATTTATTTCAGGCAAAGTTCTGAGCAATTTTTTGCATTTAATAGGGGAGGAATTTCAGAACTACCTATATGTGAGATTAAAAGTTAAATTTAAAAAAAAAATCTATTAAATTGCCATTGGAAGTGATACATGAAGTTAGACAATTTCAGGTTCTTGACATGACTTTTTCACACACAAAAAAAGTTTTTGGCATGAAATTTTAGACTCGATAAATTATAAAAATCTAAAAATTAGAAAATAAATTATTGAAGATCAAGTGTGTTGATTGTAACTCAACCATAACAATTGGCATTAAATACTTCTCCAACAAGACTATGCAAACAGGTAGGAGGCCTTTAAAGGATTCGAGTGTGCTAATCATGCAAATGGCTTTCCTAATGTCAAATAATTTAAACTTTTCAAGGACACATAAGGGTTTCCCATATTACCTTAACATAATCTGCATGTCCAGGACAATCAACATGCGCATAATGTCGTTTTGCAGTTTCATATTCTACATGTGCCTGCAAAACAAAAAAAAATTATCTGCATATAAAATAAAAAATGAATTATCAAAGAAATTTAAAACAAAAACAAACCGTTGCAATGGTAATTCCTCTAGCTTTCTCCTCAGGGGCTTTGTCAATCTCATCAAAAGCAACTGCTTTAGCTTTTCCCTCATCAGAAAGAACCTAGAGAGAAAATAAATCTTAATGAACAAAGATGTACATAAAAACTAAAGTAAACAGTTATAAAAACTTATTTGGCTTTAACTTATAGAAGTTATGACAACAAAGAATGACTAAAACTAAATTCTTTACAACAGAAATCCATAAAAACAACAATAGTATGTAGAGAAATGAACAAATTGGATAGTAAACAAAAGATAATAAAAAAATCGCAACTGAAAGGCAAGCTAACCTTTGTAATTGCTGCTGTGAGAGTGGTTTTCCCATGATCAACATGCCCAATTGTACCAACATTGACATGAGGCTTCCTAGAAAAGAAAGAAAAAACTTAACATCTAAACTCCAAACCGCTCAAAAGTTCTTCACTTATGTGTCTTCCTATTATTAGTGTGACACAAAAGATTATCAAAATGCATCAAATATTTGAATGAACATAAATAAAAAGGGGTAGTTAACCAAACTAAAAATACAATATAACTGAAGAATCCAACAAGCACAAAAATAAAAATGAACATCACCACCATGACACCTTACTTAAAATTGATGGGCACCAATTGGATCCTCTTCAATAGGGAAGTAGCGAATTGTGATGAATAGCCAATAGGCAAAAATCTAAATTTGCCTTATTGCATAGTATGAGATGTAAAATCCCAAAATATCCACCGTAACGTGACCACTAAAGTAGAGAAGAGAAAACAAAAAGAAAACTAGAAAAGAGAGAAGAGAAAACAGAACTAAATTTGGTGTGGTCAAATGCCGGGGCTATCCAGTCAAATGGCTATGCAAGTCGCAGGATAGGTTAACTAGGAAAAGAGCTGCTTGACTCTATCATTACTACTACTACTACTCAGCAAACCGAGAAATTATCATCGAATTAAAAAGGTTAAAGTAATAAGAATTTGTTGGATGGAACCAGCTAGAGAAGACATTGAAGCAACAGGAGGATTAAACCCGATAACTTGGACAGCATGGATAATTCATGATTGTACAGCAAATAGCATGAGAGTCAATAAGTTATCTGTACTGCGTTTCAAGCAGACAAGCCTACGAAAAAAACCTAACCAACGGATCACTCATTGCGGCCAAAAAGAAGGATTTCTCCTTCGTTCCGCTAAAAATCAAATTTTTTTCGGCATGCTTCAAAAGCTCAACTAATAAAAGGGGGCATTACGAGTCTTACGTTCGGGTGAAGGTAGCCATAGACCTCCTCCACCAAAGCGCCTCCCCGGCGTCGCTTCCACTGGTGGGGCTGGGCACACATTGGGACTCCGCGCGGAGGCATGAAGTTGGGAGAGGTGAGGCGAAGGTGAAGCGTAGAAGCCGCCTTGAACTATGGTTTCTCAGAGCAGCCACTATAGCCATGGGAAGAAACTGGACGATCGCTGCGCAGGGTGCCTGTGGGTTGACGAAATTAAACCCTGATGTTTCGAGTTTTAGGGTTTTGGGGAGAGAGAGGTTCGAACCGGTCTGGACTCCGGACCGGTCCCGGCTCGTAGGTGTTGGTGAAGTGAAGGGCTTGGAAGGAGCATCGCAGCTTCACAATTGGATAATAAATAAATTGGGGTGCGAACTGAGAAAAGTACGTATGGACAATTGTGTCGCAAAGCTTTTTTCTCTTCCTTTAATAAATACAACATCAAACGAAATTAAATAATTTAATTAAATAAATAAATTTAAATAGAGATTACAAATTCTTCCCGGATAATATTTATAAAGAAAGCCGATGATGAATAAATAACATATAAACCTACAAATAAATATAAATAAATAAATTTATAATATTAAATTCATTAATTGACTAAATAATTTAAAAAAAATTAAACAATCAAATAAAGAATAATAATTTTAATAATTTATTTAATTTTAGGTTCAAGTGATATTCATCTCTTTCATTTTTGTCATTATATATTATGACTTTGATTGTTTCATTACTATTATTTTTCTCTCTTACACACTTCACCATCCTATTTATTGCACTTGTAATCATGCATTCATGCCTCCTAATCTCAGTGGACTTATTTCTCTCATAAAATCCTCAACTCCTACTTCAATCCAAATATTTTTTGCTTTTATGCTACTATGATATCTGATATCTCGTAGGATATCCATCTCTGGCTATATTTAGATTTTGTAGAAAGAGCAATATCTCTTATGAAAAAGGTCAGTTTAGTGGATTCATAGGAGTGATGCATCGAGCCCAATATTATATGTCATATTTTGCCAAAATACTTAGGTAAAAAATCTCTTAGTAATTTATAAGTATATTTTAAAGAGTTTTTATTTTAGGATGTGAGATTGAAGTGGAAAATTCATCATGTCTTCATCACCAACTCCTCTTTAACCTCAATATCATTTTTATAAGTGAGAAAATACTTTATTAATACAGCTTAACAGATAATTTAATATAGTTGAAATTGCCAAAATACCTGAGTGAGAGAGATTTCCTACTGGGTTACGTTTAAGATCCTCATTTTTGAAATATCAGATTAAAGGATTCTCTCGCATTCATTTAACAGCTAGCATTTAGTTTTTCAAACATTTGAATGCATGCTTGTTTTCAGTTCTAGCTCCAATATTGTGCCTCTGCTTTTTCAATTGTGTAATTCCAAATTTTGTGCATTTTCAAATACAGAAAGGTACCAAGTTAAAATCCATCATTTGGTAGGCTGGAGACAATAACAAGAGTTGAACTTGAAAATAAGGTAGTTCTTGGGGACTTTAATTTTCTTCTTCTTCATTCCATAAACCTTTTGCTTCATTCCATAAATCAAACTAAGTACATGTATTTATATATATTCCATTCATCCTGTACTTTGGGGTCAGATCGATGTGGCTACATTGAGCCTAGAATTAGGTCCGTTTCAATATACTTCACTGAATGGCCCAAATGCCAAAACTCAACCCATTGGCAGTAGATTTAGCTAGACTTCATACACTCCTTAGCCTTTGTTGTCATATATTGCATGGACTTATAAACTCCCTTGAATACTGGTTTTAGTGTGCTGGCTAAATTACATTATTACAAACACTTGTTCATTATAAGGTTGGGAAATACAATTATAAGCTAAATCTTGCATTTGCTTGTGATTTGTTATCATATATATATATATATATATATATGACTGTTTTCATTCAGCTGAATCAACAGCTCTGCTCAAAGATGAAGAAAGTAGTTCCGCTAATTAGAAAAGTAGCATGCCCGAAAAGTTCATAAATGAGAAACAATAGCTTCCTTCACCATTCTTTATAGAACAAAAGGGGAAAAAAACATAAATTATTAAACTGACTCCACTGGAGTTACTGTGTTATGTTTTCTTGATGATTAAGTGGTGAGACAGGACAAAATCCTAAATCTTGTTGAGTCTATCAAGCATCGAGGCCTCTTGCATCTCCATCGGTTTTTGAAACTTAATGACAAAATCTTAACTTAGTATTACTGCTTCAGAAACATCACTGAGATTAAGTTGATGCTTCACTTTGCTTCTAGTCTTGTTCTTGACTCTTGTAATATAGCTTTTGTTTTTTTTGTTATGAATCAATGGTCTGATGAATTCTGGTACGCAACAAATATTCTTTCCTAGTGGGCCCAAAGCTTTCACCATATTCTCTGGGCTTCCGGATCCTCTTCTCCTTGCCTTAGTCTCTTTGCTTCTTCTGCGTTCTTGTCATGTTTATGACAAAAAACAAAAAGAGCAAAAAAAAAAAAAAAATTACAATGTAGCCAACTACTGTTTGAATACCTTCATCTCAATGTGCAATCACCCAATGACATATATCATCTTGGGACCAGATAGCTTTTATGAAGGAGTGACGTTTACTGGCTTCTTTTTTTTGTAACCTGTCATTGTCTGTCACAATCATATTTAAATACTGGCATCATGAATGTATATTGGTCAGATTTCTCTAATTCAATATGATTGTCTGATATAATCATAAAGGATTTATTCAGGGATCTCTTGCTCCTCATCTAAACTAACATGGATCATATATCAACTTATATAACTTGTTTGTTCGGGAAAAGGATTTATATAACCTTTTAATCTACAAGTATTGCTTTTTGCTTAATAATTAGTATATTAAAGGAGATGGAAGGCTGATTTAGTCAATACAGAGATGTTTATGCTAATGTTAAAAAATGATAGTTGAATCTCACTATGTTTATATTACTGACTTTTGACATTTTATTAATGGTGAAGTCTGCATGTCCTAAAGAAACTAAGATTGATAAAATTTCCTGATTAGTTGACTCCATATTTGTTTAGCAGACTTGATTCACTACAGCTGTCACATCATTTTAAAAGGCAAGCCTAAATAGTTTGGTATTCCATTTGCAGTTTGCTTGCTTTACCAGTCCCTTTGTCTTTTAAAAAAGCTCTGAGCTCAAATTTGCTTTTCACCTTCCATCAAACATTGTGCTTTAGTTTACCATCCAATCATGACATCCTGTGGAATCAGAAGATTTTTTCTGACCTTAATGCCATTGTTCATCATCATCATAATGAAATTATAACCTTGAGCAATGCAACACAGTGCAATCTTGTAGTAGCTAGGCCTTTCGATATCCTTACTATAGGACACTACTGGTCAGAGCAGAAAGGATACTTTGTGGGTCAAAAAAATGGATGGTAGAAGTGAGTGAGGGAGATCTACTTGCTTCATGGATTTGATTGCTTAGGAGACTTCTTTCTTCCACGGAACTTCCTCACAAACACATTGAACTGGGGGAGGCAATAAGTATCAGATTCCTTTTTCCCTTAGGAAGCTTAAAGCTTCAATGATGCTTATCATTCTTGGCAAGTGCTGCAGGAGTTGTTCTGGACCATCCAATTACTTTACTAAACTAGAAAAGAAAGGTTAGATTCTCTCAAGTGCAACTAAATTATGTGTGATTACAGTATGAAAATAGAGAGGAATCGATTCTTAGTCAGACATTGTCTAGTTGGTCTTGCATGAGATGGATACTTGTGAGTTATAATGCAACAAAGTTAAGTTAGAAACTAAGAGATCCTTCATATAAAACTTGTACCGCGCGACCTGCATTACTCACTTTAGCATCTTCTTGAGCATTTGGCACAATAATGCACCTTTGTGAAACACTTATCCAAGTACACTAGCCACTAGCAATGAAGTGTCAATATCTTGTATTTGCTTACTGCCCAACAATGATGAGTATGCATATAGAAAGCACAGGGCAGGAGCTCAAGCACCCAATTGGTGGACTCCAAAGAACAAAAGTATTCTTTTTGTGCTACCTCCTACAGTCAACTTGCACACATGAAAGCTTCACAAAGAGCATATTTTGAGTCAAGAACCTTTTTTTCCAGTGATCCATCCATTCGTGCTCCCCAAGGCTTCTTGAATGATGAGTGAGTGCAGCAAAAGAATACCTATGACAGAACCTTGAGAGGCACCTTCAGTGGCCTCTGCAATAAAGATATAGGATAAACTTTATTGTAGGTAGTAATTGAGCTCTTCAGTACAACTCTTTCTCAACTCTTCCTAAAGATATAGGATAATTTATCTTTAAGGTCATGCATCATTGCAACAAAATCAAAATTATATGCATGCAATAAAATATCTGCAACTTGACTACTAAATTACTACAGTTGCATCAGTTTGCTGGGATCATTTGCTTCATTAGTTACATCACAAGGATGGCCATATATTGCAAAGTTTAATTATCGTTGTACTGAGAATTACCGACATCAAGGAATATATAAAAGCTACAATTACAATAATCTAGACAGAAATGGAAACGAGATCTTTCATGCTTGCTTACTTTGTTAGATTAATGACTTCGAGACTTTGAATTAATGATGTGACAACAAAAACAAATTAAACTGTTATATTCTAATCCTACGTCCCTTAATGCGCACGTAATCAAGATACTAATGAACTGCCCTGTTCCACTTTTAATTTAATGATAGATTCTTAAGGACATTGACAGAGGATGGAGATTCCAAAGCCATGAATGTTTTCTTTTCTGTCCTTTGTACCAAACGAAACAGTCTAATACTGATTAAGTTTTACAAGCAAACCAGAAATCTTTCTAAAGCATGGTTGCCTTTTTTATGTTTGGCACAAAGAAGCAAAAGAGAGCAGCACAAAGGGATTGGAGTAGGGACTGGCGAGCACTCTGGAGGAGCCATGTATCTATCTTTAATTTGGTGGTGCTGCTGCTCTTTTAGTTTCCACCATCCAAAGAGCACTTCGAACTTTGGCACACACTGTTGATTATTCCTTGGAAGGAAACAAGGAATAGGACCACAACATGGATCACCCTTTCGCATGGTTGGGGTACCAAATCTTTTCACTCTTTTGGAGTGATGATAATGTTGTTATATTTTGGATTTAATGAAATCAAACTTGAATACTAAGAGGCTTAATTGGATTCCTTCTTTTTGAGATGAAATTTCTTACTCAACATCTTTCTCATATCCTCTTTCAGAATACTAAAAGAAGTTGCTGGTCCTGCACATGAATTTAGATGGGAAAAAAGTGAGAGTGACAAAGATGCGATAAGATTGCTTAAATTGCCCTTCATTTATTTACTGAATTGCGTGCCTTCCAATTTGAGTTCATCAGGATTTGGTTGTGCTTATTTCAAAGTTTGAGCTTTCTAAATCAATGCTATTCGACAGGTTCACCAAAGGTAGATGGACCATATCTAGTTGAGCATTTTTAATATTAACGAGGCAAATCAAACACGCAATTGTTTATATTCGATCATAATGAAATGAGTGAATAATAAGAACAAGTACTGATTATTATATTCCTGAAGTTGGAAAGAGGAGTGATGTTATATTAATGGCATATTCATGTGGCAAGTGTTATATTGATGAAATTTATATTTTTCTCTCATGAATCTTATCATAGTCCATTTTCTCTCATCATTTCTCTAGAAAGTAAAAAACAAAACAAAATTTGATTTTGATATATGCCTCTTCTTTCTATCTTTTGCATTGGTCATAAAGTTTTAAAACATGAATTGCCAAGTACCCACCATCTCATTTTAGGTTTGGCTTTCCTTCCTCAAAGCATGAAGTACACATTGCTAATTTCTCCTTATGTGACAAAGAACAAATGTATGTCTTTTCCTTTTCTTAAAGAAGGCTTTTAGTTGGGTGAAGAACTCATCTTATCTTATTAATAAATCGGTCACTCATGCAAGGCTGTAACATTAGAATTTAAATGGATTCAAATGATATCATGGACATCATAATCTCAAGTAAGTTATTGATCTTTTCTATAACCTATGGCGATTTGACCACGAGCTCATCGTCAATCTACGGTCACAACTCATGATAACTTAGTCATGATCTCATAGTGAGTCCATGATCACAACTCATGATGGCTTGGTTGTGAGCTAGTAGTTAGTTTGAGGTCATGACTTGCGGTCACTCTACGATCACAAGCTCACAACCAACCCACGGCTAAAAGCTTGTGGCTAGGTTGTGTAGAAATCGGTCAAGATTGTTCCGGTAAAATTTAAATTTGTCTTCCTTTAATTTTATGTTAACTAATGGGAGGAATTTTTATAAACTTTCATACAATTTATCCTTTTCAACCTCTTTTAGGGTGAAGAACAAGATGACAATTGAAGTGATGTGAATATAAAGCCTAGCAAAATTGGCAAGTAGTAAAGATGAGACGAGTGATCGCACCATTAGATAGTTTTGAATCATGACTTAAAGGGCTCGAAGGGAAAGCATAGATGGTCCAAATAGGGAAGTCAAGTTCCCTCATATGCTATTTTTGAATTCCCATTTCATGCAAAGCTTCCAAATTATGTGATATATATATATATATATATTTCTTAAAACAATTTTCTATATATTTTACGTATATAGAATTTTTAATATATTTCTAATAAACACATTGACTTAAAAGATGTACGTAGCTCATTTCTTTGCCCAATCATGCACAAATAAACTAATATAACTTTATTTATTTCCACATTGATATAAAATAAACCGGCCCTATTATGGCCAGCGAATCACCTTCAAAATCAGGCAGCATTATTTTGGTCAAATCAATCGCTTCCAAATTTTAAACCAATAAAAGAAAAATGGCGATCACGTGACTCTTGACATAATCGGGGGCTTTAGATTCAAGCCGCACACGTGTACAAAATCCAGCCTCTCAGTTAAAATATTTCACGTGCTCCACCACTGTTCCCAAATTTCCTTTCAATCTCTTTCCTAATTCTTTTCGTGTTAATTTGGAAATTTCCGGTTGGACTTTGGTTCGCCAATGAGTTACGCCTCGGACCATTCGGCACTGAACCGGGTCTGATTTTTCGGTTCGCTCGGTCTAAAGTAAGCGACGTCGAGCTTGAGTTTCTTAGACAGGGAACGCGGAAGGGAGAGCGATCAGTGGAGGACCCGGAAATCACACTGCTGTGGGGCCCGGGAAGAGCTCTGTTGGCTGTCTCAGATGGGATGTCAGATTCGCCATCGACCAACTGCTATCGTAAAGGTGCACGCCACGGGCGTTAAATAATGAATGAGGAGGAAAAAGGAAATTAAAAGACTGCTAGTGTCTCTTTCAAGCTTCGACCGACGTGCTCGCTGACGAGTTCGCCACGTCATCCTCCACCGGAATCCCAAGCAGACTAGTCATTTTTTCTATTTTAATTTTTTTTAAAATAAATTCTGCGATCAGTCGGAAACTGTGTGTTCCCAAATGGCGTAAGATATTCGCGGCCGTTCAATCGTTATTGGAGTCTGTTGACTAAGCGAAACTCCACCTGGAAGTAGAGGCCCAGATTTGCGCGATCCACGTGGCCGGCTGCGGAGGCCGCGATGTACCCGTCAGTCGAGGACCACGTGCAACATGTGATGGGGGCAAAGGGAAAGGGGATCCCGTCACCGCTCTGTGAGGGGGTGAGCAGTTAATGGCACTTTGAGGGAAGGTACCAGTATGATTGATGAACTATCATGATTTAGGTGCGTGTCGGATCTGGTATTGGCTTGATCGGCCGGTTCTGGTGCACCGGGCCACTTTGGTTCGCCACGTGCCAAACGACGTGTATATCGACGTGTATTGGATCCAGCTGTATATATACGGGCCTTGGGGTCTCCTCCTCTTGGTCTCGATATATTTGGTTGTCTGCACTCTCAGCGAATTACTGTGAATTTTGCAAATCCTTTTTTCTTTTATATTTCTGTTCTCAATCTCTCTCGCTCGCTCTCACCGGGATTCGTAGGAAGAGCGGCCATTGAGCGATCTCTGGAGTGATGGCGACGGTGGTGGCAGGGGCTGGTACCTCGGCGGCGGTACCGGAGCTGTACGCGAGGGACGCGATGATCGCGTGGTTCCGGAGCGAGTTCGCGGCCGCGAATGCGATCATCGACGCGCTTTGCAGTCACCTGGCGCAGATAGGGGGTGCCGAGGAGTACGAGTCGGCTTTCGCCGCCGTACACCGTCGGCGTCTCAACTGGATCCCGGTGCTCCATATGCAGAAATTTTTCTCCATCGCCGACATCTCCGCCGAGCTTCATTCGGTGGCGGCCAATCGATCGCCGGCGAAGGATAAGTTCCATGCAGTGTTTCGGCCGGAGGAGAAGCCTAAGGCGATCGACATCCCTCCCACGAAGGAGGAAATTGCCGCGGAGGAGGAAGCGGTGGCAGAGGGCGTTGAGATCGGCGTAAAGGATGCGGCGGCGGCGGAAATACCTTCGGATGAAGCAGCCCACGGTAGCATTGAAGTTGCGGGGATCGAGGAGCAAGCGGTGGCGGCGACGGAGGTTTATTCTGGAGGAGATGCTTCGGATCACAAGGGAGTTGAAGATGGCGACGCTGACAAAGGTAACTAATTAATTTATCAAATCAATTAATCAACGGATGCCATTTCAATCATTCTCTAAAAATTTCAACACTTTTTTCCCCACGGGCACTACTTTTTCAATCTCTAGATCTCTTCCCCAACATAAGTTAGCTTTGAACGAAATTCCACTTCGATAGGATGGCCCTGACAGAGCTTCTCTTCTCCCTCTGAGCATTCAGCAGTCGATTCTATGGCCGCCGCGGCCTCCCGGCGGCCGGATCGAGTTAGCCCCTTTAAGTGAAAAGCGTCCACAGACATGGGGAATCGTTGATTTTCCTTCGACATTTTAGGTAGTCGAGAATAAACTATGCACCTGCACTACAGATCGGAAGAGGAAGTCAATCAGCTCGGAAGCCGTGGAGAAGCTGCGCATCGCATTGGGGATGAACCAAAAGGGAGATCGCTGCGCTCGCTTTACACGGCTCCCTTGGCGTCACGTGGCAATTCGTTCTCGTGTGACGCGAACCACGAGGGTTTCGATCCGTAATTAACGATCGGACGATCTAAACCAGCCGAGTGGGAGGTGGGTGAGGGGTACATGTGCCGCAGTCCGTTTGGTGGTCAACCAGTCTCCCCTTCCGGGCGGAAGGGGGTTTGGTGGTGCTGGCCCAGGCACCACGCCGCGCCGTTGTTAGGGATCCGGCGTAGCGGCGCGCCCACATGCCGGGAGACCGCCGGGCCCCACCAGTGGTGGCTTTTTGTGGCGTCCGTGGAGGCGGAGCCCATCTCGTTGCGGTGGTCTTAATCACAGGACCGGAAAGGAGTTCTATTGGAGCTGAGGGAGCACAAGGAGACGGAAAAGGTGGCATCGTAGCGTGGAGTTCAACAACTCTACGGAATCCAAGATGGAAATGTCCGCCGCCTAAATACTAGTAATTGACCATTCTGCGACTGCAAGGAAAATTCCTTTTTGCAAGCATTTAGGACATCTGGAAGGTTTGAACTACCAATTTCAAGTTTTCTACGGCATGCCTTTTTTTTGCTGTGGTTGAAGTCCTGGATCATAAATGAATCTCATGTTGAAATTTCAAAATCCTTCTGAGTTGTTGATTCAGGCATTAACTGTATATTATAATTGCACGTGCTAGGATCGCGAGAGGAGCTAGGTTCGGTGGAGGAGGTCAACGTTTGTACTGACCGTGGAGATTGCTTGGTGCGCCCAGAGAGGATCAAGATCTCCAAGGGTTTTGTGGCGAAGGAATCAGTGAAAGGGCATATGGCGAGTTCTATCTTAACATCATTGGACACAATTTCTGTATAGAGATGCAATATAAGATGCTGTAGGAAGTAGAAGTTTTGCATTCATATAAAATTAGCGAGCTTCCCGTATGATCAAGTATATTGATTATTGTGACTGTGTCAGGTCAATGTTGTAAAAGGTCTGAAGCTGTATGAGAACATTTTCTCAGAGTCAGAGCTACCAAGCCTTGTTGAATACATCAATGAGCTTCGTCTGGCAGGACGCAGAGGAGAACTACCTGGTAAAATTCTGCTCTATCTTCTATTGCTTTCTAGTATCAAATCACTGCATTTCTTATTAATGAGATTGCTTTTCATTAATCAATTCAAATACTTGATAATGCCATCATTTTTAGAGGCATTCTCTACTTTAGTTGATCAGGAGCTAACAACTGTGGAATAACTGCATTTGTGCATATGTTTTCAGGAGAAACTTTTATTTTCTTTAACAAGGAAATAAAGGGGAACAAGAGGGAGATCATTCAACTTGGTGTGCCATTATTCCAATCAGCTACTGAAGAGGGAGCAAGTAAAGATTACAATTCTGAGAATTGTTCCAAATTCTGTTAATTTCAATTAATTTGGCATCAAAATTTGAGCAGTATGAAAACTTGCTACTATGGTCATTCAACAATCCCAGAATTAACTAATGATGATGTTCACAAGAAAAGGAAAAAAGAAAAAACAATCCCTAACTGATGGACTAAGTGTTTTTTTTTATGTAGGCAATATAGAATCGATCCCCCCTGCTTTGCAGACCGTAATTGATCACTTGGTTCAGTGGCGCTTAGTACCAGAAAGTAAGAAGCCCAACAGCTGCATTATCAACTTCTTTGATGAGGTAACACTTTTTTATAGAGTTAATTGGAATTATGCTTATATCTCTAAAGTTTGAAGTCCAAGTTTCCTCATGTGCCTCTCCAACTTTATTTTGTTTTTCTACAGGATGAGCATTCACAACCCTACTACAAACCTCCACATCTGGAAAATCCCATTTCGACGCTTCTCCTCTCTGAAACTACAATGGCATTTGGGCGGTCTCTGATCAGCGATCATGAGGGAAAGTATAAGGGATCTCTGACCCTTCCAGTTAAGGAAGGGTATGCAAACAGACTTGAATTCCATTTTGAAAATTGTATTGTTAGACACTGCGAGGAACTCAATATAATACCTGCTGCATTAGTTTGTTAGACAATTCAATTATGAAATTCTCACATAATAATCCTGCATAAAATTCTGCAGGTCGCTGCTAGTTATGCGCGGGAATAGTGCTGACATGGCAAGGCATGTTGTGTGTGCATCACCAAGTAAGAGGATGACCATAACATTTGTGAAAGTCAGAACTTCCACACTTCATGCAGATTCACCTACTGCCATCCAGTCCAACAAAGCAATGACCTTGTGGCAATCTGGAAACCCGACTTCTCCGCAAAAGGTGCCTAATGGCGGAATCATTGCCTATGGGTCTCATCCCATGATCCCATCTACATGGGGTTTGACTCTCCGCACCCCTGTTGTCATGCTGGCACCACCACCTAGAGCAGTTGTCATGAACCCCATTAAGAAGGTTGCACGCAACGGAACGGGTGTCTTCTTGCCATGGGCAATTGGCCCAAAGAAGTACACCAAGCATCTCCCTCCACGCATTCAGAAGAGGAGGCTGCTATCCTTGCCATCTCCACTAGAAGCACAAGGATAGATTCTTCCGGCAGACTCAAACCGAAAAGCGTGGATTAGCTTTGGCCATCATGTCTTTTTTTTAAGAATCATAGAGATGGCAATTGCAACTTTGGGATGGATTTTCTTTGTTAGTCATGTCTCGTAAGGAAGTGGATGTATTTATGGTTGTGTCGAAATGGTGAAGAGGGATTTCATGTCAAGGAATTTCTTTTTCTGATGTTAGAATAGCAATGGCAGGGTGCTTAAATCTCTCCTCATGGATATGTAATATGCATTTCCAAGGTAGATAGATTCCTGGTCTCATATTTCTTCCTAGGTCGAATTCAAGTTTGCATTTCTTTGTCATTTGGTATTCTTCTAATTGTTCGAACACCCTAACTCAAAACCAGATCTCCAGGCACATGCCATGAACCCTATTATGTTTTTTCCCCTGTTCCAAAAAGTGAATGGGAACTCGAGGACGGATGCTCATTCGTTTCAATTTTCAGTGGCTCAAGAGGGATTTTGATCCATCTTTTCTACTAATCAACTAACACCTATATATTGTTGGAAAAAAATGAATGAAAAAGTGGTGGATGAAAAAGATGTTCTAAAAAGATAGTGTGTTGAGTTTTTAATCCTGCATTATGAGTCTAACTATGATATTAATTTATATTGAATTGCATTGTTTCAAATTGTGAATATATATAGGAAGAGATTCTCTCTATTACGCAGCCACTGTGCATTCACGGCGCGTGCGATGAAATTTATGCAAGAAAGGACTGCTAACAACTAACAATCGAACAAAAAATGATTAATTAAAAATATATACAACTAAATATTTCTTTCACTAAATGGACTTCATGTTATTTTTTATTATTACTAATCGAATCTTTTTCAATCTTCCTTGTGCATATTTATCATGAGATTATATAATAGATATCATTTTTCCATTTTCATTTTCTACATTTCGTCTTATTTAAACATGTCGATGAATCCAGATTAATAACAAACCAATCAGCAAGCTACGCAAGGCAAGCAAAAACTAGGGTAAGCGAGTTTATCTGTACAATCTGTCAAAGTGGATCAGTTCAAGCGCGGAGATTGGTCAAGGAAGGCTAAACAAGTCGAGTGGGTCAAACAAACCATGTGGGTCGATTGATCCAGTCGAATTAGGTAATCTAATCAAATTGGATGGTCAATCAACCTAAGCAAATCAAGTGATTTGGTTAGGCCATTAAGCAATTGAAGCAAGCAAGTGGTCAAGGCTGAATGATCTGGTTGAGATGGTCAAGGCTAGAACAATTAATCTACTTGATTCAACCTAGCCAAGGGATCTAATAAGGGCAAGCAATCCAAATGATGCAAGCAAGTTGGTCAATCTAGGCAAATTGATCAAAAGAATCAACTTGATCAAACTTGACTGATCAAACAGATCAAACAGGTCCATCAGCTCAATCTATCTAAGTCACCAATAGATCTAGGGAACTCAATTGAATCAATCGGCTAGATCATGCTAGTGAATCAACTTTACCAAAAGGTCCAATCATGCCAAGAGAGAGTTGTAGGGGGTGTTTGGCTTGATCAACTGCCGACTTAACTCAACCTGAAAAAATTATTTTTCTATTTATGCATCAAATACATATAAAAAATATTTTTCTATGGATTTTAATATTGCATCTAAATAATAAAAAATAAAATATTTTTCATAAATAAATTATTTTTCAATAAACAAATAATGCCTAACAACTGAGTAGTGAACACAAAATCATCATTTACATTTTCAACCAATGACTTTGATGTGACAAATTACGAAATAACAATAATCCAGCCTCTTATAACTTTGAAGTTTTGTTATCGCAGCCGTTACCCTTCACATCTGTTTCGTGCTTCAAAAGTGATATTAAGAAAAATTTCATACAAATAATCTTACAAAATTATTGATTTTTTATTTGCAATTGAAGATTTAAGACAAATAGTATCAAAGTTTCAAACCATACAAATATATCATTGTAGATAATTCATATATACAATCACCGAACAATAAATTTTATATATTCCCCTTTAGTTTGATTTGAGTTTCCACTGTTCTTAGTTTTTCTCCTTACAAAGTTAAAAAAACTTATGAACATGTGGTAAATCTTGAACATCAATTAATTGTCTTTAACATCATCTCTCAAACACACATTAATCCACATACAAGTTCTTACAGCAGAAATTTCGCCAAGGAAAACTCTTATTACTAAAACAATTCATAAAAAACTATAATCCATGAAGCAAAAATTTTAAAACCCTTTTGTTCGCATCCTTGGGAACTGGGCATCTGTGACTTGTTCGGTATCTACACTAAAAATCAATTAGAATAACACCAACCTTCAGTGAATGGAAGTCTCAGGCATATAATTGACTCCAAAATTCTCAACTCTGAGCGAATAATAAAGTTTTAAGCCCTAAAACATCATTAAATTTTTAATTAAATCAATATTTATCAAGTTATTCACATGTGTGAAGAGGGAACAAGCAAGCTAACTGAAACATAAACATCCAACTTGAAAAAACAGTGCCTTGTGAAGTTGAAACAACATTCTCAGATAAATCTGGCAACTTAACATGCAACAAAATCGAACCTATTAAATAGAGTGTCATATGGTGTGGTCAAGCAAAATAGAACCTGTTAAAATTGCATTTCCAACATTCTGAAACAAAATTCAAGCTCACTTAGAAATATTACAGACAATAAGCGCAGTGAATTACACTTTCCAGTTAAATCTTCTCAAACTTACCAAACAATCCATCAGGCATCAAGAACATCGCTTGTTATCTACCACTCTAGTGATGTGGAAAATAAATAAAATGGATGATATGGACTGGATTATCAATCTTAAATATGTCAAATCCTATAAAACTACATTAAAATTTGCAGAAATTTTCATGATGCCAATTTTTGGAAAAGGAAAATTACCAGAACAAGGAAGAACCTGAAAATCTTCTGCTTCCTCCAGAATCTGCAGAATTACTTGCTTCCCCATAAGTCTATTGCCAAATGTGCACCAGCAACCAGTGAAAGAAAAACTTCAATAATACTGTATCAACAAACTAAAGATCAAGAGAAGCAGCAAAGAGAATAAGGATGATTGACCCAATATAAAGGTAGTTCACTGAAAGATGCAGCGAAAACCAACATGTTAATTCTTCCGAGCACCAAACACAAGCTAGACCCATGTCAGCATGTACCATATTATTAGATGGAGAGAAAGTAAATAAATTTCCCTTTGGCAATAGTTATTGAACCAACCGCTTCCGAACTCCAGCGAGTTGTAGCAGATCTCATTTGGCTCCACTATGGCTCACTCAACCCCTTTACACGCCAGTTGTTGCTCCAGAATCATTCTTCTTGTGGGCATATTGCCAGACAGCTCATCAGATGAATCCAACATCGCCCTTTGATAGAAATCTGCCACCAAGGCCAACCATCGCGGAGGCAAAGTTGAGCTGGGTGTTGCTTCTCAGAACAAAGTGTATGTACTGCTGCTTGACAGGTTGAACATGGGTCATATTGTGCCAGAAGTCAATCAACAGAGTAGCAATGTGCATGATAAGGTCATCATCGCCAACAAGTAGAGCTTGCAACATGGCCAAGGAGTAGCTCACATTCATCAGGCAAGACTGGAGCTCACTCTCGGGGTTCAGCTTGCAACGGCATGCAACATGGTGAGGTCAGTGGGCTCCTTGAAACTCTACCACCTTGTTCAGTTGTTGATGCTGGCAAGTGCAAAGTTGGTGCCAAACATGGTGCCAATGCATTGTTGACATCCATGGCAATCTATGTGGTGCCAATTTGATTGTGGAGACGAGCAGTTCGTCTTTTGTCAGTTTCCCACTAGCATGGACCCAAGTGAAGATCCATGCCAGCCACAGGGGTCACAACCTGCGGGTACATGCCGGCTCTTGATCAGACTCAACATGCCCGTGTGCCAAGTCTAGCCCACCTTTTTATATAAAAAAATTAAGTTAGTTGTTAAATTAAACATTTATTGCTGAACCTAGCTTGACTCTAGCCAAATTCGAGTTCAATGCTAGGACAAACCTCGACCAATTTGAGCTATGCCCGACCTCCAAATTGGCTTAGCACAAGCCAAAGCCAGGCCTGCTCCAAACACCTCTAACTATACCATTACTTTGGCCTGTCAAACCAAATCGAAGAAGCTGGTGTGTGTGTGCTATCAGTCTCGAAGTGGCAGAATTCAAAAGTGAAGTTGTTAAAGGCAGAGTTGGTATCTCTTCCTTTACCTCTCCAACCTAAGTATAGTTTGCCACTAAACAAGGCTATATGGTTCTTAGTCAAGGACTGTCAAGACCTTGTCTATTTTTAAAACAAAATTTAAATTTTTTCTCATTAAAAAAAATAAAATTAAAAAAATAAATTAAATTCTTAGAATTGGTATTTTGAATGCATTTAAATTTATCAGAGGTAAATGATGTGATATTTTGCTTCTTCATCATTAATGATTTTATTTTATTTTCTAAAAACTACAAAAATAAAAATAGAAAATTTTCAATTGTCAAACAAGGCCTAAAACTGTATTTTTATTTTTATTTTGATAAAGCAAAGCGCAGGTCCTTTAGGAATAGAACTATAGTGAGTAGGAAAAAATTCTCAAACTCAAGCCACCCAGCGCCCAATTGTTCCACCATGTGTCACATTGGGACCAACCAAAAAACAGTTTTAATATATAGAATAACTTTATTCACAAATAATACTTAAGACTTACCTTGTGGATATCAGAATACCGTAGCATGTGCGAGGACTAGAAATGTGAAGGAGAATGTCTGCAAAAATTGAATATATAAACATTCAAGTAAGAGGACTAAAATCCACAGAAGAAACTTGTGCATTGAATAACATAGATAAATCTTGCTGGATAATATCCAAATTTAACTCCCTGGAAATGAATCTCATTTACGATTTTCTGAGCCCTATAAATTGGAACATTAAAAAAAATCTATGCAGTCCTTTCACTAGATCTCAGTGCTTTTCACCATTGAATTGTGCTTGACATTTAACACATAAGTTGATTGGAAGTAACAACAATTGCATGTGATATAACCTACGGGTTTTTTTAAAAAAACCAAACTTAGAGAGTTAGAAGGTACATGCAAACAATTAAAATATTCACCAGAGAACTTCTATTATTAGGAAAAATAAACAGCTTCAGAGGTGTTTCGCAAATTTCATCTCAGATTTTTACACCAAGATGTTGTCATACCATAGTAGAATGTAAACATATACAACCTAACAACTGGATCAAGGATCTTACCAAAGGTATGCTTACACAAAATTACAAAACAAGATTTCCATATTGCTTATTTCAGCAATGAAGTTAGATTCATAGGCAGGTAAAAGAAGCTAACTCGTGGCATTTTTTTAAAGTTGAAATGTTTAAGCTAAGATCACTCAGCTTAGATCGATAGATACACTAATGCCTCAAAATTCCATATAATTTTGCAGCAAATTAATCACAGAGATCCTTTGCACCGCCAGATGTTAGTTCAAGATATGTATCTCATTCAGCAAACATGTTATATGGTAATGAGAAGTCTGTATCCTATCAAGTCAATTAGCATTTGTTCTTGTTAACAGTAATGAAGATAAAACAAATTTCATATATAAAACAGTGCTTTCTATAAAAATTAGCAAACATTAACATTCCAAATAAAGATATAGTACATCTATTCCATGTTCAATGAGGAAACACCAACTTAGTTTGCAATTAAGTAGCAAGCATATATGCAATTATTCACATTTTATTCACAGAATGAAAGAAGTAATTTTATTGGATAAGACAGATGCAAAACAATCAAAGAAGACATATCTATACCCACAAATCAAGGCTTGATGGGTTCATCATCGTCCTCAATATCCCAACTCAGATCCTCATCCTCCTCAGCAGCACCAGGCCTCTTGTGCAGATTCACCTTGAGAAGAGTCGCATTGGAGCCACCGGGTCTCTTCTCTTCATCCTCTGGTAGATCCTCAATCTCATCCCACCCAAGATCATCTTCCTCTGGTAGAGAATTCTGGCTTGAAATAATTGAAAATTCACTGTCCTTGGATGACTCTGCAGAATCTGTCTTTCCTTCAGTCAGCACAGTTCCATCCAACTTGGAGGTCAAAGAATCAACTATCAATTTACTGTCTTCAGCATTGTCAGATGTTGATATCTCTTTCTCATTAACCTTCACATCCGAACCCTTCAAAGTCCTATCTTCAGATATAACTGAAGATTTTTGCTCTGTTGAAGTATCCACTATTAACTGCACATCACTATCTTTCTCCTCTTCTGGTTTTCCAAACACATTAACATCACCAATTTTGTCTGGATTTTCCTCCTTTTTGAGTTTTTCATCCATCTTCTCCTCGTCCTCATCATCAACGTCCCAGCTCAAATCCTCCTCGGCCTCTCTCGAAATCACCCTCTTCACGAGCTTTGCTCTTGCATCTTCAGCCTGCTTCAGCTTATGCACCTTGTAAAAGTACCGGCGCCAGAATGTATCGTAATCCACAACACCAGGCACCAGCTTGTTTAGGAACCCATCCAAAGTGTCATTCTCATTGCAAAGATTTTCCATCTCCTCTTCTTCGATGCTAAATCAAATTCCGATATCCACTTGCTGAAGTCATCGGTGTCCTCTGGGTCTACGGAGAAGGTACTCATATCCGACTGTATCGCAAGCAACAGCATCTCGTACCGACTGTAAATCCTAGAAGAGGCAGCGGAACTGGCCGGCAACCTCGGTTCACTGGACGCTTCATTTCCTGAATCAGCACCAGCCTCCAGCGATAGGATCACTTCCTTGCTCTGGGAAATGATTCCAGCAGTCCCTCGCCACACTGAACCGCCCAAATCGTCGATGGCCTCCCCGACAGACTCCAGGGACTCCTGGACCATGGAGGCACCAGCCTCGAGTGACCCAGGAAGATCACGGACAGCGCGCGCAGCAATCTCCCGGAACGCCGAAGTCTCCTCCTTAAGGCCGGAGCTGAATTCGGCCAGGTCGCGGCGGTATGTCTGGATGACGGACTCAGACTTCGATGCAAATGTCTCGATTAGTCCTCCGAATATCCAGCCTCCGAAGCCTCCGCCTCCGTCCTCAACATCGATTTCCGGAGAAATAGGACTACGGCTTTCGCCGCCAAATGCATCCTCGCCTCCTCGCTCGTTGTGGTCGCGATCGGGATCGACACGAGGCGACGTTTGCGACGTCGATAGGTCGGCATCCGCAGAGAAAACCGATCTGAAGAAATCCATGGCGGAGGCAGGGAACTCTTCGCGTTAGGGTTAGGGCGCGAGTCGAGAGGGACGACGCAACCCGGGGAGAATACCGCGAAGGTCCGTCGATTCGTTCTGTAGAGTGATGACCTTAGGAGCCGCTTGGTACGCGGGTTTAGGAGAAGGGAATGGGAATGGGAATGAAATCTATTTCATTCCCATTCTTAATGCTTGGTAGACAGGAATGGATATCCAAATAAGGATATGATATCCTTATTTTCATACCTTACTCCTCCCCCGGTTATCGCCAAAACCCATTTCCACGCGCTACACTTTTTTTTTCTCGTGGACGACAGTATCCCGCGACCTTTCTTCTTCCCCATCCGCCGCGATTCTTCCCCCTTCCTCGCGATCGCCTCCCTGCCGCGATTCTTCTTCCCCACCCGCGGTCCGTGCGATCGCCCTCTCTGCTGCGCCTCGGATCGCTCTCCCTGCTGCGCACTTCGCCGTGATTGCCCTCCCTGCTGCGCGCTCCGCCGCGTTCGTGTTGCGCCGCGATCGCCCTCCCTGTTGCCTCGCACGCGATCGCCCTCCTCTGCCGCGCGCTCCGCCGCCGCGTCCCTTCGGTCGTCGCACGCGATCATCATCCCCTGCTGCCTCGCACGCGATCGCGCTCCGCCTCCGCCTCCCTTCGGCCGTCACAAGCGAGAAGACGGTGCAAACCAAACAACATTAATGGGAATAATACCCATTCCACTATCTATACCAAGCATCAAAAATTTGGTAATCATTCCCATTGCCATTAACCCCTCAATGAAATTCATTACCATTCCCATTATCAAATTTACACCAAGCGCCCCCTTAATTTACCCCGGGGAGCCGTTAAGTGAAGGGACCGATGAGTTTAGGGTTTGACCAATTACATGGATTGATTTTTTTTAAAAAAAAAATCTGATTTTTGCAGTTATTTTTTGTATATAAAAACTTAACCATGATTACTTGGCATAGATAAAAAAAAATTTAAGGTTGATTTATAGTTTGTTGTTCTACTATGTCTCAATTGAATTGAAAGTCGAAGTAAACTGCAAACACAACCAAATTTAAATTTAAAAAATAATTAAATAATTTTCTCTTCCCCTATTCAAGCTAAAGCAGCTAAAATTTCATAATTGGATAATAATATTGCAATCACTGCTCCCGACCTTTGTTTTTTTTTGTTCTTGTGGGTCATTGCCAAATCGGTATATTCACATTTGACACCCCAATATTTTATATAACTCTCCTAGTTAAAATTAATTTGCAAGCCAATGCTCTCCCTCTCTCCGGCTCGATCGGTCTTCGTCCCCCCATGCAATCTACTTAGCTAGCCTTCCAGGGCCGGCGACGAGGACCTGTAGAGATCGTAAGGAGCCCAAAGGTAGTCGACGGCGCAGGGTTTCCGGGAGTCCAATCTCAGCCATGGCTTCCCCTTTCCGCTCCAATGGAGAAGGCTGATGGGACCCGGGTGGAGGCTCCGGCACTTGCCCTCCAGGTTGTCTCCGCCGAGGCCGTGCTGGTTCCACCGGTGGTCCACCGCCTTGATCTTTCCCGCCAAGACCAGCAGGAAGGGGGGCAGCGAACCCAACTGGTAGATCCTCCTCTGTTTCTGCACGGCCATCCACTGCTCTACCATCTTGGTGTATCCCCCTGCTCGCCACAGCTCCACGTCCATCACCATCACGCCGGTGTTGAAGTAGCATGGGTGGCGGCCACGGAACGTGCCGGCGAGTTCTTGGTCGGCCCAGAAGGCGTCGGTGAAGTACTTGGTGAAGTTGGCGTGGCAGTACTCCGGCGCGGCCACGACGCGGCCCTCGAGGTCGACCTGCCACAGGCGGCGGATGTCGTCGACGACGATGACGTCGGAGTCGAGGTAGATGACGCGGCGGACGTCGGCGGGGAGGATGTGGGCGAGGTAGATACGGGCGTAGTTGAGGGGCTGGTCGAGAGCGTTGCGAATGGAACGGGAAATGCGACCTCGCACGCGGGCGGAGTCGAAGCGGTAGACGCGGAAGTCGAGGTAGGGGAAGGCGGCGCGTATGGCGGCGAGGACGTCGAGCTCTGGGCGGGCGGCGAGGAAGTGGAAGGTGACGCTCTCCGGGCAGGAGGTGTGCTGGAGCATGGAGAGGACAGCCGCCATGGTGCCGCGGAGGTAGTTGGCATCGAGGGTCATGGCGACATCGACGCGGAGCGATTCGGGGCAGTCGTCTCCATTGCGGAAGGCAGGGGCCTCCCGGAAGGCAGGGGTGGCGGAGGAGGGGGTAGGGGTGGGGCGGCGGATGACGTCGACGCGGAAGGAGGAGGAGGCGGAGGGGAGGAGGAGGAGGAGGAGGGAGGAGAGTACAATAATTACGCCGCGGCGGATGGAGGAGGTGGTCATCCTGCCGCGCGATGAAGGAAAGCTAAGTCAGATTAGGAGGAGGTAAAGGAGGAGGAGGAGGAGAATCCACGGGGGGAGGATATGTTAAAGGCGGGTGGCGGAGGATGAGCTGCAGGGTAGGAGAGCCGATGGCAATGAACGGGAGGGAGGGAGCGAAGCGCGGGGGATATATTTTGAGCTTTGCGGCCATGGACGACGCGCCAAGAAAGGGAGATAATTCAGAGAGAGGAATTAAGGAAACGCGCGCGTGTGCGACGGCTATTTTTGGCGGCGTAACGGAACGGAACGCGCGTGGAGAAGTCAGAAAGAAACAGGACTAGTCCAAGGACTCGGCGGGGAAAAGAAAAAGAAAAAAAACATGAAGAAAGCGGCGAGCGAAGGAGCGAAGAAAGGAGGGAGGAGGAAGCACGGAAACGGCAAGGGAAAGGAGGAGAGGGGAAATGGGAGTCATTGCATGGTTATTGCAGTGTGTGTAAATGAGAGAGATAAATAAAGGGCGGTCAAAAAAGGGTAACGCGGAGCTCCATTACGCGTCGTCTCCGCAGCTCCGCGTGCCTCCGTGTTACCGTGCTTAATTAACGACCAGGTGGTTCGAATCCAGCAACGTAACTGAACCACGTCGAATTGAAATTTCTAATATCGAGCGTAAGAAAATCAACAGAATAGGTAGAAAATGAATGATGTTTGTGGGATGACTCTTCTTGTTCTCTTTCTTTCTTTTCCTTGTCACTTGGCAACTTAACGTATCTGCTAAGAAAAAGGAGTAACTCAATGTGAACAGTATTAAACTGAATATTTATGAATTTGATTGAGTAGAAGTGGATCTTGGATGTCTTCTAGAGGCGTATAACTTGTTATAAGAGCCTTCTTATTTTCGGATGTCTTCTAGAGACGGAGAAGTCTTTTATAACAAGTTCTTACAAAATAAATTTCAATAATACGGAATACAAATGAAAATGAAAATAAAAATATTTTACAATTGAGAAATTTATTTTGGATGCTCACTTGTCACTTAGGAAGCACCCTTAATTAATGACTTTTAACCTCTCAAGAATTGGTAATAAAAAAACTCCTTGTTTTTAAGTTGGAATTGATTTCCGTTTATAAGTCAACTAATCTAACACATCAATTGATTGATATGATCTCCGACCCATTGAACAACTACTGAACCTTCTGAAATCTGTCTGATTTTATTGATTATTTGAACATCAATCAATTGATACAACTCTTCAGCCGACTGATTCCATCAGTCGAATCTGTTGGATTGCAAGGGTGCAAATATATTCCTACATCTAAAACACATGAAAAAGATCATGAGTTTAAAAGGATGAAAGATATCTCCAGGTATGAGACTGAGACCTTTTAGGGAGAGCCCAAGAACAAAGTCATGAGGGTTTAGGCCCAAAGTGGACAATATCATACCATTGTGGAGATGCAGACATCCTTGGGGACCTAACAAATGGTATCAGAGCGAGGCCACTCTTCACCGGACTAACCACTGAAAGAGTCATGATTTAGATCTAATCATGTGGTTGAACCTTAAACAAAGGAAGTGGATATCATGTGGGTTGAACCTTAAACAAAGGAAGTGGATGATCCTGTGTCTGAGGGGGACCAGACACCATGAAAAAGATTATGGGTTGCGGCTAAAAGGAAGTCCTAATAGGTCGGATGGACCGAGGGGGTTTTCCATTTGAGGGGGTAGGCTTTCAGTTTGAGGGGTCGGGTGGATACATGGAAAAGATTATGGGTTGAAGGACTGGTAGTCCTGGTCGGATGGACCGAGGGGCAAACGGAGGCTTTGCGGCTGGGCAGGGGGTCCTACTAGGTCTGGTGAACTGAGGAACAGGAAGTCTTGGTGGGTTGAGGATTCGGACATCAAACGGAGGCTTTCCGTTTGAGGAGGGCCTGTGGTCCTTTGTTTAAGGAAGCATAGTCCCACATCTAAAACACATGGAAAAGATTATGGGTTTAAAAGGATGAAAGAAGCCTCCGTTTGAGGGGGGTCTGTGGTCCTTTGTTTGAGGAAACATAGTCCCACATTTAAAACACATGGAAAAGATTATGAGTTTAAAAGCATGAAAGATATCTCTATTGGTATGAGGCCTTTTGGGGAGAGCCCAAGAATAAAGTCATGAGAGTTTAGGCCCAAAATGGATAATATCATACCATTGTGGAGATGCGGACATCCTTGGGGACCTAACAAAATCAAACAATTGAGTTGATATGCTTCTGTTCGACTTTCGACATCAATCAATATGCAACTCATCAATTGACTGATGTCATCAATCAAATTAAGCAATTAAATTTGACTTACTCCGGGTCATTGTAAACTACCATTAGTCGACTGATGTCATTAGTCAATCAAGTAATCAAATTCAACTTGCTTATGTTCACTTCTAATTGACATCAATATGATCATGGATATCAATCGACTGATATCGAGTAATAAAGAGCTCTGAATGAGCTTCATTTCGCATCAATGATCGTCTTAGTTTGTTCTAATATCTGAGTCAAAAGTTATGACCTTTGAAAGTTTGCTCTATCGCTTCCGCATTACTATCAATCGACTAATACTTCTATTTCAACTTTTAAGTTGAATTCTTATTTTGTCTGATATCCAATTGACCTTAACTTAGTAAGACCTCCTTTGTCCAACATCTAGTCAATTTTAACCGGTCGAGACTTTTTATTACCTAGCATCTAGTCAACCTTGATCTGTCAGGATTTCCTCATTATCTAACATTTGATTAACCTTGATCTGTCAGGACTTCACGTCTCATGTTGACACTCTGTTGGACTTTCAATCATCAAATGTCCGATCAACCGTGACCCACTTAAACTTTTTTTTTGTGTCAATTCTCTATTAGACTTCCAATCACTAAGTGTCTGGTCAACTATGACTCGCTTGAACTTTCTGCCTCATGTCAAATATCCAATTCACATAATTCATTTGGACTTCCTCTTATATATAATGTTCGATCAATCATGACTTCCTTGAATACAGAGACAACCCTTGATAGGATCTTGTGTTTAGTTACATTTGAAATTATCATAGACTCATTACTTATAATTATTTGAAAAATAAAAAAAAATCAACCCTTACTCCTATAGAGAGGAATATCCTCTCCTCATAAAGGAAAGAGGTAAGCAAGGGATATAAAACAAATTCAAATTAAACCCTTAAATTCTTAACAAGCTAAATTAAAAATAAAATAAAGAAAAATTACAAGGATCATGAAAACAAGAACTAAATGGTAAAATCCTAAGTTCTTATTGAACTAAAGTAAAGAATTATTGTAGGATTATACTAAGTAGATCAAAATAAAAGTTTTATACTTTGACTCAATAAACCAATACAAATTAAACCAAAATGTTATTAAAGTGAATGTAAATCTACACAATAGACTTAATTATGAGAACATATAAATCTATTACATATCAACAAATAAAGCTAGATAGCAAAGGTGTCAATGTTTGACAAGATGGAGAAAAAAACTTTTCTATAAAAGTGAAATCCATCATCCATCAATTTTACACGGTCGCTTTCACGACTATATGTGAGAAGTTAAATTAAAAAATTATAATTGACCACGACTTCATCGAAATTTAAACTCTTATTCTCTTCTACGTCTTTTCTCCGCCATAATCAACTTATCAAAGTAAGATATTTGAGCACATCATTTCAAAATTAAGATGGCTCAAGGGTAATAATGATAAAGGAAATTATAGAAAATGTTTGATATTAAATTCCTTTTTTCTAGTGTGATAGTGTTTGCTTGGCGTATTTTAAGTTGACGAGCTGTTCCTCCTCTCACCCCGTGCGTTATCTTGCGCTTAATATACGCACGATGAAATCAAATCGGAAGTTGTTTCTTTCCGATCGGCGTTCACAGCGAAGGAAATGAGTCGTCTTCAACGTAAAGCAGCAACAACTGCAGCTGCTCGTGATCAAATGGCTTTAGGGAAAAGACCTAAAGGACTGTGCGACTGTTCAGATCCTTCTCGCACTAGCACTGCACCCGTGAAGAACAGATTGCTCACTCCCTGCACCATCACTGATCATATTTGTCTTTCACGTCTCTGTTTCCCAATTCGATCGACGTCAGTTGTCAGTTTCGATCTGAAAGCTCCAACCCCCATTGCTTCTGTTCTGTGCAGCAGAGCAGCAGGAACCTTGTGCTGTTTGTCCTTCGTCCTAAAACATGCTTTTGTATAGGCTTATCTTGTCCCGCATTCTTCGGCTTCCACTAGATCGGTAACTTGATCCTTACTGATTCTTTCCTCCCTTCATGGTCTATTGCCCTCCTAATCTTCATTCTTTTCATATCGACTACCTCTGTTCCTTTCTCTCTGCTTTCTGCAACGAGAAGACTCTCGTCTTCTTCTTAATGTAAAGATAAGATTTGAGTTTCAATGGGTTGTGTTCACGGGAAGTGCTTTGGGGACTTCAAGAAGTGCTTCTGCTTTAACTGCAGTTTCGACTGCCTTGGCTGCGTCGGCTGCAGCCACTGTCAAGCCTCCTCCACCTCCTGCACCGCTACGGCCGGCGACGACGCCTTCGGGCCAACGAAGACGCCCCCTCACAGCTCCGCGGTGGCTGCCTCTCCACGTCCTCACCGGCGCCTCGCTCAGCGCAGCCGACGTCCCCTCCGCCGGCCACCGCCTGCGTCACTCCACCCTCACGCAGCGTGGCTACTACCCCGACCTCCCGGACCGCGCCAACGAGGACAGGTTCTGCGTGAAGCTACGCCTGCAGGGCGACCCTGACCTCCACCTCTTCGGCGTCTTCGACGGCCACGGCCAGTTCGGCGCGCAGTGCTCCGAGTTCGTCCGCGACAAGCTCGCGGACATCCTCGCTGCCGATGCGCGCCTGCGGGAGAACCCGATACAAGCCTTTAACTCGGCCTTCGCGGCCACGAATCGCGCGCTCAACGAGAGAGCGATCGACGACAGGATGAGCGGCACGACGGCGATCGCGGTGCTGGTGCGTGGCGACAAGCTGTTCGTGGCCAACGTGGGGGATTCCCGGGCGGTGGCGGGAGTCAGGAAAGATGGGCGTGTGGTGGCAGAGGAACTGTCGAGCGACCACACCCCGTTCCGGCGGGACGAGCGCGAGAGGGTGAAGCAGTGCGGCGCGCGGGTGTTGACGTTAGATCAAATAGACGGCGTGAAGGATCCGAACGTAGAGTGCTGGGGCGAGGAGGGCGGCGACCCGCCGAGGGTGTGGGTGGAGGAAGGGATGTATCCGGGGACGGCCTTCACCAGGAGCGTGGGGGATTCAATAGCAGAGAGTGTCGGCGTGGTGGCCGTGCCGGAGGTGAAGGTGGTGAACATCACGGAGAACCATGCGTTCTTTGTGATAGCCAGCGATGGGGTTTTCGAATTCCTCTCCAATCAAGCTGTAGTTGACATGGTAATGGCGGATTCCTTGTGCACTCCTCCAAGTTTTACACAAATCTATCTTCCTTGTCTCAGACGAAATTGTCTTTGTCCCTACAGGTTTCTACTTTTGCGGATCCGAGGAACGCTTGCTCAGCGGTGGCTGCTGAATCGTACAAGTTGTGGTTAGAGAAAGACATTCGAACCGATGATATAACAATCATCGTCGTGCAGATCAAAGATTTATCCATTCCCAGTCAGTAGCTTAATATCGATATAACCGGGCATGATTGAAATATTATTATAAAGGACAAAGATTAAATATCGATAAAATAAAAAAAATCCTTTCTCAATTATAATATTTCGATTTACTTTTTCGTGAAATTAATCGTGTCGAACTCCATCAATCACAATCGCAGAGCAGCAGTGACAGAGCAAACCTGTTTGGAAGACTCGGCGAAGGCGGACAGGCTTGTCAGATCATTGAATCCAATTGTTGTTGGTTGTGTGATTCAGGTGCATCTTCTTTTCCCCTTAAGTAAAAAGTGAAATATATAATCTTAATTATTTTAACAATCAATCTCATAATCATTTATAAAAAAATAAATCAAAAAATTATAATTAATCATGAGAAGGAAGGTATTATCTCAGCTTCGTCAAAATTCGATCTTGGTCACTTCAATAAATTTGTTCCATTGTAATTAACTCAATTATATCCCAGAAATTCAGGTGCACCTTTTGTTACAGCACGCGTATAGCCATTTAAATAGAAAATCAACCTTGTCAGACTTAATGCTAAAATAGATTTTGTATCAATCCAGAGTATGTCTGTTTGACTTTTGTTATAGGTTAATATCGAAAGTCGCTCTCCGGGCATGATTGAAATATTGTTATAAAGGACGATCAAATCTCGATAAAAAAAAATCCTTTCTCAATTATAATATTTCGATTTACTTTTTCGTGAAATTAATCGTGTCGAACTCCATCAATCACAATCGCAGAGCAGCAGTGACAGAGCAAACCTGTTTGGAAGACTCGGCGAAGGTGGACAGGCTTGTCAGATCATTGAATCCAATATGTTGGTGTGGTTGTAACTTGTATGATTCAGGTGCATCTTCTTTTCCCCTCAAGTAAAAAGTGAAATATATAATCTTAACGATTTTAACAATCAATCTCATAATCATTTATAAAAAAATAAATTAAAAAATTATAATTAACCATGAAAAGGAGGGTATTATCTCAGCTTCGTCAAAATTCATTTTTGTTCATTTCAATAAATTTATTTCATTGTAATTAACTCAATTATATCCAAAAAAAACTCAGATGCACCTTTTATTACAGCACGCTTATAGCCATTTAAATAGAAAATCAACCTTGTCCGACTTAATGCTAAAATAGATTTTGTATCAATCCAGAGTCTGTCTGTTTTACTTTAGTTTATTTTACTTTGAATTTTGAATCATCAACTATCAATTAACCCAATATGTTATTACATAAATTTAACCTAACAATTGCTCATTTTCTCAAATCTATTCAAACCTTTGAAAACTTCCGGCCTATATTTTTAAAAATGTATCAAAATCTATTTTCCACTATAAGTTGTTCTGTTAGGTTGTAAGGGTGCAAACATAGTTCCACATCTAAAATACATGAAAAAAATCATGAGATTAAAAGGATGGAAAGTATCTTCATTGGTATGAGGCTTTTTGGGGATAGCCCAAAAACAAAGCCATGAGGGCTTAGGCCCAAAGTGGACAATATCATATCATTGTGAAGATATTTTGATTCCATCGGTACTAACAAGTGGTATCAGAGCAAGACCGCTCTTCACCGGATTAACCGCTGGATGAGCCATGATCACCAGGTAAGAAGTCCTAGTAGGTCGGGTGGACCGAGGGACAACAGGTGAGAAGTCCTAGTAGGTCGGGTGGACCGAGGGACAACAGGTGAGAAGTCCTAGTAGATCGGGTGGACCGAGGGGCAAAAATAGGATTCAGACATCAAAAATAACGTTGAGGGGGGCCTGGACAGAGGGACAACAGGTGAGAAGTCCTAGTAGGTCGGATGGACCGAGGGGCAAAAAGAAAATTCAGACATCAAAAATAACGTTGAGGGGGGGTCTGGGCCTGTGGTCCTTTGTTTGAGGGGGGATTGTTGGGTTGCAAGGGTGTGGTCCTTTGTTTGAGGGGGGATTGTTGGGTTGCAAGGGTGCAAACATAGTTCCACATCTAAAGTACATGGAAAGATCATAGGGTTAAAAAGCAAACATAGTCCCACATCTAAAGTACATGGAAAAGATCATAGGGTTAAAAAGATGAAAAATATTTCCATTGGTATGAGGCCTTTTGGGGAGAGCCCAAGAACAAAGCCATAAGGGCTTAAATCAAAAGTGGACAATATCATACCATTGTGGAGATATTTTGATTCCATCGGTACTAACATGTTCAACCATTGTTAAAATCATATGTTATTTTGCCATAATAACAAAGCTTATATGTGGATAAAAAAAATCCTAAGGGCTTTTACTAATTTATACTTGGACTCTAACCCAATACCCTCGAAAGATCCTTATCTCTGAGTTCTCTCCTTCGAACTGGATGTGGGAAAAAAACTATCTCATATCTTCCTTCCTTATCTATGTTGGGCAACATAAAACCCTTGTTATCTCATTAAAGAGCTCTTAAGTTCAATAAGCGAAAAGAGCTAATTGTTTTAGAGGTTTAATGGGTCTTCTTCCCTCCTAACTTGTACGCCTATTTTGAGTTGGTGATGTTGGCAATCAAATTGTGACATCCACCTCAATAGACCCCAAGAAATTTTATTGATATTTGACATCATTCATCGATTTTGTAATGAAGGCTAAATTTTAATACATTTTTAAAAATAATGCATTAGAGTTCCTATAATCATTCCAGCAAATTTCTTATTTTTTTAAAAAAATTATAAAAAATTCAAAAAATAATAATGGATAATGGATTTCAAGTGTATAAAAATAAAAATACCAAGAGGCACAGCCTATTTACAATATATTTAATTCTATATATATATATATATATATATATATATACTATATTTAATTCATATGTCAATCATAAATGAAATGAATCGTATTTAAGTTTCATAAGGCGATAGGTAATAATCCATTTATAAATGTATATACAAAGCAAACAAAAGTTTTTCTATGGCATTGATGTCATTCCACAATTCAGTTCTCACAAGTTCATTAATACCTTTCGCATTTTCGTAGGAATCAGTCAACGAAAATCTGACAAGTAATTGACTAAAAGAGCCTAAATATATCTAATTGCTTACCATGTTGATTTTATATATCTAAATAGATGTTTCTCCAACTTACTACTGACTAAAACAAGTTGAGCTAGATTTACCATTCAATGTTCTCACCACTGATGTCATTCATGAATTAAGTACTCAAACTCAAACCAAATTCTTATGATATTATTATTTGACTGCCAATGCAGAGCGTTTTGATTTAACTGAGATTAGATTTTTTTTTTTTCATGGTTGAAAGATTTTAAGTTGATTTTCAGAGTAATAGCTCGAGAGGTACATAAGAACTTGTTGTATATATGTGGAATGGAAATGACTGTAATTATTCCATCAATGAAACAATGGTCCACCATGATGTCCCTGCTTTTTTGATACTTTCACTTTCCAAACTTGATGGCAAAAGGTGACAAATTAAAGGGGAGGAACTCGAAAAGAAACGCGTTTAGCTTCGTCAAAAATCTTTCATTTCAGTAGGGCCACCCAAGCATCAATTCCATAACCATTAACTAAAGAACATCCTTTCAGTTCCTGACCTTCAACAATGTTTTGTGCAATTATCTGAAACCAGGTCCTCATGGGTTAATTACATACTTACATGAGAAATCGCCAGAATGTTGCTGAGAGTTTTATGATGCTCCACATCTCAAACCTGCATAAGAAAACTAACTTTAGCGAGTGAGTGATATTGGGTAAGCAGGAATCTTATAGCCATCAAAACTAAAAATCATGGATTCTGAACGTAACTTGTTAGATAATTTGCTGATATTGAGCTATGTTGTTGCCGACTTCGTAGCTTGTCTCCTTTCCTACTTTTCTGCAGGCTTTCCCCCTTTCCCCTTCTTTTACATCTTTTGTTTCCTTCCCTTCTCTCTCTCTCTCTCTTTGGGTTGTTCTTTTCCGGTAGTTGTTTGTGGGCATTTTGAAAAGGAAAAGGAAATGTTGATTCTCTGTTATTGTCAGATATGATTGCTTTGGAGTGTCATGATTGTCATATTTGTCAAGGTATCCCAATATTAAAATCCAGTTAACAAACTAACCCTGATAAAACCTCAGTTTTTGATCCCACTCTGCTGAGGCATGCCTTGACATTTTTATTCATCTCCCTCTCTCTTTCAATGAGGTGTTCAACTGCAAGACAGTGTGAAGTAAACGCAATAAAGAAATACAAAGAGGAGGAGAAGGTTAGGAAGAATCCTGACTGCAATTTCCATGGCTGCATGCATTGCGAGGTTGGAGGTCATTGGAGTGGTTGAGGCAGCCAGTTGTTTTCTGCCTTTGAAAAAAAAAAAATGAAAAGCGGCCTCAACACCATCTCTCAGCTGCCAGTGCCGATGGGCCCACAGTGGGACCCGCCTCTCTCTTTGGAGTAGTTGGGTGACCTCCTAATATCTTAAATTGTCTCTCTTACTAGAGTGAAGCTTCCCATTTCCCCCAAAAAAACTACAAGCACACTGTAAAACAAACTGAGCGAATCCAACTCTGTTCCTCGATGTCTTCATCCTATACTTCAACACCCATGTCATCGATCGGAAGAGGAAGAGGAAGAGGAAGAGGAAGGGAACCACCATCTTTCCCCTGCCCGGACCACCTCGTCTCCATGCTAAAAATAGCAACTTTAAAACTCCGCCGTCTCTGCTCCAACCTCCGGTGGCCACTCCGCCGCCGCCGACCCCATCAGTCCCGCCATGACATCTCGGAGCCGACGCTAGGGCCGATTCGGCTGGCCACGTTCAACGCCGCCATGTTCTCGATGGCCCCGGTCGTGCCGGCGTCGTTGCAGGAGGAGCTCGACCTCCGCTGCAAGTCCGCCAACGACCGGCCGCGAGGCATACTGAAGCAGCCGAGCATGGCGAAGGCCAAGCTGAGGGTGTCCATCAATCTCCCCGACAACGAGATCTCAGTGGAGAGGAGCAAGAAGCTGAGCTCCCGGCAGCTGAATCCCGGTGTGGGCGAGGGCGCGAGCCACTCGTGGAAAGGGAAGGCCCCTGCTTCCGATGGCCCCGCCGGCGGTTCGACTTCCTTCCGTGGCGGCGGGAGCAACAGGAGTATACTGGACGTGCTGAGGGAGGTGGGGGCCGACATAATTGGGCTCCAGAACGTCAAGGTGGAGGAGGAGAAGGGGATGCGGCCGCTGTCGGAGCTGGCCGAGGGACTGGGGATGAAGTATGTGTTCGCCGAGAGCTGGGCACCGGAATACGGCGACGCCATACTCTCCAAGTGGCCGATCAAGCGGTGGAAGGTGCAGAAAATGTTGGATGATAGGGATTTCAGGTACTCTCTGTCATCTTCTTCTACAAAAAGAGTTTTTTTTTCCCTTTCCTTCCTAGCAATTTCATCCATTGATGCTCTCTTGGTTGGTACAAGTCCACTTTAGATCAAATTGCGATGCAATCCATAACATCTCCTTCATAATCTGATCAAATCGTGAGCCAATCTTTATGATAATACTAAAATTCGGTAAAGATGAAATGTAAAAAATTGTTAATTATTTTAAAATTTTCAGAAATAATTTTCTGAAAGAAAAGGAAACAGTCTTGACGTCATTCAGTAAGTACATTCTTGACGTCACTAACGTCCAGTAGCTCACCCTGTCTGAACCAAAATTTGACTTTTGGTCTTCTGGTTGTATTAGAATTTCTCAAGAGTATTTTTAAATGAGACAACATGTTGACTTTGCTATCTCTTATCATTTTTAGAGAATCTACTCAACTTTCAATACTATCCGACGATACTCTAAAATTTAAGGAATTTAAACATTATCAGAATTGCCTCTTCAGTTAACAAATCTTTGTCAGTTAACCCTTATAAGATCTAGTGAGTCATTTAACAATGTTGAAATTGTAAAGATCGTCAAGGAAAAATAATAAATCCGGTGGTATTTTGATAATATTCAAACTCTGAATTAGTGAAAATTTCGCTATAGTTTTCCAGTAGAAAGGAAATAGAGATTCTAAATGGCCCAAGAAAACAACACATTTTGTAAGGCTAACTTGTCTTGTGATAGGAATGTGCTGAAAGCCACAATCGAGGTACCGAAAGCAGGAGATATAAACTTCCTATGCACCCATCTCGATCACCTCGATGAGAATTGGAGGATGAAACAAATAAATACGATACTAAGATCGACTGAAGGGCCTCACATTTTGGCTGGCTGCCTCAATTCTCTTGATGAAACAGACTACTCTTCAGAAAGATGGGCTGATATTGTAAAGGTAAAGATGTTAGTTTGTGAATAACAGTGCCTTAGAATCAGATTCGATCGATTGAATCAGCAAAAAAAAAAAAAAGAATTATGAACCAGATGTAGCACAGGTAAATAAGAGTGTATCAACTTACAAAAGTCCATCTGAAGTTGTTTGAATTGGTGTCTGTAGTATTATGAAGAGATTGGGAAGCCAACACCAAAAGTTGAGGTGATGAAGTATATGACAGGAAAACATTACTTGGATGCCAAGAACTTTGTAGGGGAATGCGAAGCTGTTGTCGTAGTGGTCAAGGGCCAAGGTAAAGAAAAACATACTGATCTTAGACCAAATTCTTGTCATTTTATAAGCTAACTACTGTATTCTCTAATTATAATTGAAGATGTGCAAGGGACTTGTAAATATGGGACAAGAGTTGATTACATCCTTGCATCACCAAACTCACCCTACAAATTTGTCCCTGGCTCTTATGGTGTCCTTTCGTCAAAAGGGACTTCAGACCACCACATTGTGAAGGTTGACATTGTAATATCCAATACTGATCCAAACAATGATGGACACCAACAGAGGCAACAGAAAGTTGTAAAGATTGACTCCTCTTCGTCTAATAAAGGGATCTGGAACACTAATATGTGATGCTGTTTTTCTTTTGTCTATAGATTTTGACACAGGTTTCCATTAATCCTGTTGAGTGATGAACTGAGATGCAGAAGTGTGAAAATTGTAAGGCAGGCATAACTCATAGAGAACTATTGCTATGCTTCCAAGAAATGCAGCCAAAATTGATGTTTTTGTTTTTGTGAAGAAAGAATTCACTAATAGGAAGATTGGGATTGTCAATTTGAAGATATCTGGAAATATAAAAACAGAATTTTTCTGCAAAAAATCACTAACTTTTCACCTTCTAGGAACCCTTAACCCGCATGTCAGCAACTGCGACGGTCATTATTAACCTCCTCCTCCAGACCTACGCTTTTGGAAAACCGAACCGTTATTGCAGAAACAGTGAAAGGCGATAAACAAACTAAGAACAAGAAAGTGACGCCGCACGCACGTGCGACGCCGTTGTGACGCACCTGCGCGGTTCACGCTGTCATCAAGGTGCGGTGACTCCACCACGTCGGGACGCCGTTACCGCTCACGATATCCTGACACCTCCGCTCCTCGCCGTTCCTCGTCCGTATCACCACCATCGCCGTCGGCGATCTTACCTCCGCCTCCACTTCTTCTGTAGTCTTTTCCGTCGTAGCATCTTCTTCTGCGTCGTAATCGCCATCTTCTTGATCTTCTTCTTCCTCCTCCGCGATTTTTGTTGTTCCGGTTCGCACTTCATCGACCGGTTCGCCGCCGGCGGAGTTCTTTTTTTCTCTTTTAGATAGGATGACGAGATCCAAACGGAGGCGTCCACCCTCGCGGGTGGCGCGGAGGACCTCCATCGGCGGCTCGATCAAGACCTCTGTCATCCGGATCCGCCCACCTTCTCTCACCGCTCTTAAAAATCGAGTCCGCCCGTTAGCCAACCAGGGAAGCGGCGGCGGGATCGGGGGCCGCGGCCGTGGCTCCTTCCTAGCTTCCTTCAACCCTCGCCACGGTAGAGTCCCGCTCCTCGGTCCCGGCGCCTCGGTCTCCTCCGCTTCCATCCTCCCATCGCCGCTCTCTGATCCAAGATCCTCCGTGCACATGCGCAGCCCCTCGGCGTAGACGATGTCATGGAGGCCGCGGGAGCCTGCGTCCACCCTCTCCCGCGGAGGCTTCCCGACGGCAGAGGACATCCCCACATTCGGCGGCTGCGACAGATCGCCGACGAGGATTCGCAGCCCGTCACGATAGTCGTGGGGAATGTTCCAGCATCGGCGGCGAGGATCTTTGCGCCGCCCATCTTCGACATCGATACCAGAGAGCCTCAGAAAAGTAAGCGCCTTCCTACACAAGTTCAGCATCGCTTTCTAATTCCCTTTTTTTATTTCCTTATAGCGCCATTACTTCACTCTCCTTTTTTCCCCCTTACCGAAAACGGAAACGGAGACAGAGCGCGATCGGTAGGGCAGAAGAAGGGATGGGAAAAGGATGGACGTGTTTGTGTTTATAAGGTAGACGGATCAAGATAATTAAAAGAAAATTTTTAATTAGCAAATTCATTTATTTTCTCCTTTTCTATAATTATTTATCCAAAAATTTCTCCCTCCTATATAAAGCCGTCCACCCATATTCTCACTGGTTCTCGTTACGAGCCTCTGTATGGGTGAGGCTTAGTATGCAATCCCAGGAAGGTGGGTGAAATGGTGGGTATTTCGTAAACAAGTCAGTTGTGGGTGGACAGGATGCAAGCATGGGTTGGCGATCACTGTCTACTTCGTGTTTCGGTTTCCCGTTTAGTAAAATTCTTATTGAGCTCTTGTCATTAAATAAATTTAAGAATATTAATTGGGGTTTGGAAACGATCTGGTTGAATCTAGGCTAGTCGGGGATTGTTCCAAACACAATTAAATAGTTCTAATTAATTATAAATAATTAATTCTCAATTCTTTGATAATTAGTTTTAATAATTAGCTCAATCATTATTTGGTCACTCAAGAAACATATATCTCATGTCGAGAGCTCAATCCTTGTATATGTTGGGTTCCACAAAAAAGTGCATTCACAATAATATTTGTCAAGCAATTCATATGTCTATTTTTTCGAAATGGTAAAATCTCTTATATTTATATTACAATAATAAATATTTAATTTCCCTTAATTCTTTTTTTTTCTGAATGGAAAATTATAATTTCCAACTATGAAATGTCAACTTCTGGATGCCAAATTGGTCTGGAGCCATACAATCCCTTCCACCCAATCCGTTTCCAATCCATACCTTTCCTACCATGCACTCAATCCCACAAGAATACAAGATATCCATCCGCGCAAATCGTCTCCACAGCTTTTTATCTTAATTATTGAGTGTTAAAAATCCTTCTTTTTCTCCTTTTTGTTCTGGAATTTGTGCCAATTGTTGGGCTGTTTCAATCGGTTCAAGCTGATACTAACGAGAATCGAGGAGGAGAATCAAGGGGATAAGGGCTGAGGAAGTCAGATGGCAGGGGCGGCCGCGCCGCCCGACTTCGATCTGCCCGAGGAAGTGCTGTCGGCGCTGCCTGCCGATCCCTTCGAGCTGCTAGACGTGGCCCGCAAGATCACCTCCATTGCCCTCGCCTCCCGCATCTCGGGACTCGAGTCCGAGGTCTCCGTCCTCCGCCTCCGCCTCTCCGAGCGCGATGACCTCGTCGCGGAGCTCCGCGCCAAGCTCGAGATGCTCGAGGCTTCCCTCTCCGAGCTCTCCGAACGGCTCGCCCACGCCCAGGACGAAAAGGTTCGACCTTTCCCTCCCCTCTTGGCAATGGTCCTTCTTTTGTAGTTTTTTGGACGGTTTTCATGGGCTTCGGTCTTCGCAGGAGACGCTCTTGAATGAGAACGCTTCTCTCTCCAACACTGTAAAGAAGCTCAACCGAGATGTGGCCAGGGTAGGGGATTAATTATCCATTTAATATCGTGTTTTCCTTGACTATGAAAGGTTGACATTGATATTGTCTTGCTATTGATCACTGAATGAGAATTTTGCTTCGCATGAAAATGATTTCGGTTAGAAAAAGAAGAATTAGATAGGGGATGTTGGAGAAAATACCATCACTATCCAATCCTAAACATCTCACTAGGAGAGTAGTTAATGTTTTTCGGGAAGAGGACATTGATGAGAATAAATTATCTTTTGAATCAATTGAAATCTCATATATTTCAGTTGTTTGGTCTTAAATTTAGTCTTGGCTATTTATCTTATGTAGACAATCGCAAGATAAATTTATTAGTTATCGCCAAAAAAAATCAAGATGTTTGATACATCTACTTCATTACTAAGTTGACGCTGTTGATGCCTGCAATTTTCACTACTGAGAAGTCTTCAGTCCTGACCTAAATTTTTGGGTCATAGCAAAACTCTTAAATTCAGTCCAAAGTGTTTGATCTAGATTTTTGTTGTTAGTTGTTCAGGAATGGTTTTATTCTCGACCACCTTTGATTCAGGAACTTATTCTTTTCACTGCTTCATGTATTTCAATTCTTGTTTTGTCTGTTTGTTTCTAATTCTTCTCAGTTATTATTTGTTCTTTTGTTCTGCTCTGTCAGTGATCATGTATGCTTATGCATATTTTTTCCTTCCTGTGTCATGTAGGTGACTTTTATTGTAGCATATGATATTGATTTACAAAGTCTAGGATTTTGATACACTGGAGATGCTTGGACCTAGTCAAATGCTTGTATAACTGGAGCAATAACCAGTTGAGGAACAATGATGCATGGTTTATTCCCAAAGACTATGAGATTTCACTAGGAATCCTACTGTAGCATTTGTAGGGCAAAGGTTTCTTGTGTACTTATACTTTGCTCTCTCTTTATTTGGTGAGAGTACATAGAAAATAATCTCAATTAGTTTAATGGTAATTAATCAATGGGGAACACACTGGTACTGCTCGGCAGGTTCATCATTCTCTGCTCAAAACTTTCATTACCTTCACTCTTTCTTTTGTAGTTGTGATCTTTCCTCTCTTTCCACTTTCTACATGATATGCATTCATATTTATTAATGTGCAAGTCATATTGATTTGCATAAGCATAGGTGTGTTACTTTTCCCCATCTACTATTGAGTTATGTTCAATCACATATTACATTTGTTTTTTTCCTGTGACAGAATGAGTATGCCATCTATGAAGCCAGCCACATATTAATCATACTATCAATTAAATGATTTTAGGAATTTGATTGTTAAAATATATTAAAGGGAGTAAGGAAGCAAAGAAGAGAGGATGGAACTCCACCTCTTAATTTCACTTGCTAAGTGTGATTTAATAAGCATGCCTAAATACCAAGAGGTTCCCTACTAAGTATTGACATTTTTGGTTGGAATGAACTATCTCATATAGTTTTAACATGATATCAAAGTTAATGTCCTCACCTTTTCTGATGTTGATTCTAAAAGGGCATGTTGAAATATATATCGAAGAAGGAATTGAGAAGGGGAGGATGAATGACCTTTTATCCCCACATTATTACTAAGTGAGACTTATTAAGGATGCTTAGATGCCAAGAGGCCTCCCACCTAAGTCCCTTGACATTTTGGATCAGAGTCAACTCTCTCTTGGGCTTTTAACAATGTAGTCAATCTTTCCTTTTCACATCAACTCATTGGTATTAATGACATTATATCCAAGGATTATTTATTTCACACCAATTTAGCAACAAACTAAAATCCTTGAAGTATTATTGAGGCATTCGTATTACCTTCTTATCTCCTAGGGCATCTAAGGCTATCATGAATATTAAATTTATAAATATATAATTTCTAATGGCATCATAGCATGATAAGGTTAACCTGAACCCATCTAAAAAATTTGTTCCCTTCTTTAATCCTCTAAATTTCATAATAATCATGCAAAAAAGAAAAAAGGAAAAAAAATGACTTCTGAATATGAACTTTTGCTAGAAATCCTTCAGTTTTCTGGTATTATTTTGTTATGTTTGCTGTTACTAATGAGATAGTATTGCGTAGAACTAAATGAAGGGATAAGATTTATATAGCCGAACCCAAATAGTTGGGACAAATACGGCTTATTTGTGCTCCTAAACTAAAGTTTTATTGACATTCAGAATGCTTTAGCATAGATATTCTGCAATTTGATTTATTAAACATATGACTAATATGAAAATACACTAATAATTATGGAGCATTGTCAAGTTTTCACATATGATCAATAAGCTATATACACATCGGCTCAAATGCTTGGATGACATCGTAAGAAATATAACATAATCTACCACTGGATTAGACTTGACTTCTGCTTTGCTTGTGGTAATATGTTTCATTCCCGTAATAAAGGGTTTGGAAAATTTCCTTATGAATTAGCATAATCATGCTCTATATCACAGAGCATATTTTTCTACTGTGAATATATAATCATCACCATGTAAGTTTTTATCCTATCACATGAATAATTTGTGAGTAGTTCATGCTAAAATCACATAACTATATGTATATCATTGACCAGCACTTATTACTACTTTTTCTTTGGTGTTGTATATTTATTCTCAGTAGTCTCTTGAATTTTGGTTTGTGTAGTTGGAAATTTTCAAGAAAACGCTCATGCAATCACTTCAAGAAGAAGATGACAGTCCGGTAAATTTTTGTATTCTCCAAATCTTGATTTGGTCACTTCTTTCATGAATACTTTATTGGTAAATGAAATATTATATCAGGTCCTTTTTAAATGTTCCTTGTCATAAGTGCATACCACTTGGAGCCACTAAGCAGTTGCTTTGATTATTTTCCTTCTGTGTAGCAAGGAGTTGTTGCCAGAGTAGCGCCAAAGATTTCAGAAACAGCTAGTTTCTCTAGTATTGATGGTATTATCAGATGTCGTAATTGTCACAAAAAAATTTGCTTATATTTCATTATTTTGTTAGCATTTTCAAAAATCAATTCAATGGTCTACTTGTAGACTAAGATCTGGGATTCACATTTCAGATGAGGATACTGTTTCAACCCCAACTAAGTCTTCCCTGCAAAGCCAATTATCTGCATCTGGAAGTTCTGCTATAGAACATGGTGGTTCTGCTGAAGTAGATGGTCTGCAGATACTTTGCATGCAGCACTTCGAAACACATCAGAATTGCTATCATACTTTCATTGTTCTCCTCATTTCAGGATTTAAAGAGAGCAGACCAGCTAGTTTTTTATCATCACTTGGTGGCACACCAAGACTTACTCCTCCAGGTTCACCCCCAAGGCGGCACTCCATCTCAGTTGCTACCACAAGGAACATGTTTGATGATAGGTCATCAGTATTTTCTTCCTTGCCAGCTAGTCACCAAAGCTCAGTGAGCTCTCCTTTTGACCCTGTGTCTCAAACAGGTAGGTTTTTGAATTTCTTGAAGATTTGTCATTGTACTTCTGTAGCCTTTTGCATATGTACTTGCCACAGTAGGTTGCCAAGTTTCTTTGCTTCCGGGAGAAGTTATTGATCTGCAACATAGTATTGATAGCCTATAAAATTTGAATATAGAAGAATATCAGCGTGCCCACTTTTAATGCATGTAGTGATAATATAGCATGGTTTCATTGATGGAGAAATTTTTAATGGAGATGGAACGTATTGAGACGTCAGTTTTTAAAGTAATATTATGAGATGTTGATGTTCTTGACTTATTGAACTAGATGCATGAATACATATTTAGGAACCGCATTAAACTAGGGCCAATATCTATATATTTTATTAGTGTTCATTATTAAAAAAATATGTCCTTTACAAGAGCTTCTCATTCACCTAATGATAAAATTACCTTACCAGTTCTGAAATTTTAAGTGTCATTTATATCCTGAAGTGATGATGACAATCTAGCTTTGACCATACTTCAATATTTTTCATTATATTTGGCAGTTAGAATCATGGTTGTCAAAATAGGTCTCCATATAAGGATCAAATAGTAAACTATCTAAGTACCGTGTTGGTATTGGATCATTCGGATCAATGAAATCAGAGTCAATTGGAAAATTTTAAAAAATGAAAAAAGATAAAATAAAATTACTACGTATATGGCATTGCAAATGATGTTTAAAATCTTAAGAAGAATATCTTGTGTATCATTAGAAATTAATTATTAATAATACCGTAGCTACATAATAAATAATAAACTGATAAAATCAGAATGATAGCATATAAGATATCATCATAATTATCTATAATATCAAATTAGCATTTGATATAACCACACTATAACTTTATAGATTATATCTATTATATCATTAAATAATTTATCATATTTTACTGAATTAACATAAATTCGATAAAAGGGAAATTTTGAGCTATCACTAATTGGGAGTGGTTTCTTTATCTCTTGATTGATGATGATCAAGTGAAAATGAGTGATGGGTGGGGTGCCAGGTCTAGCAAATAACACTAATGTTGAATGAGTGATTCTCAAGCTTGTGGTATATCTAAACTTATGGTTAAACTGAAAGATTCAATGTGGGATAGCGACCAATGAAGACTCCTTTTCCTATTGTGTGAGTTCACTGAAATTCAAACATGGAATGTGAAAAATTCAGAGTAGAATAGGCAAATAGTTTTCTGCAATCTCTGGTAAATAATTATGATACTTTCTGTAATTTGTAGCAGACCAGGAATGTACTGTAGTAATTTTAGTTCGATGGAAAAATCTTGCAATTATTTTTTCTCCTCATTGATTCAAGGTCCTGGTTTGTTTCAGGACGAACTCGAGTTGATGGAAAAGAGTTTTTTCGTCAAGTGCGGTATGTAAAAGGCTCTAGTTTTTCATATATCAATTCCACTTTCCGGATCCGACAATAAATATCATATTATAGCTATACAATGGTATTCCACTGACAATTTTTTCCTACTAATGAGATGTCTTTTTTGTTTTTATATGTTTTTAAGGGGCGTTTATAAGCTACTTTTTTTTTCATAAATTGTACAATTTTTGTATATTAATCAAACCATATAATGATTTTTCAAACACCAACTGAACTTTTTGCATTTTTAGCAAAACATATATTGTTTTTCCCTTACAACATAAGTATGTGGGCAAGGGTAATGATCCTTCAAGTTACATGATACTCGTGCCAATTGTTATTATCAAATCGATATGTTCAACGGAAGGAGGGACTTAATAGTTTAATTAGCAGTTTTGACTATAGCTAATTGTATTTATTTGATTAAGATGGCTTGTGAACATGTATGTAGGAGTCGTTTGTCCTACGAGCAGTTCAGTGCTTTCCTGTCCAATGTCAAAGAATTGAATGCTCACAAGCAGTCGAGAGAGGTATTTTGATTGCCACAAGCCTCTCCCAGTTGTCTTACAAATTTTCCACTGTCAACTCAACTCACTGGAAAACTTATTTTGATTGCTTTCCAGGAAACGCTACGAAAGGCTGGGGAGATTTTTGGCTCAGACAACAAGGATCTCTATACCATATTCGAGGGTCTGATCACCCGTAATCTCCACTGAAAACAAAGCAATGCCGAGTATTACCTATTTCTTCCGAATGCACATGGAAGTTAGGCCTTAGTTTCGATGAAGATGTACAAAGTTGGTCATCATGTCTAGTTGTACCACGCAATCACCTTGTTCTTATTATTGTTTCTCGCATCCAAGCAATAATGGATGCTCGCTACAATCAATAATGCCCCCAATTCGTCTACTTGTATTCTGAAGTATGGCTCGAACTTTGCCTAATGTAAAGGTAATCGTAGTGTGATATAATTCAAATAATTAAAGTTTGAACTCCTTCTCAGGCATCCTTTGTGTGTGAAATAATGCCTTTGGGACATGATTGAGTTGATTAGTGCGGTGCAGAATTATTGAAGTGGATAAAAATTGAATCTAAGTGAAGTCGAGATAATGTCCTCATTCGTAGTGATCAATTGTAAGTTTTTAATTTATTTTCTCATATATCATTGTAGGATTGATCGTGTGATATCATTGGAGTGATAGATTTTATTTTATTACTAAAGTTAAAGAAGTGTGTGAAATGACAACTGAAGGGCAAGTTTGTTTTACCCTCTACACAATAGCAAAAGAGTTCGTATTGCTGTCGTTCAGAACTTGCCATTCGCTCCATCCTTATATTTAAAAATATTTTAAAGTATCAAAAAATATAGAATCCTTAGTATAAATTTTAATTAGTATATAATGAATTTTAAGATTCGATTAAAACTTAATTAAATGTAAAAATAAAAATGACGGCTAAATAAGTTAATTAGTGATTTTTTAAAAAAAAATATTATTACTGAGAAATATAAAATTTCTGTATCTGATGAATGATTATAAATATTTAATCATATTTTAATTACAAATTATTTTTTTATATTATTTTTTCATACTTTAATATATATTATGTCAGATGTATATTTAATATCTATTATAAGTATTTGTGACTCTATATTGATAATTTATGTATTATTATCTTTATTTTGATAATAAATTTTAATAAAATGTTGATTAAGTGTTAAAATACATTATATAAAATATGTTAATATTTAATTAAAATATATAATATAAAATTAATTTTAGAAAAGAGGAATGCAACAAAAGGTCAGTAACAGTTTCCTTTTCTTTTTTTAAAAAATAAGAAAAATAGTGGTCCGTTGGATGAAATTCGACGGCTGTTCCACAACTACTAGTCCATGATCCAGAAGACCAGATCTGCATCCTCCCCCTTCCGTTTCTCTTGTCATTTCTCGCCCTCTTTCGTCGACAGAGAATCCAGCACGGAAGAAAGGACATGGTTTCATCTCTCCGCCCTCTTCTTACTCTTCTCTTCTTCCTGCTCCTCCTCCAGCATTCCTCCTCCGATCCCGTCGTCGATCCCTCCAAATCCAAGATGCTCTCGTGGAAGCCCAGGTCAGTGCTCAATCCCCATTTCTTCCCTCATTTCCCAGTTGAATTTCTGTGCCATTTTAGAGTAAATCAGTGCTTAGCAGAGCTTTCGTCTACGAAGGCTTCTTGAATGAGGAAGAGTGCGATCACCTGATATCTATCGTGAGTAGCTCAATTTTCATGTGTCTTTGTAGTGTTTCTTTTGGTTCGGATCTGACATCTGAATCGGTTTCCTGTTCGCCAGGCGAGATCGGAGCTCAAGAGGTCGGCGGTGGCAGATAATTTGTCGGGGAAAAGCACATTGAGCGAAGTCCGCACTAGCTCCGGGATGTTTATCAGCAAGGGAAAGGTGTGAAATCTATTAGCCCTCGAGGAATTGGATTGTGTTCTTGTGTTAGCTCGCTTGTTATGTTTGTGTTATAACCTAACCTGCTGGGGAGCGGCTCAACTTGATATTTGAACTACATGGTTCAAATGCTAAGGGCAAAAAGAATGTAGTAGACGCATCTTGACTCCATATTCCATTATCCCAAATGCACAACTTGCCAGTTCCAACTTTAACCATGCCAACCCACCAATGTGGTGGTAAATACCTGGCTAAAAAACTTAATCTAAATTGGTGGTAGTAAATTCATATTATAGGGCACGCCAACCCACCAATGTGGCTCCATTCCAATCCTGGCCTTTCTTGCTTGATATTGTGCAACCCTTGGAAGCTGGTGCGAACTATTTGCAGGCCTTCTCTATACATTAAAGTATTCAAGGCATTTGAATTTTGTCTACACACATTTTCAAAGTAGTAAGTATATAAAATATCAAACAATACTTGTAAGTTTATCAGGTAGTTATTTATGGCAACAGCATAAGTTATTTGGAAATTTTCTATATTAATGGTCTAGTATGCAAATTAAATCACTAGAATCCAAATAAAAAAAATGGTGAGAACATCACAAAAACCAATTAGGTGAGCTAAATGTGTTAAGGTAGGAATTCAGTCTTGGCATACTCTTGAATATCACGTTAGCATTTATTGTGATTTTCAAATTTACCCATGAAGTTTAACCCTATTATCAATTAGGACCTGAATTTAAAAGGATTACTAACTTACTCTTCATCAAAAACTTTATACAATTTGGGCAACTGAAACCGGTTCAAACTAAAACATAGTTTGCTCTCATCAAATTGTATAACACCATTTGGTCTATTTAAATTAAATTGAATAAGAATGTGACTTGCACTTGATCATCAAAAACTGTGCAATTCAGGAAAATTGGATTAAATTGAAACTAAAATATAAACTTTAAGGGATAAATTGAGTTTTTTCAAAAAAAAAACGTCAAACTTGAGTGACCAATTCAAAATATTCACATTTTTTGATGATGACTTATCCCAAAGTCCCAATCAATATATCTATGGTCTAAAATGACTAATATTAGGAAGATTAAGGGATAATGGATACAAGCCAAAGTGCATTAGTTTGGAATTTTTCCCTTGTCACCAGACAAAGTGTATTAGAATATCCTGTTGCACTGACACAAGATTTGTGACAATTTCATAATATAATAAACACACATCTATCATGTCATAGTGGGATGGACTAGCATACAAAATTTTCATCATTCCTTGCATTCATACAACATACAGATGTACATGGAAAAAAAAGAACAAAAACGTTGCCCTTGGATATATAAATGTTTCTTATTATGATTCATGATCATTGAGTTTATATATGGCATCTTTAAATTGAACTACTTCCACTCTCCTGTTCTATTCTCAAACCACAGTTCATTGAAGTATATTGTAGAGAAAAATGGAAAAAGGTTCACTGATGACATGTTTCATATCCTTTTGTTTTACTAGTATGCATCCTTCTGAACTATTTTGAGCAACGAAAGGTACAGTACACAGATGTTTTTTCTATTTGCTCAAGTTAAGAGTTAATCAAAACATTAAACAATGCTTTAAGGGTACTATGCAAATTCCTTCCTCTATGAAGGCAGTGTATCTTATTGCTTTTATATGATTGGAATAAGTTCCTATGAAGAAAATCAAAAGTAGCTTAATTGCATTTTTTTACTTTACTTTCCTAGTGATGCTTCATGGAACGGATGGATAAATCTCAGATAGGAAAGAATGGAAAATATAGGAGATTAGACGTGTTATCATCTATAGAAGTAGGATTTTCAACCAAAGTGGAAAATTGGATGGATGTTGGAAAAGGAGACAATGGGAAAAAAAGGATAAAAGAGATGATAAGTTTTAATGTAGTTGATGCTTGTTGTGACTAACATGAACCCTTTGCAGGATCCAATCATTTCAGGTATAGAGGATAAAATTGCAGCATGGACATTTCTTCCTAAAGGTTTGCCTTCTACTTGCCTTAAGATAGTGTTAAGTATTTCATCAAAAAATAAATTAAATTAAAAATAGTGTATGTCTTAGGGAAAACATCTGATATTATAGCTCCACTTCATGTATTTTGTGTCATTTTTTATTTTTAATGCTACTAATCTTCTTGAGATTATCCTGTCATTTCTAGTGTTGATCCCTTTTCACTTATGCACATTAAAGGCAGTAATAATTTTTATTGATAATTTGTTATTTGTATTCCTGTGGTCTCATTTTAAAGGACTCCCAAAAGGAGCCATGCCTAGTAAAGTATTTCTGTTGAGTGTGAAGACCATAAGTATTTAATAGATTTAATACTTCTTATTTTGTAAAACCCAACAGTCAGTGGAATCACAAGGTTGCTCTTTGCTGCTGCTAAATGAGAACTGGGAGCTCAATTGAGTAGTCTTTTCTGGGAAGAAGTAATGAAGGGTTTTCCTTAGATCAGCAGACTTGTCATGGAAAAATCTGTCATTTCTTTCTGTAATTGTTTAGATTCTACCGTATAGAAAGTAATGACTTGAAGATATTACTGTTGGGTGATTGGCAATGGGATCATTGTATACAAAATTGCTTTTAGCTATTTCTATGCTCTAAAGAAAGATTAACTAATTAGTGTTTGATGAATTCCAGAAAATGGTGAGGACATACAAGTTTTACGGTATGAACATGGACAGAAGTATGAACCCCACTTTGATTACTTTTCGGACAAAGTTAATATTGTTCGTGGTGGCCATCGAATAGCTACTGTACTCATGTATCTCTCAGATGTGGCCAAAGGTGGGGAAACTGTGTTTCCTTCAGCTCAGGTTAGTTTTCCAGCGACATTTCTCTTTGCTAGGTTCTACTACTTTGGTTAGCATGATATATATTGTGGCAAGAGGTGACTATTTCCTCTTATATGAGCCAACAAAATGGTCAATCTAATCTACTCAAACATTTATTCCTTGTCTGTCTGACTGGTTTACACAAGTCGCGTGCTTTGCTGGTGCTGACTTTTATTTTGTGCCTCGTAGGAGCTGTCGCAACGTGGAGCACATGTTAAGGATGATGACTTATCAGAGTGCGCACGGCGAGGGGTTGCAGGTGATGGCTTAGGATATATTGTGATCGTTCATATTTTGTTCTTCTCTGTAATGGAGATTTAATGAACATTTTGGTTCCTTTCACCTTGTTTATTGTGGATAATAGTGATTATTGCATCTGATTGGCCTTTTAGTTAAGCCAAAGAGAGGGGATGCTCTTCTATTCTTCAGCCTTCATCCAGATGCTACTACCGATCCACTTAGCCTTCATGCAGGATGTCCTGTATTAGAAGGCGAGAAATGGTCAGCTACAAAATGGATTCATGTGGCCTCCTTTGACAAAATCATCACTAGCCGAGGAAACTGCACCGACGAGAACGACAACTGCTCGAGGTGGGCTGCGCTCGGAGAATGCACAAAGAATCCGGAGTACATGGTGGGAACATCAGAATTGCCTGGCTTTTGCAGGAGGAGCTGCAATGTTTGTTAGAATTCCTGTTTCTTTTCTTTTCATCTTTGTTTTGGTCCTGAATTGGAACAACCTTTTCATGCTTACTGAGAGTTTTGCTGCTCCTTCGCATGTTCCCAAACTCGGTTTCTACTCTGTATTTTTCATTGGAGCATCGAGCTCTCACAAAAATATATTTGTCAATTTTGGAAATACGAAGGAAAATTTTATAGTAATTTTATTCGTTATATATTAATGTTGTAAATCAGCGGACATGGTTATGCTAATGCTTCTTTTTATTCTATTTTAACATCTACGTATACTGTTATTTATTCTTACGTATACAGGCAAACCCCACCAATCAATCAGGATGAGTTCTCCCTCCCCCTCACGCGCACCGCCAGGCCGCCCTTCATTTTCAGCGTCAGCGTCGCCATTACCTCCGGCGGCGGCGCCTCCTTTTCCCTCGCCACCACGAACCTCTCCAGCACGCACGCCGCGATTGACTTCATCTGAATGTACGCCATCTCCTTCCCCAGGCACATCCGCGGCCCCCCGTGGAACACTGGGTACTTGAAAGGGCTCTCCGGCCGGAACGCCCCCGTCTCCGCCTCCAACCACCTTTCCGGCTTGAACTCCTCGAAATCAGACCCCCATAGGGCTTGCATCCGCCCCATCGAGTACGATGTGTAGGTCACGAGCCACCCCTTCTTCACCGCCGTCCCGTCCGGGAGCACGTCGTCGGCCAGGCAGTGAAGCGTGTTGAAGGGCACCGGAGGGTACAACCGCATCGACTCCGTGAGGGAGGCATGCAGGTAGTTCATCTCGCGGAGATCCTCGAAGTCGAGCGCATCGTCGTCAAAGGAGTGGCGCCGCGCGCGGATGGACTTGATCTCGGCCAGAATCTTGGCCTCCACCTCGGGGTGCGAGGAGAGGAGCCAGAAGAACCAGGTGAGGGCGGAGGAGGTGGTGTCCTTCCCCGCGAGCATAAAGCTGACGACGATGTCTCGAAGGAAGTCCTCGGAGTGGTCCTCGTTGGCCACGAAGCGCGATAGCAAATCCTCTGCTTTGAACAGAGAGGACGGCGTCGAAACAGAGGAAGTCTGCTTCTCTTTCTTCTTCGCTCGAATAATTTTCACGGCGAACTCGTGCACGGTAGTAATCGCCTCTTTGAGACGCCGCTCTGAGCCCACGCCGAACAGCTTCTTCACCATCCAGAATTTCGGCACGGAGTATAGGAACCGGCCGGAGCTGATATCGGAGGCGTCGTTGAAGGCGCACTCAAAGTGGGAGGAGAAGGGGTCCTGCGCTGCGGCAGCGGTGTCGGGGGAGAGACAGGAGGGGTCTTGGTTGAAGGCGACCTTGCAGATGTTGTCGAACGCGAAGCGCTGCAGGAGGTCCTGGAGGTCGAGGACAGCGCCTTGTGCGGCGGCTTGGTTGAGGCGGGGTAAGAGGCGGCCGAGAAGCTCGTCGCGGACGACGCGGAGGACGAAGGAGCGGAGCGACTTGGTGTTAAACTCGAAGCTGGCAGTCTTGCGCTGGATGCGCCACGCTTCGCCATCGGAATTGAAGATGCCGTCGCCGAGGAAGTCATGGAGTAAGGAGATAAAGCGGGGTCCCTTGGGGTAGTTCTCGAAGCGGCCGCGGAGGATGTGCTCTACATGGACGGGGTTGGCTGTCACGAGGTCGCGGATCCCTCCAGGGCGGCAGAGGACGAAGGAATTGGAAGGTGTAGCCGCGAGGCACTCGGCGAACCAATCGGCCAGGCGGTGACGGTTCTTGACGAACTGCGGGAGGTGGCCAAGGAGAGGGTACGGCTCGAGGCCAGGAGGGTACGCCGGGACGTCGTCGGAAGTGGAGCGACGGAAGACGAAGTAGAGGATGGAGAGCGCGAAGAGGAAGAGGAGGAGGAGAATGGATTGGGATTGAGGCGGTAGGAATCGATGCTCCATTAACGTTTCAGTAAACATGATTGTGAGCTTTACCTCAATTAATCTCACACAGAGCATGAACAATCCAGGGAAAGACGAAGGTGATAAGGCAGAGGGCCACGCGTCGCCTTTATAGAAATTGGCGTCCATTTTCTCAAAATTTATTATATTATTTGTGAATAAATTGACCTCCATTTATTTATGAATAAAAATTAACTAGACGTCCGTTCAGATTTCATTTTCAATTAAAATTAAATAGATTCTCTATTTTATTTCAAATATATATTTTGATCCAATAATATTATAGCGAATAACTTTTACACGAGTATATGTTATAATATGTAAAAGATATTTAATAATTATTATAATATATTTAAGATAAATTTAAAATTTAAAATTTATATTGTGAAAAGATTTAAGACGATGTTAACTCAAGAACGAGAAAAATTTAAAAAGTTGAAGAGTTAGAAACATAGAAGCTATGAAAGATTATGTGAGTAAAATTATCTTGGTTGATTATACTTTTGGGCAATCTCATCAGAGATGTATTTAGTTAGGTACAGAGAGGCTACCTAGTGACATGTAAAGCCTTCAAACGACGGACAACATGTTTTTGACTAGTAGCATAAACTGTCAGTGGATGTCGAGAGAGAATGCAAATTGATATCAGATCATCAAGATTAATATCTAATACTATCTCAATAAAATAATATTGTTCTGCTACATGTACTTACGGATAGTAGTAATTCATTTCCAAGATACAACGACGATATCTCAAAATAGTAACACTTCAAATTTTGAAATCAACGAACTTTTTAATAGGCTTTTGGACTCCATGGATGAGTTGATTTTTATACCAAGTGAAGAGGTAGGGTACCCTTTGATGAATAGTTGTGACTTTTGGGGCAGATGTAGAGAGTTATAATCCTTCAGATCCTTTTTTGTTATCGGCTGTCAGATCTAGATCCAATGATTCATTCAATTTGACGCCTCAAATTAGGTCTCATCACCAACGGTCGGATTGTCATCCATCATACCTCTTTGATCCAACGGTTGCCATCTGTTTGCCCAGTCAGCAGTCCTGTCATCTCTCCCTGCCACCTGAATGCCACACTACCACGTCATATTTGAATCTGACATGTCATCCGAGTGCCACGTAGGCACCGCCACATCATTTGGAGCATAAAAATCTCTCCCTATCCACCCGAATGTCACATTGCTACGTCACATGTGAACTTGACACGTCACCCGAGTGGCACGTAGGCACTGCCACATTATATGTGAACCTGACACGTCGCCCATCGCAACGATGCGAAATGCAAAATGCACTAGCAAAGTGCCCATTGCGCGCATGTGGGGGTGCACGGGTGGCAGCTCACCTGTGAGAAGAGAACACATGGGCTTTTTGTGTCAAGTCCATTAACACAACAATATAAATAAGGAAGAGAAGCTCATGAAATTTATCGATGTGGGACTATTTCCATATACTTCCTTCTATAATATTAATTGTTAATTAATGTTATTATGGGCTAACTTTGAACAATTAATTTCTCATTTATTCTTAATCGGTTTTGAGCAAATTAATAGTTTAGATCTATCTACGCAAAACGTATATTTCGATTTTGAAATCAATTTTGACTTTCATCGATTGATGACACCCCATTTTTTCACAGAACTATATTGGTCCTTTAAAGTTCAATATCCAACATAAACTCGTTCAACCCTAGGACTTTATGGTAGGTTTATATGGATGTAAACCTAGGGAAGGAGGAATGACCAAGATCCATGGACTCAAATTTATTGCGCGGGTTAGTTAAATTCTTCTTCTTCTAATTGACCTTATTAACATTTTCTAAAATAATTTATTTTTATAAGCAAATTAAACTACATCGTATAACATTTTAATATTTTAAATAATATTAAATTGAATCGTGTAATTGTATGGTTCTGGGACCTTTCCTTCCTCCACCCCTACTTACCTTTAACATTACATTACAAAGGTTTGTAATTAATTAATTAATTAATGTCTTTAATTTATAAATTAATACTGCTTCTGTAACTCTCCTGTATGTATGCGAGGGAGAATCTTTCAACGGTCAAATTATAATTATTCAACTCTAGAAATGAAACTTGATTTGTCCTTCGTGGAGACGGATCGTGAAATCAATAATGATATCAATATCCGTTTTGGCATTTGTACATTCAAATCAATTGAGAATACTATTTTTTTTCTTTCAGGACATATATAATTAAGTTGGTTATGACGGAATAGAATAACTGAAATAGACAAGGGTCAAATCTCGATAAAGTCGAAATAATACCCTCCTCCATCGTGGTCAATTACAACTTCTCGATTTACTTTCTCATAGATGGTCATGAAGCTGACCGTGTAGGGCCGCTGGATGACAGATTCTTCTTTTTATTGAAGTAAAAGAATAATAAAATTAAAAATTTATAAAAATTTAATAAAATTTATTATAAACTCATTATAGAATAATGATACTTATTAACTAACTTAATAGTGTAAGTCTATTTATCAAATTTCATTCGAAATTGAGTTATTGATATAGAGAACTTCAAATCATTTTAAATCAATATCAATATATTTTTAAAAGTCTTAATATTTATGTTCTCCTATTTAAATTTGATATTAAAATAATAAAATTTTGAATTGATAGAGAAAAAATTAATTATTTCATGAAAAAAGGGTATAACGGGAACACGTTGCGTAATTTCAACAGTATGAATGCGAAAAGAGAAATTCTAACATGCATGTACGATTTAGTAAAATGTTGAATTTGTTATAAAGTGGATTCTTGGCCAACAAGAATTG